>NC_050444.1:80624289-80924289 GCF_903995425.1 Onychomys torridus | reverse complement strand
ACCCAAGTAAACACACAGAGGCTTATATTAATTAACACTGCTCGGCCATTAGCTCAGGCTTCCTACTGAGTAGCTCTTACACTTAAACTCAGCCTATTTCTGTTAATCTATATGTCGCCACATGTTTCATGGCTTTACCTGTGTGCCACTACATGCTGTTCCCTGGACAGCGGGCTGGCACCTCCTGACTCAGCCTTCCTCTTCCCAGAATTCTCCTTGTCTGCTTATCCCACCTATACTTCCTGCCTGGCTACTGGCCAATCAGTGTTTTATTTATCAACCAATCAGAGCAACATACATTCACAGCATGCAGAATGGCATTCCATAGCAGCTTACCGGTACCTTTACATCTTGCTTCTTCTGGCAGTGGCTAGCAGCATCCTCTGCTCTGTCCTTCTCCTTCCCCTCTCTCTAGTTAGAATGTCCCACCTAACCTTATTCTGCCTCACTATTTGGCCAAACAGCTTTATTTATCAACCAATCAGAGCAATACATATTCACAGCATACAGAACATCCCACAGAATTACCCAACTTTTTCTTAAATTTTATTTAATTTATTGTGTATTTGTGGTTTGTAGGTATGAGTGCAGGCAGGTATGAGCCATGTCATACTCAGGGAAGCCAAAGGACAACCTTCAGAAGTCAGTTCTGTCCTTCCACTGTGGGACCAGAGGAACAAGTATGGGTCTTCAGTCTTGCACTGTGAGTACTTTCAACACTGAGCCATCTCACCTGCCCCCAATCCTAACTATCTCAGGATCCAGGAAAAGAGTACAAAACCAGTTCTACTAAGCATGTTTGAGCATGTAAGAATTATAAATCAAGATACCACATACTCTCCTCCTGCTTGATCAGCTGTGGTGCTTTGAATGAGAATGGCCCCATAGGCCCATACATCTGAATATTTGGTCCTTAGTTGGTGGTCCTGTTTGGGAAGGATTAGGAGGTGTGGCCTGGATGGAGGAGGTGTGTCACTGGGGACTGGCTTCGAGGCTTCCAAGGGCTTGCACAATACCCCAGTGCTTTCTCCCTCTCTGCCTCATACTCCCAGATCAAGATGTAAGCTCATAGTGGTTCTTTTGGCCGTGACTTCGCTCCATCATCAAGGACTCTAAGCCCCTGAAACTGTGAGAGCAAACTAAACACTTTGTTCTATAATTCGCCTTGGTCACTGTGTCTTATCACAGTACTAGAAAAGTAGCTAAGACTCCTGTCTATTCTTATGAACTAAGAGTCCATCCTCAGTTAGCCTCCCACTTCCTGAGACGCCACCCCTGACATCCAGTGCAATAGAAGAACCAGCCTAAGTCCATGCGGGGCCCATCCTTCACGTCTCTAGCTCCCATTCTGATCAGTGATACCTGCAGATGCCCCATACCCATGCCCAAGCTCTTGCTGCATGCCCTCTAACCAGCCTCTCTTAACTACCTCAAAGCCAGCAGTACACACATAGATGAAAGGCTCGGGAAAGAGCCTTGCAGAGGCCATGGAAGCAAGCATGAGACCATTTAGACAGAGAATCCTAGGGTTCCAGACACCAGGGGCCAAACACAAAAGAAACGAGACTTCAAGAAGGTATGCTTGGGGGACATTTTAAAAGAAGGTATGCTTGGGGGACATTTTAAAAGAAGGTATGCTTGTCATTGACCTTATAGACTTCTCCTTCCATGAGAAACAATATTAGCTAGAAAAACAAAACAAAGCAACAGCAGGTCTTTCTAAAGTATGTGGTTCAACCCAACCAAGAGCCTTTCTTAACAATACCCCAGGTAGTGGGAACTTAGAGTTTTGCTATATTATATTATATTATATTATATTATATTATATTATATTATATATTATCTTTTTATGCAATTTTGAAATTTTACAGGTTAAAAGATTTCAGGAAGTTTTTTAATAGTAAAGGGTTTTTTTTGTATTCTTTTTTTTTTTTTTTTTTTTTGTTTTTTGAGACAGGGTTTCTCTGTGTAGCTTTGAGCCTTTTCCTGGAACTCACTTGGTAGCCCAGGCTAGCCTCGAACTCACAGAGATTCGCCTGCCTCTGCCTCCCGAGTGCTGGGATTAAAGGTGTGTGCCACCACCGCCCGGCATAGTAAATGTTTTTTAAGGAGTAAACACAATGGAAAAAAAAAAATCCATCCAAAACCAAGTTAGAAGGCTCCTGAGACTTTGGAATTCTGGGTCTTTGTAAACATTGAAATTTCTCTGAAGACTAGATTTCTTAGAAACTAGAAAGTAAGCTCTTCTGAGTTGGAATAAATTCTAGGAAAAGGGAAAGAAAAAGGGAGGAGGGTGTACAAATTAAAAGAGACTAGAGCATACTGAGAAAATACAATGTATGGAGCTTGTTTGAATTCTAATATGAATATGTCAACTATTAAAAAACTTAAGACATGGAAATTTGAATATGCTTGGATATGTGAAATCAAGCAATCAATATTAATTCTGTGGAATGAGATAATTTTTAGATTTTTCACACTTTTCTTTTGGAGATACATACTGAATTACTTGTAGATAAGGTAAACTTTAAGGTGGGAGTACCACAAAGTGACTGCCACCTGATAATGGCGCAGGCCCCATCACCAAAGGAAGCCATCTCAGGAAATGAGAAGAGCATTTAGGGATATTATAGAGGTTCCCATAGCTGAATCCAGCTTCCTGTCACTACAAAGATTTCAGAAAAGAAAGAAAGGGGACCCAGAAAATAGACACAAGGAAGCACTACCTCCTCTCTTCCTGGAAACAGAGCACAAGTCTTTTGATAGAAGGGATTGTGTTTAATCGTGGAAATACTCTGCCCTGGAAATTTTTTCTATATTGAGCAGGATTCGGGCTTTTTTTTCTTGCTCATTTCAGAGGTAAGAAGCAAATGAAGAAATCAGGGTCTCTGAGTCCTGGTCCTGCTGAAGGAATCCAGGGAACAAGTCTCTTTTCTATCCTACGTCCAAGGTTGTTGTCCTCAGAATACCAAGAACTGTTCCAGCTAAGGCTGCCCCATGTGGCGTCTCCAGCCTAGGCATCCAGAGATGCCTCACTCTGTGCCCTAGAAAGACGGTTCTCCTCATCTTCCTCGACATGGGCCTGAAGAATCCTCAGCAGTTTGAGGTCAGGGTTCCAGGTGCCTTTGTCCATACTTCTGGATATACTCCTGGGGCTGCTGCTCTGGCTGGAAGTTATCATTCCCACCATTGTCTCTTTCACATCACCAGTGTCTTCGTAAACTGGCTCATATAATACAGGACCTAAAAGAAGACCCGACCATTAACTGCATGGCTGATTTCTCCCAAATAACAATGACAAGAGGCATTTAGAAAAGACTGGCTCTCTTTAGGACCTCTCCAAAGCATAAGGGCTGTGCTCACACACACCCAATCCCTGTTCCTCCTCCCCAGAAAGTCAGCTGTCCTGGCTAGCACAGAGTCAGCTCTTGCCATTCTCAGGCACTTACTCTCTGGAAAGGCAGAATAGTCTGTGTAGTAGCTTTGGAGGTCATACTCCGATGAGTCCTCTGTGGAAGCCTAAATTCATTGGGGTAAGCAGAAGAAATGTGAATGTGGACCTCAGTAAACTAAAAGAACTTCCTAGGATCCTTTTCTTGGGGAAAGTAACATCTAAGACAGGATAAAGAGCCCCAGAACAAGACTGTATTACACAGTCCTTGCTTTCCAGGCCACTCAGATAAGCCAAGGCCCACTTCTCCCTATTTCTAGAAATCAACCAAGGGAAGCCTGACTCCATAGATGGCTGCCCAGACTGCCACTGCTCTTGTCAAGAAATGTGGTCTATTTTCACACCTGGGAACTGAAATGAAATGCTGGCTTCTTTGACCAATAAATGTTTTAGCTCTAAGTCCATCACTTAAGGAGTGACTAGACAAAAAACAAAAAACAAAACCAACACTGAGAGATGCTCAGCAGTTAAGAGCAAACGTTTGCTCTTGCAGTGTTTAAGTGCCCAGCACCCATATCAGGAAGCAAATCACTATGCACAATTCCAATTCCAGTTCCCAGTGCTCTGGTGCCCTCTTGTGGTCTCTGTGGGCACTGCACATACATGATATACAGTCTCTCTCTCTCTCTCTCTCTCTCTCTCTCTCTCTCTCTCTCTCTCAGAAATAACACACACATAAAATAAATGTATTTTTTAAGATAGAAAGTGACTAATCTGTCAATAAGCACCAATAAATCACATAGAGAGAAATCATAGACGAGAACACAGGCAGCTTGGCTAACAGCTTCCTCCCAGTGGCACCGAGTGATCTCAAGTAGGAGAAGAATGATTGTCCAGCCAACCCAGACTTATTAGAAACAACACATCATGGGCTAGGCATGGTAGCAGGAGCTTATGATTACAGTCCTCTGGAAGCTAAGGCAGGAAGATGAAGTCTGAAGTCATCCTGGGCTACATAGCAAGTTCTAGGCTAGCCTGGGCTACATAACAAGGTCCTGTCTCAAGAAAAAAAAAAAACTGACTAGATCATATCTTCTTGTATTTTGGAGTAGTTTGCTATATAAATTCACAGTAAGAGATTACTGACACTGGACTCCAGCAGAGGCCTTGGGGCATGCACACTTACATGTTTCACAAAGGATTTTTTCTCCTCCTCTTCCTCTTCCTCCTCCTCCTCCTCCTCCAGCTTTTGCTCAGCTTCCTGTACTGATGGGATTATCTGACCTAGTAACAGAAGGTAGGTTCAGTCCTTTCCTTATTGGCATTTCATGTCCCATAGTTGGACTTAGAGTTGACCCCTAGAGTAACTCCCTATTCAGGACAAGATAAGGCCTTAGTGGTAGATGAAAGGGAGTTAGGTCTTCTGAATTCCATTTTTGTCAAGGGATGTCTTTTTTTATAACTGATGTATAAAAAATATTATACATATTTATGAGTTTCCATGAGATGTTTCAAAATATGCATACCCCATGTAAAGCCTTCTGAGTTCTATGATCCTGTTTTACCTAGGTTGTAACCATGTCTGCTAGAGACTAGAAGAGACCCAATGCCAGCACTGGTGGGCCACACAACACTCAGGAGGCAGAGGAAGGTGAATCTCTGTGAGTCTAGTCCTGCTGGGACTACACAGTGAGACCCTGCCTCAAAAAAAAAAAAAAAAGAAAGAAAGAAAGGAAGGAACGAAGGAACGAAGGAAGAAACAAAGAGGAAAAGAGGGCTGGAGAGATGGCTCAGTGGTTAAGAGGACTGGCTGCTCTTCTAGAAGTCCTCAGTTCAATTCCCAGAATACACACTGAAACCCCAGGGGATCCAATGTCTTCTTCTGGCTTCATCTGCACAAGGTCTGCAGATATGTGTGCCAAACATCCATAAACATAAAGTAAAATTTAAATTTAAAAACAGAGAGAGACAGAGACAGACAGAGAGAGAGACAGAGAGAGAGAGAGAGAGAGACAGAGAGAGAGAGACAGAGAGAGAGAGAGAGAGAGAGAGAGAGAGAGAGAGAGAGAGAAGAGAGGCCGGCCCCCTTGTGGCCATTGCTGGAGTGGCAGGCACCAAATGAAGTCCAATCCCTTTATGACTTCTGCCTGAAGCAAAACCATAAAAAGTATTTCAATACCCCTTTGCACATTCAGGGGAAGGTCGTGTCTCTCCCTCTTTCCAAAGAGCTGAAGTGTAATGCTCAATGTATGCCCATCGAAAGGATAGTGAAGTTCATGTTATACAAGGACATTTCCAAAGTCATCAAAGCAGTCTAGGTTTTCAGGAAGAAATGTGTCATCTACATTGAATAAGTAGAACAGATAAAAGCGGGTGGCACAACTGCCCATGTGGGCACTTGCCCCATCAAGGTGTTGTCACCAGACTAGAGCTGATCAGAGACAGCAAAACAATTGTGAAACAAGAAGCCAAGTCTCACCATGTAGGAGAAGCAAGAGCAAACACAAGGGAGGAACAACTGAAACACGCAGGAAGAAAGTGATAGTGCATGTCCCTTGCATTCAAAACCGGTCAATGAAAGAGAAAGACACAGAGACGAGCGACCCAGGACTCCTCCACGAGGTGCGCACTGAACGCCTGCAATGATCAGCAGCAAAAGACCCTGGATCGTGAAGCCAGGCATGGCACCCCTGTCATCCCAGCACTGAGAAGCCAAGGAACCGGGATCAAGAGTTTGAGGTCAGTCAACCTGATCTACCAGTGAGTTTCAGGCCAGCCTGGGCTATGCAGTGAGAGCCTGTCTCCAAAAGGAATCAAGAAGCTGCTAACTCTGTTTCTTTCCATTGCTACCCCTAGTTTGAGAATGTGTCTTGCCCTCCTCTGGGGATACCCCCAACAGACTCATGTTAGTTTCTGAATACAGGCCTTGGGTATTCTTTCACACACACTGTTTTACCAACCACACCCCAAATGCACCCTCCTTTAGACAAACAACTCCCAAGGGTTCTGCTAAACAGAACACTTCGTTGCTCTCAAGCACTGGTTCTCACCCAAGCTTCACACTGGCCACACTGGAAAACTTTAACAGACATTGGGCCCAGATTCCAGAAATTAGGATCTAAAACATGAGAGGTTCAGTCTGGGTGTTAAGTTTTAAAAGCTTCTTGGTTGGCTTCAGTGTACAGTCAGGGTGAACCTACTGACCTGGGACACAAAGGGAAAATATAAGTGCAGAGAGTCTTCTGTAGGCCCCTCTCTCCACATTCTCCCTTAACCCTCACAGCCACACTAAGCCACTACACTAAGCAAGATGCATCTTCACAAGCTACTCTCAATTCCACAAATTCTTTTCCCACATCAGGAACACCACACAGGTTTGCGATCCAATTCACAAATCATCTTTTCTGTAAAGTACATCTCAACTTGGGGAGGACAGGCCACCGCTCAGAGACCATAACTCAAGAGAGGCACACCAGTCACCCAAGCAACACAGCTCTTGTTGGGAGCATCCGGAAGAAGCACCAAAGGGACCAGAAGAGAACTGTGGGCATGATCATCCTAGAGCGGAACTCACCTTGGACAAATCTCCTCCTACCCTGAGCCTCAGCCTCTTCTACTTCCTACATGGAGGTCAGAACCCTTTGTAGACCTTCAGGCTTATGGACAGCACTGACACCAGAAAACACTGGGATGTGAAGCAAAGCAGGAAGACAGCAGCTTTCTGAGGGACATCTCACCTGAGCCCGCTCAGGACCCCAGATTCCACAGCAAATTCTGAGAATTCAGTTGTTTGCAGAGGAAAGCCAGTAATGCCCAGTCTGAGCAAGGCAGAACAATCTTACAAGATTCTAGAAGAGTCTTCCTTGGCCCTTCCTACTCTGCATTCAAGCTGAGAAATGTCAGGCAGGCAATGCTCCATGTATCCCTCAGTCGTATGAGATCAGAGCTCCAAAAAGATAGGTACTGTTCTGGATTTCAACATGAACACCCGTCAAAATGGCTGCCTGTTAGTACAACAGGTTGCTGTTGATACAATGTGTTGATTGCCCACTGAGCCCCAGAACTCTCCAGCTTTTTGTGGGGAAACCAGAGGGCTCTCGAGAGACAGGATCTGTCTAGGTAACCCTCGAACTTCCAATCTTCCCCCTCAGCCTGTGATATACTGGTAGAGGCAGGCATCCCTACACCTTTTTTAAAGCAAGGCCTGAAGAAAACAGAACTATGAGTCAGTCATCTATCAAATGCCCGTGTGAAGCAGACATATATAGCCTAACCTGCTTGTTCAGAACTATTTAGTTCACGGATGACTCGGGGTAGACCTGCCAGGCAGATTGAGCATTTCCAGAACAATTCTGAACGCTGAGAAAAGTGTGTTTGACTGCTGCCCTTCGCTACATCCTGGGATGCTATCACTTGACTAAGCGAAGGGAGGGTTAGAAATGTCACTTACTCATACTGTGCTGGCCCTCAGCATCAATCTGGGCTTTCTTCTTAGCCTCCTGAAACCAACATAAGGAACTGAATTGGGACTTTTGGAAGCAAAGGAAACTTTGGCAAAAAGAAAGAACTTAAAGTGACTACCAGATAGTAATGGCATATCCACAACTGACAGACAGGAAGGACACCTCCTCTTCGGTACCCCTTCCCAGCCCTCGCCGCACCCACATCCAAGAGGCTTCCCCCCCTACTCTACCTGTTTCTTAGTAGAGGTTTTCATCATCCTCTGCTGCTGCTTCCTGAAACCTGGTAAGCAGAGAGGCCAGTTCAGTCCTCCCCGCTGACAGGCCACACCTGCCAGGCTACCGACCGTGACCTGCCCACTCTGGTGACTCTCCTTCCCTGGCCAGGACTAGGCAAGAAGCCGCGCTAAAACCGGGGTCTCCTGGTCTCCACCTGCCCCTGTGTGACTGTGAGTACAACTGAACAGGGACCAAGTGACGTGAGAGCACTGTGCCGTGACAGAGGAGGAAAAGGTGGTACCTGAAGATTCAGGCCCGAAAGACCCTTCCCTTCTCCTCAGGTTGTACTGCAGCTTCCTCAGATGCTCAGGGTACCGCAACGATGGTCTCTGCCAGAAGAAAAAATTAACGAAAAGTTCTTCTGTGGGTCTTTCTTTGCCCCAAGCACATGTATTCACCTAGTCTATAAAGGTGTTCTGAGGAACGGGTGTTCAGCAGTGGCTTTGTACCAAGGTCCGAGGAAGAAGGGAAATGAGTGGGAAACAGAGTCCACGAGACCCAGAGTTGTGCCCCTTGCCCCTCTCCCATACTGGCTTTCACTTCCACACAACCCAGCCCTCCACTCTGCAAAGCCTGGGTCCATAGTGGCAGGGCAGGATGAAGAATGGACAAGATAACCAAGGCTTCCTCTCTTCGAGACAGTGGGCTTGGCCTCCGGTTGGCCTTCACGCTGAGGCACCATGGTCTTACCTGCAGGGTGATGCGGTGTATAGTCAGATACATCTTAGGGGAGATAGCGCTGTCCGGCCGGCTCTTTTCTGTGGGAAGATTCTTTCTCATCTTGGCCAACTCTATCTTCACCTCAGGACTAGTGATGGTTTTCTCATGTGCCAAAAAGCTAAAGGGGACAGAGACATCCAGTCAGCAACTTCCTAGTCAGCTCTTCCCAGAGAGAGGCGCTAAAGAGAAAGAAGAAAGGGCTCAAATCTAAAGAAATGTCCACTTTGGCTCTACAAAGGCTTGCACGGGCCTCCCTCGGTAGCACCTTCCCACTCAACTATGACGACCACAACTGGGTCTATTAAGGGCTAACTCTATGCCAGACTCCTATGCTGTCTTTATACCACTAACCCCTTGCAGTCCCCAAGACATCCTCCTCCTCATTTTGCAGATGAGGAGAGCTAGGTAGACAAAAGCTAAATAAGTTAGCAAGAATTCACAAAGCCAGTTAAGTTTCAATGTGTTATTCAAAGGTTGTCACATTCCAAACCACATACACCATTCTGCCTCCCAAATGGACAAATGTCCATAACTAATCTCTGGGGAAGGGCCAGGAGTTAGAGCCCACATACTATGCTTAGCCAGGAGCCCAATGCTTGGTGAACAGTGTTGGTGACTGTCACCCTGCCTGATTGTAATCCAAACGAGCAGGATCGTAGCTCCTCCCTGTTCTCAAAGCATGGGATCTCACCCTTTCAGCTTCAATAAAAAGCAGGAGTCCGGCCCTCCCCACTGACTCCATGATACTCACCACTCATTCAGTAGATCCCGGGGAAGCATGTCGACTTGGGCCCATAGAGGTATGACTTGGGAACTTAATGGGTCAAAAAAGTGCACTGGGGAGGGAGGAGGCACAATCACGCCTGGACTTCTCGAGTATGCCGATACATACTGTCTTCCAGAGAAATACAGAGACGGCTTGGTTTTCTGGAATAAAAACAAGGCAAGGGCCCTCTGAAAATATTCTCCTCAAGTCTGCTTCTTCCCACCAATATCCCATCCTGATGCCTGCGACTCCTTGTTTCCAGACTATGAGTGTCAATTTGATTGAATTCAAAAAACAAACAAACAAACAAAAACTACGGAGGTGAGGCAGGAGAGATGGCTCAGGGGTTAAGAGCACTGGCTGCTCTTCTAGAGGTGCTGCGTTCAATCCCAGCACCCACGTGGTGGCTCACAACCATCTAGAATAGGATCTGATGCCCTCTTCTGGCATAAAGGTGTACATGCAGAGCACTCATACATAAAATATAAATAAATTAAAAAAAAAAAAACCCTGAGGGCGGCAGGTGACGGGGCTCAGTGGGTAAAAACCCTTGCTGCACAATCTGGACCCCACAATGGAAAGAAAGAATCAGCTCTCAAGAGTTGTCCTCTCATCTCTATACCCATACCATGGTATATATGTTTACACAGGCATGGATAATAACCACAGCTAGTAAAAAAAAAAAAACCACGTTAAAGAGATAGCAAAGCACCCTCTGGGGGTGCCTATAGGGACTCCAGAAATAAGCAGACCATGAGGCCACTGACATATGAGTGGATTAGTCCCTTGATGGGTTCCTAACATGATGGCGTAACTGGAACACAGTAAAGGGGAAGTGGGGCCTGGCCAGCAGCAGTAGGGCAACTGGAGACGGCCCTAGAGGCTCCATCTCCCCTAGCCTCTTCCTGCACCCCCCTGCACCCAGTCTGCCCAGAGTTGAACAGCCTCTGCCACATGCTGTTCCATCCCAACATTCTCCCCAGGCACCTGAGGCCAAGCAACTCTGTGGTGTGAAGCCTCTGAAACTCGAGACAGCATAAATCTTTTCACCTGTGAAGTCACCTGCTCATGTATTTTGGTGGCAGCAACAACTCAAAAATAACACACAGACCTACTTCAAGTTTTCCCGCCTTCTCCTCCATGAAAGACACACGTTTTCCCCTGTTGGCTGTTCCAATGAGATCAAGCCAGGGTCAATTTGCTTTTCTGGCGAGGCCATGCACTTATCCACTAAACAAACTAACAATAACCATCCAATTAGGAGCCAAAGAGAAAGTGGGAATTGGTCAGGGAAGGAAATGGAGCAGGAACTACTTCCGGGGACATAAGATCACATTTACCGTAAAGGCAGGCTTGAGGTTGGGAGCCCAGATCTTAATTACTCCTGGTCCACTGGAATGCTATCCCATCACACTGGGGATTAGCTTTTAACTGACAGGTTAACTGACAGGTTCCCCTTGATAGCCACTGCTTCCTCTTTCCTCTCTTCAAAATATTCCTTACCTTCCTACAGAGACTAGATAGGGAAGGGTCTGAAGACGTCTGTAGCTACTCCGAAAGAAAGGGTTTCCTTTACAGATTTGTGAGACATGGTTGGAAACCCCTCAAAGGAAAAAGCATCAACCTACAGAAGCACTTCACAAGGGACAGAGCATGGAACTCACCTCTCTCGGTTTCTTTCTCTTCTTCCCAGGCCAGCTGGGGAAAAAAAAAAAAAAAAAGTGTCTTTCCAACTGAGCTAGAAATAAGAAAAACCAGCACTCATCCCCAGACATTTTAAATGGAAATGCTAAGGATATTTGTGACTGACAAGCATGGGCATGGCGGGAAGCTACACATTTTCCGTTTCTTTCATTCAACTACCATTCTGTCCCTGGCCAACCTACCTCCATGACTCTTGTACATGAAAGAAAACGAACCTTTATGGCTCTTGTTGGTGACATCACACACACACACACACACACACACACACACACACACACACGCGCGCGCGCGCGCGCGCACAAAGAGAAAGTGGAAAAGAAACTCTTAAGATTGATATAATAATTAATTCAGTCACTTAGCAAGAATTGAAAACATCAGTGATTGTCAATGAAAAGCACCTTTCCTACAGTAGCAGTGCTAACAAGCCTTTGGGCCTTCCCTCTGCTTCCGTGAAAGGCTTAAATGCTGTTCATCCTCTCTCGATGCCCTAGGCCTCAGGGCTGAGATCAAAATTTCATGTCTCACTGAGGGTTCTTATACTCGTTTGTGAGGGAAACCAAACCAAACCAAACCCGAATGTGTTTCTTTGTAAGTGAAAGGTTTTTTTCCATGTATTTATTTCAGGGGCTGGAACTACACATGCCACGGTGCTCTTGGAGGGGTCAGTTGACAGCTAGGAAGAGTCAGTTTTCTCTTTCTACCGTGTGGGTTCCAGGGGTCAAACTCAGGTCACCGGGATTGGTGGAAAGTGTCCTTACCTGCTAAGCCATCTCATGGCTTGTTTATTTTTTCGTTTGTTTGGTTTTTTGTTTGTTTGTTTTTGTTTTTGTTTTTTGTTTCTTTGTTTTTGTTTTTTGAGACAGGGTTTCTCTGTAGGTTTGGAGCCTGTCCTGGATCTCGCTCTGTAGACCAGGCTGGCCTCAAACTCACAGAGATCCACCTGCCTCTGCCTCCCGAGTGCTGGGATTACAGGCATGCGCCATCACCACCCGGCCCAGCACTTGTTTCTTAAACCTCATAACAAATGCAGCCTTGGGAGGAGGAGCAGCAAGATGGCTCAGCGGGTTAAGATGCCTGTCACCAAGCCTGATGAGCTGAGTTTGATCCCTGGGACCCACCTGGTGAAAGGGAAGGAGAGAACCAACTTCTGCAAGTTGTCCTCTGAGTCTCCTAAGTCATCCTGTGACTTCTGCAAGGGCGCTCTGGCATGCTCCCCCAATTAATAACCTAGTATTTGTTTGTTTGAAGTAGAAAGTCATGCCCCAAGGCCAACTACTTCAGCAAGTTGTCTTCCGACCACTACACCTGTGCTGGGGCGCACACATGCATGCATGTACAAATACAACAGAGAAATGTAAATAAACTGGGCTCTCTTGTGTGCTCTTTACTCCCATGGAGAATTCCCAGAGCAGGCATCTCACAGCGTCATTACAACGAAGTCCAGTGTGGTACGAGGCAGAAGCAAACCTGCACCACCTTCTGCCTCTGGCCAGCTGCTGCCTGCAATGAGGTAGCTAAAAGGGAGGTGACAAAAGACTCTGCAGAAGACCACAGGGATTTGAAGAGTGTGGCCATCAAGGCCTCTAAGTTTCAGACAGGATGCTCACCTTATGTTCTTCTCTGTTTCTTCTGGAACCCAGGTTACCACCAAGTTTCCAACATCTTCGGAAAAAGGGAGTTTTGCCTCATTCAGATTCAACACTGAAAGCTAGATAAAGGTGAGCAATGGACTGGTACTGAGCACCAGCAGGAGGCTGGGGCCTCAGACCAAATGCTGCGCTGTCATAGTCACCAAAACATTTGATGATTCAGAAAATTGTTTTTTAAAAACCTCTCCTACATCGGATATCAGTACAAGTGTTTCTCAAGGGGTAGAAGTTTTCAACAATAACATTCCCTGCTTCTCCATGCCATTAGTGTAGAATTTAGGAAGACCCATCTCACATGAGGATGTCTGGAGGTAACCCTACAGGAACTCTACTTATTCTGCCACTCCATAAAAGACTTCGAGTCCCTGCAGGTAATACAACCCACATTTTGGAACTGGGGACATACTGAGCACAGGTCATCAAGGTTTCTTCCTTTAGTTTCACTGTTTCTAATTACAGGAATCCAGGAGTTAACATGCTAATTTCTCCCACCCCTGAGATCAGTCACACAGCACTAGGACTCAAAGAAATCCTATGAACCATCTAGCCTATATAATGAGACCCTGTCTTAAAAAAAAAAGGAGAGAGGAGAGAGGAAAAAACAGGACAGAAAATACCAGAATACTTCCCCTCTGGTGAAGGGAAAGATTATTTTATGCTCTTTTTTACTGCAAAATCTAACGTTATTTTTAGTTGGCATATAAAATAATGGGTTTCATTATGACCTTTTCATACATGTATATAAAATCCATGTCTAACCATGGATCACAGTTTTTAAAGTCAGAGTCATCAGACTAGATGGCCTTAAGGCCAATTTTAAGCCTGACATTTCAGCAATTTGAATTCTCTGTTTATGAAATGAGAATGTTTACTTAAAAGCTGAGCATGTTCTATATAAGGACAGAGAGAAAATCTTCACCTATGCCAAACATTCACAGATCACTCCCATGTGTCTGGGGTTTCTAAAGACAATGTAGTATATGGAGCTGTTAGCACAGAGCCAGCCTATCATCACACAGTAAGGACAGCTCTTACCCTTCTCATTCCATGATGCTGGGGTTGGAGAGACAGTTCAGGGAATAAGACCCAGGCCCAATGCCCAGCACCCAGATGGTGACTCACGACCATCTGTAACTCCACCTTCAGGGGATCCAATGCCTCTTCAGGCTTTGGAAGGTACCAGGCATACACGTGGGTCACAGACATATAGGCAAAACAACTGTATACCGAGAATAAAAATTTTCTTAAAAGAATAATGTCAAAAGCAAAATATTCCCACTAATGAAGAGAACATATAGAGGAATTAGCATTTAAAATTGTGACTTACTGTGGGGGGACTAGACAGGCTAGTTACACCTTTGCCACGTAAAGCCTTCGGAGACCTGGAAGACATGAGTTCCAAGTATGAAACAGGGTCCAAGAGGAAAAAGCTAATGGAATAGCAAAGTTCATGCTCTGAAGAAAACCCATCTACTTACTACGAAGGCCCAGGATTTAATACTAATCAAATAAACACAGGTACCCTACACGGACATTGTATACTTCACTTTATAACTAGGTATCTCATCAAACTCAATGCATAGCCTATGCCTCTCTATAGGAAAATGAGTACAGCACCTTAAACAACAGTGTATTATGGGCCAGCAAGATGGCTCAAGGGTAAAAGCACTTTCTGTGCAAGCCTGGTAGCCTAACCTTGATCCCTGATCCCCACACTGGAAAGACAGAACCCACTCCCAAAAAACAGTCCTCCGACCTCCACATGTGCAGTGTCATGCCCACATGCTTGTATTCACACACACATACACACACACACACACACACACACACACACACACACACACACACATACACACACACACACATCAAGTAAAGACAATTTCCTTAGGTTTATTAAGGCTGGGCACAGAGGTCCATGCCTTTCATCTTAGCAATTGGGAGGCAGAAGGAAGCAGACCTTTGTGATTCAAGGCTAGCCAGAGCTGCATAATAAGACCCTGTCCCAAAAAAAAAAAAAAAAAAAAAAAAAGACGAGAGAGACAGAGAGATAGAGAACCTGTAATGTTTTCATATCATTTGTTCCTTATTTTTAAGACATATTACTTAAAAATAAGTTTCTTAATTTTAAGAAAGAGTAATATGGAGGTATGCAAACAAAGACTCCATTCATCCTGACTTATGAAGTCTCACATGAGAGACCTTACTTTCCACTGGTATTTTCTACAGTTAAGCCTTACCTCTGAGCCCACATCATTCCTGCTCTGTGTTCCAAACTCTCAAAGAATGTCCTCTCACTTTCAGGCCCCAGTCCTATAGTTTTTTGGTTTTGGTTTTGGTTTTGGTTTTGGTTTTTTGAGACAGGGTTTCTTCGTGTAGTTTTGGTGCCTGTCCTGGATCTCGCTCTTGTAGCCTAGGCTGGCCTCAAACTCACAGAGATCTGTCTGGTTCTGCCTCCCAAGTACTGGGATTAAAGGTGTGCACTACTGCTGCCCAGCTCTATAGTTTAGAATTTTCTCCCTGCCAGCTTCCCACATGCAAGCTGCTCTAATTTCAGGGCTGGGGATCAATGTTCCCTGTGCAGATGACAGGGCTCTAGGTTAGGAAATCTTTCCTGTGCTTCCATAGCCTGGAACAGCAGGTCACTCCACACTGGACACCCCGGACTGCTGGTATCTTTGCCTCCCCAGCTGTAGTGAGCCACAAGAATATATTACAGAGATTCAGCTGTATATTAAAGCTATACTTTGACCAGCCAAGGGTCTGTCAAAAGGCCAGCCATTTATTATAAATATTTGATGCTAACTAGCCTTTAATATTTCAGTGTCTTCTGTTGTGAAATTCTTGCGTGCCCAAATATTTCCAGACTATTTGGCTAACAGTTCAGCTCCCCAGACCTGCTGAACTTCTAGGTAACTAACTCCCCGACTGAGCCTAGGAGACAAGCTGGCTGGAGATGCAGAGCTTTGCAAATGATGCCTTGAGGCCTAGTGGCTCTCCAGAGCAATTGACTGAGAACAAAAGAGGTAGCAGGTAGGGTGGAGGAACATTCCTGAGTGGGCAGAGAACTGCCTGGCCAGAGAGAAAAGAAGCAGGCATTTTCTGTAGACAGAGAGAAGGGCATGACCAAAGAGAAGAAAAGAACACAGAGGTAATGTAGATGGTAAGACAAAACTCTTGAGCCAGGAGTAGAAAGCAAGTAGGCTGGAGGGAGAAGAAACAGGACGAAGACAACGTGGGAAGCATAAGAGCTTAGTCGTCAGCAGGACTATGAGAGGGAACCAGATGCAACTGAAGCTAGGGAGACGGGATTTTACCCCAGAGAAATCAAGTAGACAGAAAAGGAGCTGGTGCATCCAGAGTTATTCCTGCCCTGTATGCCCAATGGAGCTGTAGCTGTATTGATAGAATTGTGTCTTAGAGGAATAAAGTTAGCAGACATAAGAGCATAGTGTACGTAGGTTTTTTTCTTCCCTCAGATATCCTATGCCAGACGTAGCAAAATCCCCGGGAACCATTGGTATTCAATATCCAGCTAAGATGAAAGCCTTTGAGTACAGACACTGTCTTATTTCCATGAGATAAACAAAACCCTGTTGTATCCCCAGAACCTAGCCTGGTGACCCCCACTAAAAACCTATCTGTGAACTGCATTTGTGACTAAACAAATGATGCTGTGACTCCTACTTTTAAAAGGGCTTCAAGGCCAGGCGGTGGTGGCGCACACCTTTAATCCCAGCACTCAGGAGGCAGAGGCAGGCAGATCAATGTGAGTTTGAGGCCAGCCTGGTCTACAATGCGAGTTCCAGGAAAGGCGCAAAACTACACAGAGAAACCCTGTCTCGAAAAAAAAAAAAAAGGGGGGGGGGGGGGGGGAGGGGGCTTCGAGTGCAGGTGAGCAAATGAGCAAAGAGGATGTAGGACTGGAACACATCCATAAGCATGGCAGCAGGAGCCATCACTGCTGGAAGAACTGGGAAGAATTAGCGCACAGGGTAAGAGCGAAAACTCAACCTTGACAGTGGAGGACGGCACGTTCACTCATTCACCAGAAAGCTGAACTTCCACTCTGTACCATGCACTGCTGGAGACACAGAGGAGCAGAGCACTAGGCTAGCCTGGGCCTCTGGAGGGGCAGCCAGCGCTCTGAACCATTCCTCCAGCTCTCCAGCTCCCAGCACTGACATTCTAAAGATGGGATTCTGTGAAGTGGTGGCCCTGCCCTCACTCCCAAAGCCATACCTGTAGTAACGTCTATAAGGTTGACTGACTGACTGTGATTGTGGAGAGGTGGCGTGTCACAGACCCAGAACCAAACTCTCTTGACTGTCTTTCATTCCTTTATAACCATTTGTTGTTCGGCTCCTCTGTGTCTGACCTAACACGCTATAACCATCAGGTGAAACCTTTTGAGATGTATTAACAGATCATTAGTTTTCACCCACCCGAGAGCTAAGTAAGAATGTCATTATGTAGCATCTGAGACCTGTAACAGAGAGCTCCCCTACTTTGCTGTAACCTCTGTGTTTCAGGCCAAGGTCACTCAGATTTGGCTCAAGAATGAATGATTTTATATTTCCTTTTGTTGTGGTCGTTTGAGACAGGGTTTCTCTGTGCAGTTTTGTGCCTTTCCTGGAACTCACTCTGTAGACCAGGCTGGCCTTGAACTCACAGAGATCTACCTGCTTCTGCCTCCTGAGTGCTGGGATTAAACTGGGTTCCACCATGCCCAGTTTGCATTCCCTCGAAGTGAGAGTTGAGTTTTGCGGCAACAAGACAAACAAATGAATAAAAGACTTCTCAGAGCAGGATGAGAGGCAAAAGAGGCCAAGTCAAATGATGGTCCAGGTGCATACAGGAACTTTTAAATAAGGTGCTCATCTCTGTGAAAAAGCAATTCTTCAGTTCAAACGAGAGGACAAGGAAGAACTAGCTGCAGGAGCATCTAAGGCAACGTTCTCAAGTGGGCAACTCTGGTCGTGTGGTCCATCCCCATCCCCGTCCCATCCCCCGTCCCTCTCCCCCCCCCCCCCTGCCCCCCATCCCCCCCAAATCTAAACACATGGATGGATTTGAGGTTGTCACAGTTGCAGGTGAGGTGGTACTGGCTTGCAGTGGGTAGACAGCAATGAAGATCAGCGACCAATGACACACAGCACAGACCCCAATAATAACCATCTGGCCCTAAGTGTCAGCAATGGTGGGCTGCAAAACACCAGTCTAGGGAGCAAACTGTAGGTGCCTGAGCTGTGGGGTGGGAAGTGTGGAGGATGTGACAGACAGAAAGGACAATATGGCTGGAACCTACTGAACAAGAAGGAGAGACACAGAAGGTGAGGTCCATCAGGAATGCAGGATCTCCTGTGGCAGTCTAAGACTCCAGGGATTTAATGAAGCAGAGCAGGGGGAAGGGAGCCTTTAAGGTTGGGAAGACCACATGGGCAAAGTGTTAGAGACAGCAAGCCACCATCGAAAAGCCAGGAAAAGTTGACATCAGAGAGCGAGGACCATGGCCAGAGAGGAGTGCAGCAGAGTCAACAGCTCTAGGATGAGCAGATTCGGGGGCTGAAGAGATGGCTCAGTGGTTAAGAGGACGGACTGCCCTCCCAGGGGTCCTGAGTTCAATTCCCAGCAACCACATGGTGGCTCACAACCATCTGTAATGAGATCTGGTGCCCTCTTCTGGCCTGCAGTCATACATGCTGTATACATTAAAAAAAAAAAAAAAAAAGAATGAGCAGATTCGGAGGAATGGATTGAGTGAGGAGATGGACAAAGCATTTAGTCCTAGTGTCAGAGAAGAGGCAAGAGAGCAGAAGCCCACACTCAAGGTGGACCAGCGCAAGCAGTCTAGGACAGGGGAGGAGGTGGACAGCAAGAACACAGAAGGAACAGATGGCATGGGAGCTGGCTGCTGAGGGGGCTACCTGCAGAACGGACACATGTGCCCTAATGGGAGCGGACGTGTGCCTGTGTGCAGACGTGGGCCCAGTGCAGGTCCTGGCTGGATGCTGATGCTGCTTTCCCAGGGCTCGGGTCCTAGAGAAGCAGACAGTAGTCCTAGTCCCTCCTACACTCCCCCAAGGCTAAGAAAAATCACCAGCTTGCTTACATGGACTAGAGAAAAGAAACCACTTCAAGGGCAGCCATTAGTGCTTGGACTCTGGGCAGCGAGGTCTTTGGATTTTAAAAGCTGAGGTTTCCACAGAACTGCAATTTCATGGTTCAGCAAAATTGGGTGCCTAGACTTTGCAAGAGATTAAACAAAAAAGCCACTAGGCGCTTACAAGTAGTTTTACATCTAAAACCAAAAAAATAAGACAACATGAACCAGGCACATGCCTTTAATCCCAGCACGTGGGAAGCAGAGACAGGTAGATTGCTGTGAGTTCAAGACTAGCCTGATCTATTTAGTGAGTTCTAGGACAGCTGAGACTATGAAGAGACATTGTCAAGAAAAAAGAAAGAAAAGGGAGGCAGGCAGGCAGGCAGCACGTGTGGCCGCTGTTCTCTGGTGACCTTCAGAAGCTGATAGTCACCCCATTAGCAGCCAAGTTGTTGTGCCCCAAACCTAAAATTCATTTGCTGAGTTTCTAACCCCAGTACTTTTGAATGTGACCATACTCAGAGAGAGATTCTTTAAAGAGATAACTAAAATGAAATGAGGTCCTGTGGGTGGGTGGGTCCTTATCCAATAACATCAGCCCAGGAGAGGGGCCTAGGAAAAAATACGAACTCCTTGATCTCAGACTTCTTGCCTGCAGAATTCTGTGCCGTTGAATTTCATTAGTTAAACCACCCAGGCATCGGTCTTCACCTGGCAAACCACCACAGCCCCACTTGCTCTGCTCCTAGAACACACGTGTGGCTCTTTCCTTTGGACTCTCCTCTCCCTGTTTACTACTCACTTAACTTTGCATATGTTCCATCTTGCTGTTTTGTTTTTGGTAACTGGGGATCAAACTCAAAGCCTCCTAGGTGCTGAGCAAAGAGGTCTTACCACTGAGCTACATCTCCAGCCCTCAGTATTTTCTTTCAAATCCTTCCTTCTCAGAGTCATCTGTGTGGATGAGAAAAACGCACACCTAGGGTTTGGAGACACAGTTTGCTAAGGAAAGATAGCGCGATCACTTACCTGCCATGACGCCTGCAGGTTGGTTTCCACAGTAAAGACCGCTCCTTAGGGAAGGTAAATTCTGATTGCGGTCGCTGAACCACCCTCTGCTTGGACCACAAGCAGGTGTCAGTGATATTTACAATGGTGAGTGTCGGGAGTTTATCTGAGAAATTGGACCACAATAAAACATGTAACCTGCTGCCTGCGGAAAGGGAACCAAACAAAAACAGGATAAGGACTGGGTGAAGAAGACACCAGAGGCTAGCCAACACACCTTCAACTTCCCGGGAAGATTTGCTGGATGAATCCAAGATCCTAGGATGGCCCCTCTCAATCCGTCGGAGGGATGTCCAGCATTGTGGATGTTGACAAACTGCCGAGCCACAGGTGGTTTCGTCCCACTGGTCCTCATTTGGCAAGTTCATAGCTATGAATGGTTTAAGACAAAACCCAATCTTGCAGCATTTTAGCCTTCTGGAAAATTAGCAGCCACACATTTAGGGGTTATTATTTTTATACATTAGACAGCCATGCAGTCCAGATCTCAATTTGAAATGAAATCATAAACTATCTCTCGAACCCATCTGAGTAAATACTGGTCACACACAAAAACAGAGAACTGAAAAACAAGCAAATGTGAAAACAGTATAAGGTCAAAGGCAAGGTGGGGAGACAGTCTTCCCAAGCCCTTCTAATTGGCCCTCTACAGCCGAGTGAGTGACTGGAGACTTTCCCACTCTGCCTCAGTCTCTCGTCTGTAAAATGACAAGTCTGTTTCAGGAACTACAATAGTTAGTTTACAGACATTCAAAACCTTGCTATGGCCAGCCGTGGTGGTGCACACCTTAAATCCCAGCACTCAGGAGGCAAATGGAGGTGGATCTCTGTGAGTTTGGGGCCAGCCTGGTCTACATAGTGAGACCCTGTCATCTCAAAGAAGAGAAAACAAACAAAAAAAGTTGTTCAAATAATTCAAAATAAGTATCAGAGCCAAATGCTCATACATGTAATCCCAGCATCCCAGGAAGCTGAGGTAAGAGGGTTACTAGGAATCTGAAGTCAACCTAGGCTACATAACATGTTATGAGCCATCTTTGGCTATAGTGTAGGATCTTTGTCTCAAACAAACAGAAGCAGGGCCAGGGAAAGGGTTCAGTGAGTGTTTGCCAGCAAGCCTAACAATATGAGTTTGATGATCCCCCAAAACCCACATGGTGGGAGGAGAGAACTGACTCCTGCAAGCCGTCCTCTGGCCTCCATACATACACACATTATGTATGCAGACAGAACAAATCATAAGCATTAATAATGTAAAAAACAAAACAAAACAAAACAGGACTGGGGAGCTGACTCCATGGCTGTGGAAATACAAGCCTGAGGACATGAGTTCAGCTCCACAGCACCCACATAACAGCCAGGCATGACACTGTACATCTATAACCCCATCAGTGCTGGGGGGCGGGGCACGGCTCCCAGGGCTTGTTGGCCAGCTAGTCTAACTGCACCAGCCATCTGCAAGTTCAGTGAGAGACCCTGTTTCAAGAAATAAGGGGGAGGAGTGATTAAGGAAGACACTCAGTGTTGACTTTGGCATCTATATACATCTGTATGGTCAAACATACCTGCACACACATGCACATTACACACATATACACAATGAAAAAGTAATATCAGCATCATTTCCTTATCCCCTTCATTTATCATTACAAAATGCCACCATCTTTGAAAATTACAACCAGTAGAGACAGGCGTACAACTTTAATTCTAGCATTCTAGGAGGAAGAGGCAGATGGATCTCTATGAATTCAAGGCCAGAATAATCTACATCACAAGTTTCAGGCCAGCCAAGGATATATAGTGAGACTCCCATCTCAAAAAGAAACCAACAATAAAAACTTAAAAGTAATGAAATCACAGAAGTGCTATTTAGGTGACTCAAGGCTTTAGAAGGCATTTATCACTTTTCAAAATGCTATGATCATCAGGAAATACCCCTGCCCATGAATGGCCTAGCTCTGACTGCAGATCAGACCACTGACTTGTCATCTACTGGCTGTGTGCCCTTGACCAAGTAACCTCACCCTTCTCAGGCCATTTCCTGATAAAAGAGAGTGGGGATCCTACATAAGATTGTAAGAGGGCTGGAGAGCTGGCTCAGCAGTTAGGAGAAATGGCTGCTCTTCCAGGGAACCTGGGTTTAATTCCCAGCACCCACATGATGGTTCACAACCTTGTATAAAGCCAGTTCCAAAGGGTTGTACATCCTCTTCTGACCTACACACACACACACACACACACACACACACACACACACACACACACACACACATATCAACAATCCAAGAAAAGGAGAGGGGACTAACAGGGCACACGTGATCTGAAGGAGGAAATGGGGAAAATGAGGGGCTCTGACTAGGAAGCGGGGGAGATAAACACTGAAAGAAGAAGGGTGATAAGATAGCAGTAGGATTCTGAAAAAGTCATAAGGAATCATCCTTTTTTTTTTGTCTTTTTTTTGGGGGGGGTGGGCGGGGGCTGTTTCAAGACAAGGTTTCTCTGTGTTATCTCTGGCTATCCTGGATTCTCACTCTGTAGATCAGGCTGGCCTCGAACTCACAGAGATCAGCCTGCCTCTGCCTCGTGAGTGCTGGAATTAAAGGCACGCAGCACCATGCCCAGCAGGAATTAAACTTTTAACTATCTACCTAAAAATCCCTATAATTCATGTAAGTCAGTATATAAATAGATATATAGTGTTAAAGTGCAGATTTTCCCATCTGGGCTGAGAATGCACCCTCGGAGAGCCACAGACCATCAACCCAAAATCACAACAATTGGGTATGAGCGGCCCTCTTATTAGTTGTTGGTCAGGGTTGTCCAAGAAACTCCCAAAACAATATAGGCTATTGCTATTGTCCTCGGCTGCCCTCCAAAGGTGGAAGCTAAGTCCCTATGACTGAAGACATAATACACTTCAGACACAGGGCTCAGATTCACCTGAAAGCCAGAGGTGCCATGAAAGCTTCCAAAGGAGAGAAGCAACCAATGCTGCCTATGAGCCACATCAATGACTGACGTGGTACCATAACTCTAAGTGTGAAATTAGAGGCATGCATATCTTGGTGGTAACCAACAGCTCTCTAATAAGACTTAAGACCCACTTAACAAGTGAGTAACCATGCCTGGCACTGGAAATCTTGTCAACTACCTAGGGCTAGGGAAGTCATGGATCTTAGAGGAAAACCTACCAATTTACTAAACCAGCATAATCCCTAACTATACTCTAAATATTTGTCCTTATACCCACAGATAACTGTAGTTCTCACCCCTCAGAAGGAAACTTCTCTTTGCAACAGACAGAGACCATTACAGAAAACTACATCCAATCAAAATGCAGAGTTAAAGAGCCCAGTCCCAGCTGGTACATCTACAATACAATTCCCATACCTAAGGCTCAGGGACCATTGTGGAAGAGGGGGCCAGAGGAACAGGGATTTTGCTGTGAGATTGTATCTCCTAGAAATGTCAGAAGCTGGAATGGTGGTGGAACACGCCTTTAATCCTAGCTCTCAGGAGGCAGAGGCAGGTGGAGGGAACTCTGTGAGTTCGAGGCCAGCCTGGTCTACAAAGTGGGTTCCTAGGACAACCAGAGCTGTTACACAGAGAAACCCTGTCTCCAAAACAAACAAACAAACAAATGTCAGAAATGTTGTGGAATATTATTTTAACTGGGCAAAGACATGTTACATTTGTTCAAGCTGCTGAATATTACTTTAATGATGTACGGATGTGTTACAATTATTTGTGCTGCATTTGTTTCATTATATAAAGATGTTTTGCATTGTTTCACCTTGCCTGTCTAAGGTACCTTATTGGTCTAATAAAAAGTTGAACAGCCAGTAGCTAGGCAGGAGAGGGATAGGTGGCGCTGGTGGGCAGAGAGAATAAATAGGAGGAGAAATCTAAATAAGAGGACCAGGGAGAAAGAGAGGGACACACCCAGGGCCAGAAGCCGGGCAGCCACCAGCCAGACATGAGAAGCAGTGAAAGGAAGCCATACAGAAGGAAGAAAGGTAAAAAGCCCCGAGGCAAAAGGTAGATAAAGAGAAACAGGTTAAATTAAAAGAGGTAGCTAGAAATGAGCCTAAGCTAGGCCAAGCATTCATAACTAATAAGGAGTCTCCATGTCAAGATTTGGGAGCTGGTTGGTGGCCCAAAAAAGAAAGCCTGGTACCCAGAAGCTATACCCACGAAGTCCCACCAACATGACTGTCTAAACATGAGCTGAACAAAGACAACATTAATAGACATGCTATCAGACAAGGAGAAACTCGCATGAGGTCTCAAGCCTAGACAAAGAACCACATTCAACTAAGGAGTGAGGAGATCTGAAGAAATAGTCTACCCAAGGAAGAGCATACCAATTGGTTATTCAGTACCAAATGGTCAGCCCTGAAAACATATAAATAACATTATCCAGACTGAGCAGATTGTATTTATGTGTGTATAAGGGTATATATGTATTTATACACACATACATACACACACACACACACATACACACACACACAATGTTACACACACGTATATGTATCAAAGAAAAAGAGGTCATGAACTTGAAAAAGAGAAGGGGGCTTACATGAAAGAGTGTGGAGGAAGGAAAAGGAAGGGGAAATGATGTAATTATATTATGATCTCAAAAAATAAAATTATTTTTTTACATTGTAGGAGCATACATACATATATATGTATATACATAAAACAAAGAAAAAAGGGCAAATTTAAAAGAGAACAGGGGGCTACATGGGAAGTTTTGAGAGAAGAAAGGGAAGGGGGAAATGATGTAATTATATTATGATCTCAAAAAATTTTAAACTATTTTTATAAAATTGTAGAAGCATGGCCAGGCATGGTGGCACATGCCTTTAATCCCAGGCCTGGGGAGGCAGAGAGAGGCAGGCAGATCTCTGTGAGTTCAAGGCCAACCTGGTCTACAGAGCAAGTTCCAGGACAGCCAGAGATACACAGAGAAACAAACAAAACAAAGCAAAAATTGTAAAAGTATCAAATAAGATACAATTTTTTATGTATGACATATAACAAGTGCTTCATAAATATTATCAGGCTTTGCCTTCAGTAGCTAAAAGCATTTGGAAGGCAAAGCATGAGGACCTGAATTCAAATGCCCAGAACCCATAGGAAGCCAGGCACAGTAGCACATCTACAATCCCTTTGCTCCTACCATAAACTAGAAAGCAGAGCTTTGAGAATCTCTTGAAGCTTATGGACTAACAAGCCTGGCAGATGATGGTGTAAACAGCAAAAAGAAGATCCTGTCTTAAGGTAGAAGGCAAAGACCAACACTTAAGTTCTGACCTACATAGCAGCATGGCATGTGAATATCCATACTCATACACACATAAGTACATACATTATACACACACACACATAAATTATACTAAAAATAAATATTATCAATCCCCCTTTTAAAATGTTTTGCAGTCCCTACAACTACCTTATTCCTTTTAACATATAATTGCATTTTATTCATTTATTTTGTGGGCACAGGTGCCATGGTACACATGTGAGGGTCAGCAGGAGCTCATTCTTTCGTGAGTCCAGAGACTGCTCAGGTCTTGGTACAAAGTGTCTTTACGCACAGAGGCATCTCACCGGTCTCCTTATTAATTAATAGTTTTCAAGGACACTGTCAATTTCCTCTTCTAGTCAACACATTTATTGACTACCAAATATGTGAGAGAACCTGTTTGGGGCCGGGAGAACAGCAATAAACAAACTCCCTCTTCTAAACAGCTTATAATTTAAATCAGAAATACGAAACTATTAGCCTGGGTTGCACCTAGTCTATGACTTATTTAGCTTGGCAAGCATTTTGAGCCAGTATCTTGAAACTGAAATGGTCCATAATATTCACATTTCTGGTTTCTCTCCCAGATCAAGATGTCTGACAAGACCTGTTCCAGCTAAATAGCGGCTGGGACTAAGCCTTATGATGTCTTTAAACCAGGCAGGCCTGTTCTAAGGGCAAAGCTCTTTCCACGACAACAATCCCTCAGCGCCATTCATCATCCTATTTGCCTTGTGGGTGGGTGGGTTGTGGATTTTTTTTCCCCTCCCAATAGGGAAATATTTCTTTGTAATTGTGTCTCCATGCAAAGTAGGAAAACAAATCTTGGAACATATTTTAAGAAAAGGAAGAAAGAGAGAGAGAGAGAGAGAGAGAGAGAGAGAGAGACTCCAACATTAGTTCTCAGTAAGAATTTTTCTGTATTTAATACAAAAGTTACGTAACTTAAAACGCCATTGGAAATGTAAAATTCCGTAATGATTTTGATGGAGAATATGTACGATGAATTACTCAATGAATTAAGAAATACAACTTTAACACGGGTTTTTGAATGAGAATGCGAATACGATGCATTATTCTTACAATCAGCTGCTTCTCGCCCTTTCAGTACAGGACCAGTCCAGACTGAGCCCCGAAGTCTCATCAGGCGTGTCTCGATATCGCCAGTATCACAGCTGTCCTAATAAAATAGTTAGCATTAAAACAAGCAAACAAAGTTTTAGATAACATTCATCCTCAATACGATTATCACAAAGTTGTGAGAGGAATAAGATTAAAGATGGACATCGGCGAAGTAAAATTGAAAGAAAATCTCCATTGAGTTCCGAGCCAAAAAGAAAAAAAAAGTGAGGGACTCAAGTGTCAGTGGTCCGCAACTGCGCGGGTTAGAGGCAGATCCCAAAGCGCTCTGTTCTGCGCCACTAGGGACAACGCTGAGATTGCGAAAACGCTCCGAGGCTTTGGCCCCCTCCACCTCTCCCAGAAGGCCCCGCCCATCTCGTCCATCGGAGTCCCGCCCCACCGGCTCCGTCTACGCCTTCCCCTTCCACTCTAGGCACCATGCTGTCCCGTTGCCTAGCAGCGGCGCAGAGCACGATGGGAGAAAAGACGGAAACCTCAGAGAGCCAAAATTAGTGTGGTACGAAAGTTCCGGTGATAATGACGCTGTGTGATAAAGAAACGAGCCTGGAGAGGAACGTCAAGGATACGATGGAAGCTAACGGAAACCCCAGTGACCCGAAACCACTGCGACATGAAAAGCTTGGCTACACCGGGGACTTGAGACGGGACGGGTGTAGTAGGGAGGCGGTGGTACGCAAAGCACTGTGGGACACTGGCAACGTGGGGTGGGACGGAAGCCTCCGAGGGTCAGATCTTAGCGACGCGGGAAGTCCGGACACCAGAACTGTCTGAAGAGAAGGCCTGAGGCGGAGGAGGCTCGGGCTGCGGCGGCGGCCATGGCGGAGAGGCCCGAGGACCTAAACCTGCCCAACGCCGTCATTACCAGGATCATCAAGGAAGCGGTGAGCTGCTCGGGCTGGCGGACGGGTGGAGGGCGGACGAGTGGGCAGAAGGTTCACCAGGTCCGCGTGTGTGTTCTGTCCACTCCCGCAGCTCCCGGACGGCGTCAACATCTCCAAGGAGGCCCGGAGCGCCATCTCCCGCGCCGCCAGCGTCTTCGTCCTGTACGCCACATCCTGGTGAGCCGAGCAGAGGCGGGGGGGAGGCTCTGCGGGATCTTGACCCCGAGTTCGCGGCCCCAGGCATGGTTCCCTGCCTCGGCGGAGAGCGACGCTCTCCTCCCGTCCTCGTAAACCCTGGAGCGGGTTAAACAAGCAGGCTGCCGGAGCCCGCTGTGCGGGAAAGGAAGGAACTGAGTCGTGTCGCGGAACCCCAGGAGCCCGAGAGACACGCGGGCTTTCCCACCCCGCCTCTCCTGCCCCCAGCCACTCGGGCAGCCTCTGAAGGGCTTCGCTTTCTCTCCCAGTGCGAACAACTTCGCGATGAAGGGGAAGCGCAAGACTCTCAATGCCAGCGATGTGCTGTCAGCCATGGAAGAGATGGAGTTCCAGCGGTTCGTTGCACCGTTGAAGGAAGCCCTAGAAGGTATCCATCCCCCCTCTTCTGTTTCCTTAAGCCATATGAAAGATGGCATCCTCCATGCCCTGATCTCCTGGTTTCAGGGATCCAGTACCGGCCGTGATTCCACTCGGGTTAGTTGGTAACGTTTCAGACGTGTGATGCGGACCTGGCTAGTCTTCCTTTTTTTTTTTTTTTTTTTTTTGGTTTTTCGAGACAGGGTTTCTCTGTATAGTTCTGCGCCTTCCCTGGAACTCACTTTGTAGACCAGGCTGGCCTCGAACTCACAGAGATCCGCCTGGCTCTGCCTCCCGAGTGCTGGGATTAAAGGTGTGCACCACCACTGCCCGGCCTGGCTATTCTTCCTGTCCCTCGGTTTGTCTGATTAAACAATGGTCTCCTGCTTTCTTACAGTGTACAGGCGGGAGCAGAAAGGCAAGAAGGAAGCTTCGGAGCAAAAGAAGAAGGACAGAGATAAAAAAACGGATTCAGAGGAGCAGGACAAGAGCAGGGAGGAAGAGGATGAAGACGAGGAAAGACTGGATGAGGAAGAGCAGAATGATGAGGAGGAAGTAGACAACTGAGTGGAGAGAGTGGGCAGACTGTGGCACCACGGAAGTGACCACCCTGAGATGTGTCCATGTGGTACCTTTCCCTGCAAGGCACAGGTGCCTGAGATCCAAGTTAAGACTGACCAGAATGATCAAAACCAGCTCTTGCCGTACTCAGAGCATCTGAGTAACAGAAACCTGTTTTCCTGAATCAGTCTGGAGTGTGTGACTTTTCAGTATAAGGGATTCTGAATGACTGAATAGTTTGATATCGTTTGTTTACTTAAGTATGTGGCTAGCTAGTTTTTTTGGTTTTGTTTTGTTTTTTTTTTTTTTTAATCCCCTTGCCCTGCCCCTCCAAAAAAGTAATAACTTCCAGGTTGCCTGCTGTGTTCCAGGTCACAGAGGCACTAAAGGCTCAGGGGCAAAGTGGGGCTTTGGACATGGTCACCCGTTTGATTGCACAGTATTGGCAATGGGTACTAATGGTCAGAATGGTGGCCCTTTAGGAAATGACTGAACTGTGGGAGAACTGAGGTAATCTCTTCACTGGATGGTAACATTGGTTGGTTGGTTGGTTGGTTTGCTTTCTAGACTTGATTAGCTTGTAGCCCTTCTTTATTGACTGTAGAGTTCAGTCTGCTGGGGTGGCTGCACTCCTATAGCATACAGTCTTAAATTCTCAGTGTCAATTGGAATCTGTCAAAAGGGGTGCCAATTCTTAAAAACAGGTGGTTTAACTTAGCGGTAACTCAGTGTCTGCCACTGTAGGACTTAGTGCTACCTCCTGGAAGGTGTAAAAGCCCAGGTTTGCTCTTCATTAGTCCATCTCTCTGACCGGTGGCTGCTGCTTTTCACTCCCTGAACTCTTGACAAGTTGCAGACTTTATTTCCTCCAGGCACAGTCTTTTCCCTCTCCATCTGTCGTCTCCTGCCCTGCTTCCCAGCCCCACTTTCTCCTCCTCCGACTTAGTCCATCCTCTAGTCTAGGAACTTGGATACCCTATGTAATATCCCAAAGTACAAGTTCCTCAGATTCCTTAGTCCTAATCTCCTGAAACACCGCTGAACCTTAAGGTGAATGTAATGGTGCGCAGGGATCCAGCACCACAGCCACCGCCGCTGTGGCTTTGGAAGTGTCTGGCGGCCTTTCCTTTCTCCCCATTGAGTGCTCCAAGCACTTTTCTTTCCCTCTTAGTCGAGCACTTGAGGCTGACAAGTAATAAAATATATAGTTGGACCTGTTAGCTAGCTGAGTGATGCAGTGAAGAGTTTATTGACAGCGACTGGAGACGGTTGAGAAGATTTTAATGCTTTATACAATAAAGAACATTCTTGTTAAAAATGATGACTCATACAGTGTGCTTGTGGAAAAGACCCATCTCCCTTTCTCTCTCCCTCTCCCCTCTCCCTCTCTCCCCTCTCCCCTCTCCCCTCTCTCCCTCCCCTCTCCCCTCTCTTCTCTCTCTCTCTCTCTCCCTCTTCTCTCTCTCTCTCACACACACACACTGAATTCTGGATTGCCTTGGATCACCAGCAGGTGAGTGAGCATTCACAATTAAGGACTGCTGTTCTAAGTTCTTTCAGGTATTAATTCCTATCAAGCAGCAGCATTACTGTTACCTTTGTTAGTTCTTAACCACAGCTGTATGTTAATTCTCCAATGGACATCGTTCTTAAGTCATAAGTCAAGTTTATAAATCAGAACCCCAATGGTCATTTGATATCCCTTCTTAATTCCCATGAGCATCATGGTAGACCTAGCCTTTCAAGTCCTATTTGGACTCCTGTGACTTCCTTTGAGGTCAGTGTCCCATGAATACTACTTTAGCAAATGGATCTTCCTGGAACATAGCTTTGCTTTCTGAGGTCAAATCCTGTTATTCAGGCCTGAGTAAGAGGGGTTCACCCTACCATCTAATCTCCACCATCAGGCTGTTCACGTGCCAGTCAAAAGTGGAAAGGGCTCACTAACAGCGTACTTGCCTAGCGTGTCAAACAAAACAAAAACAAATGCTCTTCTTTTTATCTTTTGTTCATCCTGCCCGAACCCTTAACTAGACTTTAACTGTCTAAGAGAAACCTTTCCTAGGAATGGAGATCAGGATTTAAAAGCACAGAATTCAACACCTGGAAATAATCTTTAAGGTCACCCATCAGCTTCTCTCACCCCATAATGGCCTCTGGATTTTGAAGGTTTTCCAGCAGACTTTATCTTCTCTTTAAGCAGAGTGCTTCATGCACAGAGACTAACCTGGATCTGGGCAGTGGAAGAGTTCTTGTTCTAATTCATTCAAAGCTACTTTGAGGGTCTGAAGAGATGGCTCAGCAATTAATAGCAGTGACGCTGTTCCAGAGGACCCGGGTTCAGTTCCCAGGACCCAGATGGCAGCTAGCAACTTCTGTAGCTACAGTTCCAGGGATCCCATGCCCTTTTCTGACCTCCCGTCACTGCGGGCAGGTGGTACATAGCCTTGTATGCAGGCAAAGCATTCACACACAGCAATAAATCTTTTCAAAAATGTTCTTGTGTCCTAGCCCCCTATTTTTACTTACAGGAAGTTGAGGCTCTTTAGAAAGAAATTACTTAGGGTCTTACAGCTAATTTATGATTACTGAGATCATGATCCAGTGGCCTTTGGCCTTACTTCTGGTTTTGAGTAAACTTTGTAAATGGTTGGGATAATTTTAGATTTACAGAAAAATTATAAGCGCAGTTCGTGTGTAGCCTTCATTTGAGTTCTCATATTACAACTTTTCTACTGAAAAAGTCCAAATTTTCTACTGAATTTTTAAAAACTAAGTGAGATTCACAGGTCATAAAATTAACCATTTTTAAATGAAGATTTGGTGGAACTTAGGACATTTACAGTATTCCACAACTACCGATGTCTACCTTCAAAATAATTTCATCACCACCTCCCTAGTAAGCAGCCACTCCCCCATGCTCCTCCCTCCACTCAGGCCCTTACCACCCTCCACTAGTCTTTGTTTCTATCCCCATAAACCTCCCAAGACCCCATGCTCACAGAGATCCTCCTGCCTCTGACTCCCAAGTGCTGGGATTTGTCCTCCACTGCCACCCGGCTAAATTTTTTTTTCCAGAGCTGAGGACCAAACCGAGGGCCTTGCGCTTGCTAGGCAATTGCTCTACCACTGAGCTAAATCCCCAACCACCCACCACCCACCCCACCCCACCACCCACCCCCAGGCTAAATTTTTTAAAATTAATTGTGTTGGTTTGTTTTTGTTTTGTGGAGACAATGTATCACTATGTAATAACCTTAGCTGGCCCAGAACTCACTTTGTAGACCAAGTTGACCTCAAATTCAGAGATCCACCTACCTCTACCTACTAGTGCTGAGATTAACGGTGTATACCAGTAAGTCTGCTCCCTTTGGTCAGATTTTAATATACCCATTGCAGATAAACCTGATGCCCCTGTCACATTTGATTAGTTCTGTTTTTTTCAATGTCCACAGCTTTCACATCTCTCAACCCATGACAGATCAAGGGCTGGATAATTAATTACAATGGAATAAATTTGTCTGAAAGGGGAAGCCAGTCTGCTGCTGAACTCAACAACTTTAAAGCGCTCAGTCCGCCAAAATGGATTTACCCGCTGTGTTTAGGCTTCATGTGGTGTTTTAAGGTCCTTGACATCCAATTGTTCTTTTTTTTTTTTTTTTAAACCAATGAGCAAATTTTTGCTGGAGGCTGAGAAGAGACCTTCAAGTGAACTCCGGGATGAGTTCCGAATTGCAAGCCAGGGCCCCGCCCAGAGGCTGGGGACTGCCCACGTGCACCCCCTCGGGCCTTCCCGTCTCAAGAGAGGCCCGAGGGGCGGAGAAGGGGTGGGCCAGGGTAGAGGGGTGGGCGGGGGGGGTGTCTCTCGGGCTCCCCGAAAACTCCAGGTTGGCCAGGATTCCAGCCTTCCAAGCGCGGGCCAGGCCGAGCGAGCAGCCCGGGGGTCCGGGGGCCGCCCCGCAGGGAGCACAGGCTGCATTCCCGTGGGGGCGGGCAGTAGGAGAGCCGCTTCCGGGTGAGTCGCCCCGCCCCCACGTGGGCTGGCGCTTTCAGAGCGGGAGAGCGCAGTCAGGAGCCGCGGCTGGAGCGGCGGGACCGGCCTCCCGGGTAGGTGAGCAGGCCCTGCCTCTGGGAAGTGGCGGGGTGGGAGGACGACTCCAGGACGAGGCGAGGTGCATCCCGTATGGCACTGTGCTCCCGAAGATCTGACGCTGCAGCGGAGACACAGTCCGGGTGCACCCTCTACAGTGGGCGGAATCTTGCCGCTACGTGGTCTTGCTGTGTCCAGGCTTGGGGATGCAAAGCTGGGCTCCACCCGCCTCCTTTCTCCGAGGCCGCAGGGGTAGTCTCGGAGCGCGAGGTGTCAGGCAGGCTGGAGAACTGAGGGGAAACAATGAGAGTCGCTTGTCCTGGGTGTCGACAGCTTCTGCTCAGTCAGGCATTACAACAGCTCATTGAGGTCCGTCCGTTCAAGCCCCAGTTTACCACATGAGAAGACAAGAGGTCAAGCACCTGAAAACAAGAGTCTGTCTCCATGCCTTTTAAATCCCAAAATCACACACCTCACCCGCCTGCTACCAGCAGTGGCCAGGTCTAGGTCGTACCATACCCCTTCCCTAACCTACTCTCTAGCCTGGGCGCTCAGTCGGCTCATCTCTGCTGGGAATAGAATGTATGAACTCTGTTCTTCTAGTGTCAAAGGTCATGGTGAGAATTGAGGGCTGCTGGACTCCCGAATTTTAGACCAGATTTACAGCTGACCTGCTGTGTGATCCCTATTCATTACCTGTCGTTCTCAGAGTTCAGTTTCACCATTGTTTGCTGTAGAAGCTCTCAGCCAGAATTTCCTAGCAATCTGGGAAAGGCAACTCCTAGTTTGAAATGGAGGTCTGGTTTTTTTTTTCCTCTAATCCCTCCTAACACTGTGGCAGGTGGCAGCAAGAGTATTGAGGAAATGCAAATGCCCCACCAGGCAATCCCTTTTCGGAACTGCTCACAGCTGCCTTTTCCTGGGCCTTTTTGAAAAGTGCTTCAGCTTTCCCAGCTTTGGACCTTCTACCTAGCTGGCCCTCCTGACGGGTCTCCTCCCCAGCCCGTGCAGAGCCTGCCAGAGTTGGCACCAGCTCCCCACTATCTATGCCAAGAGCACAGCCTCTGGAATCCTCCGTGGGGCACAGCCTGGGAGTCCAGGCCCTGAAGCTCTTTTTCAGCCACTCCTGGTGTCAGGCTCAATCCTAGGTTGGAGGATGTTGCCTCCTACGGAAGTCCTTCAGAAAAGCTATCCCGCAGTGTCTACAGTGGTTATTTCCTTCTTGTCAGGCAGGTGCTCCTGGAGGGCCCCTATCCTCTCTACCTCAGGCACTGGAGGGTGTGATGCAGGCTCACACAGTGCTTGTTGTGCACTCATCCCAGCTCAGCATTAGCCTTGTGTTGAGCATTACTGTGCTGCTGGTGTGGTGTCAGACACACCTCATCATTATCTGATCTTCTCCACAGCTTACTGGCTTGATAATATCAGCACATTTTAGATTCTGAAAAAAAAAAAAAAAGGATCTGAAAGGCCTTGCCCAAAGTTAGAGTCCACTTGGGGACTGTTTGAGCAAATGGTTCTTCACCATTTTGTAAGCTTGCTAGCAAAGTGAAGCTGTTTTAAAATGGGGGAAAGGTGAGCTGGGCCCCTACCCCTATGGTCACGCATTCCTGTTCATATGAGACACAGGATTTAAGCTGAAGTTTGCAAACTCCCTTAAGTTGGGGAAAGTGCCCTTGTTTGAGAATCTTCCAGGCTCTGAAGGATATCTCTCAAAGCAATTCTGATCTAGAATTGGTTCTGTAAAACAGAAGCAACTCTGGGCACCTTTCCACTCTGGACTTTCATTAAATACCTGCTGTAATAGACAGTGTAGCAGAGGGCACTGGACTAGAATCAGGAGCCTCACTTGTGTGTGAGCTCAAGTCCTGTGACTTCCAGCTCTTCATTTCTCCTGTCAAAAGGTGAAGGACTGAACAGAAATTTTTTTTTAAATTTGCCCTGCTGCTCTTTCAGTTTTGTCTGGTGATCAAATTTAAAAACATAAACCCGGACAAGAGATGTCTCAGTGATTAAGGGTACTTGTTGCATTCACAGAGGACCTAGGTTCAGTTCCTAGCGCCCACATAGTGGCTCACCAATCATAAGTAATTCTAGTTCCAGGGGATCCCACAACCCCTTGTGATGCAAGATATTTGATTCCACTGTGTAAAGATGTGTCACTGTGATTGGTTTAATAAAAAGCTGAACGGCCAATAGCTAGGCGGGAGGTATAGCAGGGACTTCTGGACAGACAGAGCTCTGGGAAGAGGAAAGGCGGAGTTGCCAGCTGGATGCAGAGGGAGCAAGATGTGCAGGAGGAGAGGTAAAAGCTGCTAGTCACGTGGCAACACGTAGATGAATAGAAATGTTGTAAGAGCTAGTGAGACAAGCCTATGCTATAGGCCGAGCTTTATAATTAATAATAAATCTCCATGTCATTTTGTGTGTGTGTGTGAGCTGGTGGCCTCAAGAAAAATCCATCTACACCCTTCTGAACTCTGGGCACTGCAAACATGTGTTGCATGTACATGCACATAAGCAAAATACTCCTAGGCATGAAATAAATCTTCAACAGTTTTTTTTTGTTTTGTTTTGTTTTTTTGTTTTTGTTTTTTTAATCTAAATGGAAGTTGAACCCTTCTGGCTGGGGATATAGCTCAGTGATTGAGCACAAGGGTCCAGGAGTTCAGTCCCACAAGAAAACAGGAGCTGCTGTAGTGCCCCCACCTACCCACACCTCTCCTCTTCCCCTCCCGTATCTCCCAGCTACCTTGATGTAGAATTCGAATGGCACAGCTCCTAGGTGGCCCTCCAAGCTTGACTTTTAGGCAAATGGCCTGTCAGTCCCTCCCTTAGGCTTTTAGGGGAGATGAGTGAAAGCCAAGGAATGGAGGTGTAGATTTCAGAAGCCAGATCTTGCTGCAGAGATACTTCTTAGGCAGATGAATCTGAATATGCACCTGGTTTCAAAATCTGACTCCAATCCAGAATGGCATTGAGCAAGTTCCATAACCGCCCTGTGCCTCTGTTTCCTAATCACTAAAAGTTATGTCCATTTTTGCAATTAAGTGTCCTAAAGCACTACCTTCAGTGCTCTGTACCTGGTAGACTCGGTAGATCAGAAACGGTATCTATAGAGAGAGACCAGCTGGAGTCCAGAACAGGGAAAAGTCTGGTTTTATCACTAACCAGCTATATGGTTTTGAGCAAATAATTTTACATCTCTGCGCTAACTCCTGGCAGATGCGAGAGCCAAATTTTGCACAAAGTGGGTCCATAAGCCCTCATATGTGCTAAGTGTGACATCTCTAAGGAGGCCTGGCCTCCTCTGTGTCCTGTGATGAGGCTGGCCCACCCAGGGGTGTGGTGGTAGGGTTGGTCCTTGTGTGGTTCCTGATAACCTCAACTCTACCAAGGAGGAAGGTGGGATAAGAGGGGCCCCTGAGCTGGTTGGGAGGAAGCTGAAGGGGACTGAGAAGTAGCAGAAACACAGCAGGACACACTGGAGGATCCTAGCATTCTGGACTTGTTTCACTTTTAATTTGCCATAGGACTTTGGGTAAGTACCTGCCCCTGTGGTCCTCGACATCCCCTTTGTTTGAAGAGCAGAGATTCAAGCCTATCAGCCTCCACTTTCTGTGGCTTTTTTGTTTTTTTAAACTTGGCTGCTTAGTAGCCAAAAGAGATCTCCGAAAGGAAATGTCTAAAATGGAGCTAGCTGTCCACCACCCTCTTCCTGCCTTGTCCTGTCTCAGTTGTCCCCTGGGTCAGAGCATCCGCCCTAAGAGACAGCCTCCTGGCTGCCTCAAGATGTCCCTTCCTTCTCCGCCTTCTGGCCTCCCACTGATCCTCTGCTTCCTGCCTGCTCTCCTCAGCCAGTTCTCTTAAAGCCAGGCTCTGGCCAGCCCAGTGCCCTATTTGCCGCTCAGAACTCATCTCTGTCTCAATTCCTCCACCTCTTTTACATGGCCTCTGTTACGTCCTCAAGGCTTCAGAAGAGTCCACAATCATCCTCACTCACCTTGAAGGGAGCACTGTCTCTTGCCCCCTGCCACATTCACACGTCCTGCAGAAGAGAGCCCAAGCCCTGTCTCTACGAGCTCTTCTGCCCTCTGGGTCCACAGATCATCGCGTGCGCCTGGGCTGCCTGGCTCTGCAATGCACTCATCAGCCCTGCCTCCCAGGACTAGCCTATGACTTCCAGAAGGCACCTGCGAGGGTGCTGCCGTGGGCTGGCACACAGTAGGTTCTCCTAAAACAATGTGGCACCCAGGCTTCCTTCAGTCATGCCTCACTTTTTTGGCATGCAGTTTTGTCTTGTGCTCGGTGTGATGAAATATTTGCTCTGTGCTAGAGTCTGTGCGTGGGGAGAGCATGGTGTGGGAGGCCAAAATGAATTCATCACAGCCTTTGCCCTGTAGAACCTCTGTTAACTAGTACAAGATAAGCCTGTGCTACAAAGAACTGTTATAGAAGAGGCATTGTGAAGTGGGCAGGAAGGAAGCCATGGTGGGCGAGGGAGAAGCTGTTGGCACACTTACCTGAGGGCAGACTGCAGAGTGTAGGCCTAGGGAAAGAGAACAGTGTGCCATCACCAAACAAGCAGTTGGACTGGTATAATGCTTGCCTAGCATTCACAAAAAACCTGGATTCCTGTGTATCACATAATCTTAGCCTTGGGAGGTAGATGTGGGAGGACCAGGTGTCCATGGTTGGCCACTGCAGAAGGCTCCTTGGTTACAAGAGCTCTTTTGAGGCCACTGTACAGGGGAAATACGTGTGTGTGTGTGTGTGTGTGTGTGTGTCTGTCTGTCCCTCTCTCAATCATGCATGCAGTAATTGATCCTGGTATTCATTGTGCCTAGTGCCAGGGCCTGCATACCAAGGTGTGAGCAATGCTTTGCGCTAGCAGCAGAATTCCAGGGCATTTTTCTTTCTGCTTATCTAAAGTACTTGCCAAGCAAGTTTGAGGCCGGCCTGAATTACATAGTGAAATCCTGTCTCAAAATCAAAACAAAACACTAAGGCTGAGGCTGTAACTCAGTAGTTGAAACCATGCCTGACATGTGCAAAGCCCCTGGGTTTGATCAGTGGCACCACATTAGAAAAAAAAATTTGTTACATCTCAGTCTGCCATAATCATGGGCGTTTTTCATGGAGTAAATGAAGTTTAAATGTTGCAATGATCAGTGCTTCTTAAAAGACGTACAAGGAAGAATCAATTGGTTCTGCTTCTTTTTTATTTCTAATTTTCAGATTCCTTGCTAAGATACAATTTAAAGGTACTAGAAAAGTTGGTTTTGTTTTTGTTTTTTAATGTGCATTGGGGTTTTGTCTGCATTCATGTTTGTAAGAGGGTGTTGGATCCCCTGGAACTGAAATTACAGACAGTTGTGAGCTGCAATGTGGGTGCTGAGAATTGAACTCAGGACTTATGGAAGAGCACCCAGTGCTCTTAACCACTGGGCCATCTCTCCAGCCCCTGAAAACTGTTTTTTATTGTTTATTTTCATTTATTTATTTATTTATTTATTTATTTTTGGTTTTTCAAGACAGAGTTTCTCTGTGTAGCTTTGCACCTTTCCTGGATCTCGCTCTGTAGACCAGGCTGGCTTCAAACTCACCAAGATTCACCTGCCTCTGCCTCCTGAGTGCTAGGATTACAGGCGTGTGCCACACCGCCCAGCTGTTGTTGCTTATTTTTAACTAGCAGTCCTGTGAAGTACAGGCCAAATGCTATCATTAGATTGAACTACTCGGAAGCTTCTACAGGTATCCCTGCCTTACCTTGTCCTGGAGGGGCAGCCGTTGGTAAAACCACACCAGGAGTGGCAGAGACTGGAGGGGGGTGGGCAGGAACCTGAAAGAGCTGTCTTCCAGATGTGACCCTGGGCACAGCCCTGTCTTACACTTCCTGTGGGTCCCCCACAGAGCTGATCTACAGCAGACAGCATCGAGTCTCGATTCCATCGAACGGTCGGACTGCCCTGTGTGCCACTGGCCCACACCATGCATCACCAGTCTATTCTGCACAGCGGCTACTTCCACCCAGTGCTTCGGACCTGGCAGACCTCTGCCTCCACCATCAGTGCCTCCAACCTCATCTATCCCATCTTTGTCACGTGAGTCCCCAAAACTGTGCCAGGCCTTGGATCTGCCTGCGGTGGGAGGACATACCTGCCAGGAGCAGGCAGTATTGTTGGGAGCGGGGAGTGGGGCTGTCAGCTGAAACAAAAGGTTTTGCAAGTGGCCTGTGAGGTTGAGGACAGTAGTCTTTGGAACCGTACAAGCCCCGGAAAGAACTCAAGTCACTCCATTTGTAAAGTCAAGGTTACTCTTGCCATTCTGAGCTCCGGTGGTTAAAACAAGAAAAGGGAGGAGGAGGTAGCTGGGTCGAATGCTGTGCCTACGTCAGAGGCGATTGTTAGAAAACAGTCAAGCAGTTATAATTGCTAGCAAGCACAGCAGGGGTTTGTGGGGTGCTTGCTTACTGTGGAGCAGGAACTATGCTAAGCGCCTGCATCTGTTGTCTCATTCAGTCCTGGTCTCCACACAAGGAAGAAATAGTCACCTTCATGCATCTCACCTCTGGAGGGCAGGGGTTATTGCTGCCTCACTGCTCTTATCAATGCCCAGAACACTACCTAGCACAAAGAACTGCTCAGTAAATCTTCAGTGGATGAAGAGATGAATCTACACAGGATCCGGGTGAAGGGCCTGAGGCTGAAGGAGATGTTGCATTTTGGCCAAGGTCACTTAGCCTGTACCTAGGCTAAGATACAAGGACCCTCTGACCTCAGAGTCCAAGTCCTTCCTGTGACTGCTGTTCTTTTGGTACAGTTGCTCTGACTGTCACACTATGATTGTTCCTGTCATTATTTTCGGCCCTGGGATTGGCCAGGCGGGGGAGCCAGACATGGGTTTCCACCTCCTCGCTCCATCTCTACTCCCTTGTCCTTTCTCAGCTCCCAACCCATCCTTCCCAGTCACACTCACCACTGGCCCTTCCCACTCTTGCAGGGACGTTCCTGATGATGTCCAGCCTATTGCCAGCCTCCCAGGAGTGGCCAGGTAGGAGTCATGATGAGTGGCAGGGAGATGCTGGAGGGAGCGATTTCATGGATGCAAATAGCAGGAGATGGAAACACACTCAGCAGCTAGTGGAGCTGGAAAGGCACCATGGAAAGAAGGATTGCTTGGAGACTAGACTGTTATATAGTATGGGAGGCAACCTCATAAAGTGACAAGCATCCCACCATCGGGGACATTGTGACAGAGGTTGCTGTAGCTGGGAACTGAGCTTAGACGGTACTTGAGGTGAGTAAGAGCCATAGAGGAGTCTGCCACAGCTCACTCCATAACTTCGCTGTGACCCAGTTTGCCCACCTCTACGGGGGGTGTGTTACTGTTTGGTCCTGGACTGTGGGGCTTGTACCCTCCTGGTACCTACACAGCTTGGATCTTCACTGCAGACCTCTCACAGGCTAGCAAGTGTGTTACCATAGAGCTACATCCCCAGCCTGCAGCTTGGCTGTTAACAGAAGCACTATTCAGAGGGGTGGCGGCCTGGGCGGGGAACCAGTCCCTCACTGCTCTGAGCTTCCCTGACCTCTCCCAGGTACGGCGTCAACCAGCTAGAGGACATGCTGAGACCCCTGGTGGAAGCAGGCCTGCGCTGCGTCCTGATCTTTGGCGTTCCCAGCAGAGTTCCCAAGGTGAAATGTTGGAAGAGTTGAAAAGGGGAGATGAGGACTGGGCGTGTAACTCAATTGGTAAAGAGCTTGCTGCTCCAGCTCGAGGATCTAAGTTCAGTCCCAAGACGCGTGTTGAAAAGCTGAGCAGGCAGTGCATGACCGTGATCCCAGTGCTGAGGAGGCAGTGCATGACCTTGATCCAAGTGCTGAGGAGGCAGTGCATGACGGTGATCCCAGTGCCGAGGAGGCAGTGCATGACCGTGATCCCGGTGCTGAGGAGGCAGTGCATGACCGTGATTCCAGTGCTGAGGAGGCAGTGCATGACTGTAATCCCAGTGCTGAGCAGGCAGTGCATGACCGTGATCCCAGTGCTGAGGAGGCAGTGCATGACCTTGATCCAAGTGCTGAGGAGGCAGAAATATGGAGATCTGTGGGCTTTGCTGGACAGCCAGTCTGCCTGATTTGGGGAGCTCCAGGTTCAGTGAAGACCTTTAATCCCCATTAGTGGGACAGGCAGCCTCTTTTTGAGTTCAAAGCCAGCATGGTTTATGTAACTACTTCTAGGCCAGCCAGAGCTACGTGGTGAGACCCTGTTTCCAAAACAAAAACCAAAAAATTAAAAGAAGGTTGAGAATGATTGAGGAAGACCCCCAGTTTTGACCTATGGTCTTCGTGTGTGTGTGTGCATATGTACACACACACACACACACACACACACACACACACACACACGGAAGGAAAAATGAAGACAGTGAGGAAGGACTGAAGTGCCACACTCACTGTGTCCCAGCTCTGCCCTGTGCAGGCTCTGGGGGCCATAGCTGCATTGGTGCATTCTTTGCCTTTGACCCCAGATCAGGAAGCTCATAAGTAGGACTGTGACACCGTAACTGGGCACTCTGAGCCCTGTCTCCAGGCTTCTGTACGCTGTGCAAATGGGGCCAGTCCAGTGCATCCTCATCCAGAGTCTTCGATGGGATGAAAGGAGAGGGTTGGGGTTGTGTTCTTCAGTGGCAGCCACCGTGCCTTCTGGAAAACATCTGTAACACACAGACAGCCTTGTCCTTCCCCTGCCTCTAGGATGAGCAGGGCTCTGCAGCTGACTCTGAGGACTCTCCAGCTATTGAGGCTATCCGTCTGTTGAGGAAGACCTTCCCTGACCTTCTAGTGGCCTGTGATGTCTGCTTGTGCCCCTACACCTCCCATGGTCACTGTGGTGAGCTGCATGCCCTGTTATCCAAGCCCAGCTTCCCCCCAGGGTGGGCACAAGCAAGGACCCAAGCTGTACTCTCATATCCATCCATCTTGTCCCCCAGGCCTCCTGAGTGAGAATGGAGCATTCCTAGCTGAGGAAAGCCGACAGCGGTTGGCAGAGGTAGCATTGGCCTATGCCAAGGCAGGTGAGTGAGCCCCTAAGTAGCAGGGACAGGGAGGTGGCACAATGGGCAAGAGAGATCCAGAATTCTGAAGGTCACCTTCTGTCCCTCAGGATGCCAGGTTGTAGCTCCATCAGACATGATGGATGGACGTGTTGAGGCCATCAAGACTGCCCTGCTAAAACATGGACTTGGCAACAGGGTATGAACTGAGGGCAGGGAGGGGTGAGTAGGAATGAATGGAAGGAGAGGGCCTAGGTCAGCCCAAGGAATATGGCTCAGTAAATTACTTGCTTATAAGTGTGAGGACCTGAGGTTGGATCTCCCGGCCCATGTGAAAAGCAGGCATGGTGGCATGCTTGTAATCCCAGTGATGGTGTGGTGGCCTACCCCTGGTTAAGTTGTAGGCCCGTAGGAGATAATGGCCTCAACAAAAAAGGTGGACGGCACCTAAAAGGAATGATGCTGAAGTTCTCTGAGCTCCACATGTGTGTGCACACACATGCACTCACACGTGACCCCATGTGGACACAGTGAATCACAAAATTGAGAGCGGTGCTGGCTGAGGCCTTTGGATCCCATCTGGGCCTCCGAGAAATTAAAGCCTAGTGTGCAGTGAGACTAGATGGTGGGCCTTTAATTCCTGCCGGAGGACTTTTCTGGTCACTTCAGCCTGGCATTGGGAAGGGCCCACTCAGCCTAGCCCCCATCATCTTCTCCGTAGGTCTCTGTGATGAGCTATAGTGCCAAATTTGCCTCCTGTTTCTATGGCCCTTTCCGGTAAGTGGCACCAGCAGTGGTCTGTTAAATTCCTGGCCAAAAGAGTCTCCTGAAGCTGGACCCCAGCATTGTGCTGTTCTTTTGTAGGGATGCAGCTCAGTCAAGCCCAGCTTTTGGAGACCGCCGCTGTTACCAGCTGCCTCCTGGAGCCCGTGGCCTGGCCCTGCGTGCGGTGGTGAGTGACCAGAACTTAAGCCCCATACCCACCTGCCCTGCCCTGTCCCGTCCCCACCTCAGGCTCTGTTCACACTTCCCCCTTATCCCTAGGCCCGGGACATTCGGGAAGGAGCTGACATGCTCATGGTGAAGCCGGGAATGCCCTACCTGGATGTGGTGAGGGAGGTGAAAGACAAGGTAAGCACAGAATGAAGGGTGGGAGAGGTCATCCCTACCTACAGTGGACCCTAAATGGAGGGGCTCTAGAAGGAATCTCTGAGCCAGGAACAGTATGCCCCTGAAGAGGAGCCCCCTCCCACCCCTGCTTAGGTACTGTTTGGCTCATGGGCCATGGCTCACGGGAGCCTTTAGACAGCTCTGGCTGAACAGTTAGTGAATGAGCTGGGCTCTCGGCAGCAGTGATGATTCAGACTGGGCAGGGAGGAAGGGACAGTCACTTGAACCTGTTTGCCATTCTCCGCAGCACCCTGAGCTCCCCCTTGCAGTATACCAGGTATCCGGAGAGTTTGCCATGTTATGGCACGGAGCCCAGGCTGGGGCCTTTGATCTCAGGACTGCTGTACTGGAGGCCGTGACGGCCTTCCGCAGAGCCGGTAAGCAGGGGTGGGGTTCGGAACTTGTGCCACAGGGCCTGATGGGCACTCTGCCCAGGTAGGAAAGCAAAGGTCCGAGAAGTTTGGATTCTTTGCTGGAAGTTCTGATCACCAGGCACAGGTAGAAAAGAGTATGAGGAAGGGCAGGACCACTGTCAACGACAGCGGGAATAGGACCCTTGTATGGCTCTTTGGTTGTGAGAACTGGGGCAAGCCACTTCCGTGAACCTCGGGGTCCTTGTCCATAGCCCGGGATAAGATACCTGGTAGAGGGCGGTGGTGGCACACACCTTTAATCCCAGCTCTCGGAAGGCAGAGCCAGGCGGATCTCTGTGAGTTTGAGGCCAGCCTGGTCTACAGAGTGAGATCCAGGACAGGCACCAAAGCTACACAGAGAAACCCTGTCTCAAGAAACCAAAAAAAAGGAGAAAAAAAAAAAGATTGTAAGATACCTGGTACATACTTGTTGTGAGGAATGCCTGAGATAATATATGCTGTATGATGCTTATTATCCTATAAATGGGAGCAGGTTTCGTTAATATCACACACCATCCTGGTCATCAGGGTGGGTTCAGGCTCCAGGGCCAAGAGTTTAATAGCAGATGCCTGTTATCCCCACTCACCAGAAAAGTCCATAGAAACAAGCAAATTGGACACTCTGGCTCATCACTGGAACCCATGGGGAGGCAGTGGATCTCAATGACATAGCAGGAGGAGAAACCCCCAACTAAGAGATGTCTGTAGTCTGGTGTCAGTGCTGCACTGGGCCTCGGTTTCCCCAGGTTCTGCACACATCGCACATCAGCAAATCAAGGCCCAGAACAAGAGAATGACCTGTTCAGTATTTGGAGCTGGCTACAGCCAGGCTCAGTCTTAGCAGGCTGTGCCTCTCCATGATGGTCTTTCCGTGCCTGGCCCTCCTCTCCCAAGTGTTCCGGGGGCTGGTGTCGCACCCCTCTCATTTTGTTCTCCACACAGGTGCCGACGTTATCATCACCTACTTTGCACCCCAGCTGTTGAAATGGCTGAAGGAAGAGTGACGGGACAGTGTGTGGGACTTGATCTTGACAAAGCACCCTTGGGCCTTGAGACGTGAAAACCAAAGTAAATGCTGCTGTTAGAACTGTGCCCTTCGCCCTCTTCCTGCCTGTGTTGCTGGTAGGGTGCAGCACCATGGGTGGTTTCTGCCAGCATACTAAACTCCCACTGGCAGCTGCATCTTCAGGCCCTCCAAGTTTCCCAAACCTGGCCCAGCCCAGAGACCCACCTCCTTGCTCTTCTGAGGTGTGGCTTCAGCTTGGCGGGAGCCAAGAGCCCTAGGCACAGGCTCGGGGTTTGGGGACAAGAGGAGAGCAGCTGGATCTTGAACCCGAAAGCTTTACTCATTAATGAGGATCCAAACCCAGAAGCAGCAGGAATTCCTGCTGCAGGAGCTGCCAGCCAGCATCAAAAAGTCTTTATACACAAGAAATTCCTGAGAACCTCTGCCCAGGGCTATTTGGACACAGGATATGCAGCAGCTTGTCTCTGTAGAATTTGTACAGAAAAGGGGGGTCAGATAAGACATAACAAAGCCATTGAAGTGATACATGCTTAGAAGGAAAGGCCCAAGACCAAGAAGCTGCCCCTGAGTTGAGACCTCAGAGGGACCAGGAGACATGTTCAGAGACCCCTTTGGTAGGAGTTAGGCAGGGCTGGAGGGCAGTCCAGGAGGAAAGTGAATAACCACCTAGAGCTTGGAATGGTTTCTTCCCACACCTGGCAGGAACCTTATGTTTTTATTTGGCTTCTGATGGCAGCCATCTTAAAGATGGTGGGGTGGGGTGGGATGGTTTAATTTGGTTTGCTCCACTAAGGACTGAATCTTGGCCTCACCATCTAGCCAAGCACTCTGTCACTGAGCTATACCTCTAGCCCTTAAAGAGACAATCGGAAACAGGACTAGAAGTTTTGCTGGAGGGGAATACGGACAAGAGGGAGTAACACGGTCTTCATGGATTTCTGAAGCTGCCCAGCTGGTTTCCGTTCATTCATCTGACATTTCGACACACTGCCACTCATGAAAGTTAGGGCCAGTTTGAAGCTCCCCTGACTTCAGATTCCCTACTCTAGCACCAAAGCAAGTTCAGGTCAGGCTCTAAAGCCATACCATCCATTTTTAAAATGTAGAATTATTATAAAGTGGCAGCTCCTGTAGTCAGACTGGTCCCAACTCTTGGTGGCTTTCACTTAGAGCTGTGACTAACTCAAGAGGTGATCTTGTTTCTCACCTTCTGGAAGATAGCCTCCAAAATCAGATCTTAGAGTCCTAAACGTTCCCTTTCTGGAAGCCTGAGCCTAGATCTACCATCTAGCACCCAAATCACTAATTTGAGACACACCATCATTGGACCAGAGGTATACCAGACTAGAAATGAACTGTCCTAGCTTCTAGACCTGTTCCACTGCCTCTGAGCTCTCCTCCAGTTAAAATGATTCATATGTTAGGGATGGATTTGCTAGGCCACCCCAGAGCCATCATCACCCAGAGTGCAGAGAGCCAGAAGATGTGCTGCCCTATAGGTACAACAGTCTAAAGAATGTAAACAGATGTATTCAGGAGCTTATGGTAGACACTGAGCAGACAGTGGCAGAAGTGAAGTGTGGCGGACCAGCCACCACTTTTACGACGCAGGGGACTCTTGAGTAGGGAGAAGTGGGAAATATTAGCTAAAGGGAGATACCTAGACACTGAGAGGAAAGACAGAAAACACACGATACCCTCGGGAGGACCTGGGTCTCACCCCACCAGCCCTGAACTTTATTCCAAAGGGCTTTTTATCACAATGCCAAGGGGAGGAGCAAAAGACCTCCCCCTTGCTCAGTACAGCCAAGTGCAGACCCTTCCAAACACCTGATACTCAGGCCTGTGGGCCAATCATCCTCTTTATGCAGACCTGCAGGGCAAAGCCACCAGGAAACCCACATGGGCTCCAACAGGTCTCCCCTTCTTAATATTTAAAAAAATAAAGAAAACAAAAATCTCCCATTTAGAGCTCACATAGCTGTAGAAGAGTAGAAGATGATATAGATGGAATGAATGTCCTGTTTGGAATTGGTCTAAAATGACTACAGCAGTTTTAGCTGCATCAAACCCTGTCTAAGTAAAAAAAAAACAAAAAACAAAAACTCTGGATGCAACCGCATCAGAAAAATCAATAAACTCCTGATGCAACTGCATCAGAACTTAAAGACTCCCTTAGCTTCATCATTGACAGGTTAACGTAATTCTCACATAAATATTGTTATAATTACAGTTCTCTCCAACTTACATCCAAAACAAACTCTTAATAGAACTATTAACACTTTAAAAACTTTAGCAAAAATCCAAAAGCAATTTCCTAAGACTCTATACTTGAGAGCAGTCTGTTACTGTAACATTTACTAACACAGGATAAACTTTTGCTGCATCTGCATCAAGCTTAAATAGTCCCTTAACTTCAAAAGCCGTGGTGTATCAGTATCAATAGGTTGACTTCCCTCTATCACAAGTATTCCCATGCATACATTCAGAATCTCAATATAACCATTAACACTTTAAAAACTAGGGGTTGGGGATTTAACTCTGAGGTAGAGCACTTGCCTAGCAAGCACAAGGCCTAGTGGTCCTCAGCCCTGGGGAAAAAAAAAAAACAAAAAAAAAAAACGATCAAAACATCCAAAAGCAATTTCTTCCCCTCCCCCATCCTCAGCTCCAAAAAATAAAAAATAAAAACAAAAGCAATTTCTTAATAAAACACTTTATGCTTAAAGTAATCTTAGTATAACTATACAAACATAACATTAATCCACTTAAGTAATAAGAAAAAAAAAATTTTTTTTTCTTTTGGTTTTTTAAAACAGGGTTTCTCTGTAGCTTTGCGCCTTTCCTGGAATTCACTTGGTAACCCAGGCTGGCCTCGAACTCACAGAGATCAGATTGGCTCTGCCTCCTGAGTGCTGGGATTAAAGGCAGCCACCACCCGGCTAATTTTTTTTTAAATAAATCTCGAGTTTATTTGGAAAAAAAAAAAACAAACTTCCCCATTTAAATAGTTCCATTTTTAACACAAAACAATTCATAAATCACCATAGTTAATAAAGCATATATGCATACACAAAACTGCATCTTGAGCCCAGGTAGAAAAAATAAATTTCTCCACTTAAATGGTTCTTTTTTTGGAGCTGAGGATCGAACCCAGGGCCTTGTGCTTGCTAGGCAAGTGCTCTACCACTGAGCTAAATCCCCAGCCCCCCAGTTCCATTTTTTATAAGATCTTTATTGACAGATAATTCACATAGTATACAATTTTCCTGTTTGCACAATTTGATAGACTTTAGTCCAGCATCCTCATAGGCCCATGACACCATCATCACTTCCAAACAGTTCCATTTTTAATACAAACAATTCCATAAAACAGTTCCCAGGTCATCACCGTTGATAGTCGATATACATAAGTAAGTTCAAAATTGTCCCACTGCACTGAAATCACTACTGTCCAACTCATTCAAGTCCAAAAATTCAAATAATAAATTCTGGTACCAGCTTTCCAAATATGAAGAAACCCATAACCAAAACCTTTTTGTAGTTTTATCTCATTTTTTTTTTTAAGTTCAAAAAGTTCAAATAAATTCTGGTACTAGACTTTCACTTCCAAATATGAAGAAAACGTTTTACAACCAAAAATTTTTTGCAGTTAATAATTTTAGTTCAAACAAGTGTCTCTGCAACTTTCGTTCTCACGACAGAGGTACTTTCAAGAACAGTCAGCAATTTATGGTAGTCTCTCACTCAGGGAGAAAGCTATTAACTCCATAGGAGCTGGTTGATGCAAAGTCCCCTCAGAAGAGACTTTCTTACAGTCAACAAACAAACTGCAAAACTTTTGCAGCTGGGAGCTCAGGCTGCGTCTCAGCAGTTCCCACAGAGCTTCAGTCTACAGCTCGGTTCTCCCCTCCATGGTTCCAGCCACACTTTCCTGCCTGCTCGGCTCTTGGCCTCTTATGGCACCTCTGATGAGCCACCTGCTCGGCCTCTGCCTTTCCTGTGGCGTCTCGGGGTCAGAAATCTCCGGCTGGCTGACTGCACTCTCCCGCCATGGCTCTCTCATGGCAGAAAGCACGCAGAACCTCACCACCACTGCTGGCTCTCTTTCACTGGCTCTTGATGTCTCCACTCCACTCTCGCCTGCGACCTGGGTTGCACTGCATCCTCGGGTCTTAGCTGTGGATGCCAGGCTGTGGCCGCTGTCCTGCTCTGGCTTCTGCCATTCTTAGCGGCTTCTGGAGTTTCTGAAACTGTTCAGACTGCAGCCCACAGTCTGCTATGGACCCTACTTTCTGGGTCCCAGGTTGAGAAAACCTACTCTACTACTTTTTTATTAAACCTTCACTGTATCTCTAGACCTAAAGCTTATTCTTCGCTTAATATCCTTTTTGTTGTTGTTGGGCTTTTTTTTTTTTTTTTTTTTTTTTTTTTTTTTTTTGGTTTTTCGAGACATGGTTTCTCTGTGTAGCTTTGTGCCTTTCCTGGAACTCACTCTGTAGCCCAGGCTGGCCTCGAACTCACAGAGATCCGCCTGGCTCTGCCTCCCAAGTGCTGGGATTAAAGGCATGTGCCACCACTGCCCAGCTTTCTACGCTAATATCTTAAACTAAACTTATGACTTACTTTATTAGCAAGAGAGAAAAACAGAGAAACATAGACAAAGGCAAACACTTGCTGCAGCACTTGGGCTTACTTTCAGCCCCTTTCACTCCCGAGAAGAGAACAGGTTACCCTCATCTACACAACATAATCAGACATGCCCTAACTTCCCACAGGGCCCTCTACCCTACCAATTCTCCAGTGTCTCTGTTCAGATGCCATCTGTGGCGGACCAGCCACCACTTTTACAACCCAGGGTACTCTTGAGTAGGGAGAAGTGAGAAATATTAGCTGGAAAGATACCTAGACGATGGGAGGAAAGAGAAAACACAGGAGGGCCTAGGTCTCAACCATCATCCCAGAACTTTATTCCAAGGGGCTTTTTATCACAATGCCAAGAGGCAGAGCAAAAGGCCTCCCCCTTGCTCAGTACAGCCAAGTGCAGACCCTTCCAAACACCTGATACTCAGGCCTGTGGGCCAATCATCCTCTTTATGCAGACCTGCTGGGCAAAGCCACCAGGAAACCCAGATGGGCTCCAACAGTGAAGGTCACCTGATCCTGACCTTTGAAGGATCAGAAAACAGTTCTCTGAAGAACCAATGTTTGGATGAGCAGCTAAGCTGAGGATAAGAGTGTTCTAGGGAAAGCACCATTGTGCAAAGTTCCTGGGACCAAAAAGGAGGCAAATGAGCACATTGCTGGTGTAGCTGGCACACCAGGAAAGATAAACAAGAACAAGTAGCCTGAAGAGTGGAGTTCTAGGCCAAACCATACAGGGGCTTCGATGCCACATTTCCTTAACTGGATTCCAGGATCAAAAGGCCTTTCAAGGATGTCAGCAGGAGAATGACCATAATGTATTTTCTCTTAGTAACACCGTGGCATGGTGCAGGTGAGATGTTTGAATTGTGTGGGCTATAGTGACCATAGGGATGTAAAAAAGATGTGTTTAGGATATAATTAGGAGGTAGATTAGACATGAGAGATGAACTTGCTTGTCTGGGTGGCAGGTGGACCATTCAGTGGAAAAAGCAGGTTCAAGGTAAGTTTAGCTTGGGTTCCTTTGCAATGAGGAAGGTCTGTCTAGAGATTTGATGGCACTCCACCAAGGCTACTTATATTTGTGGCAGAACTGGGTTAGACCACAGCTACAAAGAAAACCAGGTGTGGCATTGTGACCCAACTCCAAAGCCTTTAACCACTTCATGACTGACACCCCTCTAGTAAGCAGCAGCCAAAGTATGGCTGGCCCTTCTGTGTGATCAACTTTGGCATGGCAGGAAGGCCCAGGAGCCCATTTACTTTCCTGTGTCAGTCTGTGTGGTGCCCCCTAGAATGGGCTCTTGTCACCTAAGGTGTCTTCCTGGTGGCAGCCACCCACATCTTTACAAAGCAATCACAGGCAGACATGGGTTGTACCTAGGAGGTTAGAGCAGGATTGCCAGGACTTTGAGACAAACCTGAGCTGCAGTGTAAGATCTTTTTATTTGAAAGCAGGAAGGGAGTGAGAATCATCTGGAAAGGTTGAAGTCGGCCTGTGGATCTGCACCCCATCCCTGGATAGAGAACCAGACTTTCACAGTCCAGTAAGGCATATTTTCAACCTTCCAGGCACCGATGGGTGATGGGCATGCAGAAGCCTCAATGAGAGACTTGGTTTTTCGTTCTTTCAAATGTGCCCTTTAGGCTGTGGCTTGGTCCTTTGACTGGCATGTTAATTAGCCATTTAACTCCCTAGGAGTGGAGAACGCTGGTTTTCAGCTCCTTTTCCCACACGGACTGCCAGTTGCACACAGTTGCCTGATTCTGGGTATTCTTGCTTGCAGGGGTTAAAACCCAGTTCAACAGAGAAATAACTGGTTTTCATGCCAAACTCTTGATAAGGTCAGGTGTGTCTGCGGGTCAAAGACTTATCTCTTGGCCTTGTGTAGACTTTATTGCTAGATAAGACTTCCTGGTAAACCATGTGATCCCCATAACTGCTGAAACGATCCCTAAAATTTGTAATCCCAGAGAAAGACCCATTCTGTCCCATCCCTGTCATAAGAGATCTGTGGTTGCTCTGCTTGGGTCACAAGCCTCTCATTTGCCTCACTCACTGTAAACTAAGAGATGGGTGACATGGCTGAGCTGCCCCATTACATAAAAGGCTGACAAGGTCTTGGCTCTTGGACCAGTGGTCCTCTTCCCTGAAATGCTTTCCTATAAATCTGGGTGGCTCTCCATTTATCTTCTGAGCTGAGCTGAGCAAGCTGAGCTGATACTTCCCTAAACCTGACCCAACAATCTCCGAACTCACCCTTTGTATTTGGATTCGTGAATATAACAAAAGCCAAAATAACTAGTTTTAAAGATTTACTTCTTGGAAGTGGAGATGACTCAACGGGTCTAAATGTTTGCCTTGCAAGCCTGATCTGAATTCAGTCCCTGGAACCCACAGTGACAAAAGAGAATTAAATTCCAAAACGCATCTCCTGACCTCCGCATGCCCTCTTTGGGTCTCTCTCTCTCTCTCTCTCTCCTATAGATGAATTCTAAACAGTCTTATTAAATAAGAAACACAGAGCCAACTACAGGGATGAAAGCCATAGAGATCAGAGAAATAGAGCCACCAGCTAACCTTAGCTCACAGTGACGCCATAGCTTCCCAAGAGAGCTTCTTCCTGTCTAACCTAAGCCTTTATTGCCTTGCTGTTCTACCCTCTCATTGGCTCTTAGCCCAGCTACCTCACTTCCTCATCATTGCCTGTCTATACAGACCTCCGTCTCTATGGTTGGTATTGGGATTAAAGGAGTGTGTCACCATGCTTGACTATTCCCTAGTGTGTCCTTGAACATACAGAGACTCTACCTGCCTTGTGATCGGATAAAGGGCATGTGCTACCATTGCCTGACTTTTGTTTATGGCTGGCTATGTCCTCTGATCTCCAGGCAAACTTTATTTATTAACATACAAATAAAATATCACCACACTCTCTTCTCTCTTCTCTCTTCTCTCTTCTCTCTTCTCTCTTCTCTCTCTCTCTCTCTCTCTCTCTCTCTCTCTCTCTCTCTCTCTTTCCCTCTCTCTGAAATAGGGCAATCATAGTTCTGGGCTACCATGTGAGATCCTATCTCAAAAAGGGGCACGTGGAGATTTTTGCTACCACTGGCGATAAACAATTGAAAGCAGACATGCTCTAAGGCATCTATCTAGATTGGAAGGGGGTCTGGTAGCAGGTCTGGTAGCAGTTGCAAGCATATATATACTATGAAAATTCAAAAACATTTTTTAAACGATGTGGTCCTACTATGTAGCCCTGGCTGTCCTGGAATTTGTTGGTGTAGACCAAGCTGGCCTCAAACTCATACTTATCAGCCTGGCCTCTGCCTCTTGAGTAGTAGGATTAAAGGAATGTGCTACACTCAGCATGCTCTTTTTTTTTTTTTCTTTTTTTTCTTTTTTTTAGTATCTTGAACAGGTGACTCTTAAGGAAGGGAAATGTTTTATATAAGAAACTTGATTTCCCAAAGAGAAAACATCCCAAACTAGTATCCACATAGTAACAAACCAGGGGGCATAGGATAGATTAAGGGCTGAAGTTGTCAGGTTTTGGTAGTTATGGGATGGAAACACATCCATCAAATCGTATCCATGTGCTATTTGTCTGTTTGAAGGGATCTTGCTCCATAGCCAAGGCTGGCTTGATACTTGGAGTAATCCTTTCACTTTGGCTTCCTAACTGGGCTTGCAGGTGTATACCACCTGGTCAAGTGTGCCTATCTTGGAACTTGCAAACCAAAGAGAAGCTAGATCCAGAGTATCAGAGACCACCACCATCTTTCCTGTGATATCCCAGGCTGCTATTATTATTATTATTATTATTAATTGTTTTTGCTACTGATAACCTAGCAGATTCTAGAGACCCAACAGTTAAGTCAAGGTCATGACCCTGGGTGAGCAGATACACACTGGCAAACACTCTCTGGAGATGTGCAGTGTGGGTGACCCCTGTGTTGTGTGGCATACAACTCCAAACAAATTTTTTTTTTTTAAGATTTATTTATTTATCATATATATAGTGTTCTGCCTGCATGTGTCCCTGCAGGCCAGAAGAGGGCAGCGGATGTCATTACAGACGGTTGTGAGCCACCATGTGGTTGCTGGGAATTGAACTCAGGAGCTCTGGAAGAGCAGCCAGTGCTCTTAACCTCTGAGCCATCTCTCCAACCCCAAACAAAATTCTTAAGCACCAGCGGTCTGGTTTCTTATTTAAAAAGAATCTTCATAAATCCTTAGAGGTTTACTATGTGGTCTGTCTTGATACTAATCATCCGTCACTATGCTATCTCCATATGGAGAGACATATTGAATGACAGGTGACATTAACTATCTTGGAAATCCACATAAAGCTAGCCTGGATTCTGTTGGAAGTTACTTTGTCTAGTCCCCAGGATGGAGGAGTTGGGATAAAAAAACTAAGGGGTTAGATTTGAGATGACCCTGAAAAGAAACACAGTCAGGATTCTGGATTCTGTGAAAAAACAGGTGAGCCTCTGATATCCTGGCTACCCTTCCTACCTCCGTTTCTGAGAATCAAGCTTGTGTCACAAAATCAGGGAACCTCCTGGTCCAAGACTTTGTACTTTGTTTTCTGAGGCCCAGTGAGAGCCAGTTGAGTCCAAAGTCCACAAAGCAGCCAGGAGATAACAGGTGTTTTAACAGGGTGTGGGTGGGGAAGGGGAAGTAAAGAGCAGTGGGCAGAGCTCCTGCCCCCACCCCTACCCCCAAGCCAAGTCCTTGGCTGCACTTAAGGCCCATTTCTCATATTTATTTGATGTTTTCCTATTCCTTTCGTGTTCTGATAGGCAGGAAACTGCTGTATCCTCAGTGAAGAACGAACGGGTCATGCACGGAGCACAGGTGCTTGCTTAGCATGTGACAAATCAACGAGATTGTGGGTGCAACTTTGTTTGCTTTGGACATTTTTTTTTAAAAAGATAAACATGTATTTCAGTTATGAAAACACTACTTTTCCTTCCCCTTAAGATGAGTGTTTAAAGGTGCCTAGGATAAACAAACTCGGTGGTAGCTATAATCCCAGCACTTGAGAGGCTGAGGCAGGAATTTCTGTCTAGAATAGATTAGGGGTCTCTCAGAACAGAGGGACAGCGCCCTGCTGGAGTCCTCACTACACTAGGGGAAGACAAGCTGAGCCCCAAATTCCCCCATCCCCAAATTAGTGTAGGTACTTCCCCGGGTGTCAACAACACAGAGATGTAGGCGGCAGGGATGCGGTGGGGGTCGGGGTTGGGGAGGGTGCGGGTCAGAGGTGAGAAGCAGAGAGGATCACCGCAGTTGAGCCAGTGATAGGGGAGGAGCGTGGTGAGAGGGGCTGAGATAGTGACCTTGAGAGGTGGGAGGGCGTGGGCCAGGGGGCAGGGAGGCTACGGGGTAACGGTAAGGACAGAGAAGCGGAGAACAGCGGAGAGGGCGGAGACCGGCACGAGGGAGGAGCTTGGTGACGCCTAGAGCCGGGCGGGGCCAAAGAAGTAATGTCAGGTCTGAAGGTCTCCAGCTTCTGCGCGGCTGCTTGGAGCCGGTGGAGGTGCCGCTGCCTCTCTGGTCGCTTTCCCCGAGCCAGGTGGGTGCGGGGCCCCGGGTGTGCGGGACCCTGGGGGTGTGGGGCGCCGTGCAGCCGAGCGGGGGACGCCGGAGCCCAGTTCACGCTGCTTTCAGGGTGGTCAGGCCTGCAGCAGAGGCCCCCAACCCGGCTATACCTTTTGTCCTGGGGCTTAGCTGAGCCAGGGATGTCCTGAGGTCTTTGGGATACAGTCCGGTTCCTGACTGGGCCTCGGTCTACCCACTTGATCAGAAAGAGCCCCTTTAAAGTTGTCTCCCTATTTCAAGCTGACTTAAATCCTCCTCTTTGTCACATTTCTCCAAGCGGCCCTCACCCCCCACCCTCTACCCGCTCATCTCTGTCTGCACCTGTTTGGCAGCATGCTGAATGAATTCGGCCCCCTCAGATTCAAAGAGGCAGCTTTGTCTGCACTCAGGTCTGTCTGGGGAAGAAACTTGCAATCGGTCTCTCACTCCAGGCAGAGAACTGCCTTCTGGGCACTGGGTCTGTCACCTGGGCTGGCCTCCCGGGCAGTTATTATTACTAACTCCAGGAAGGATGGAGAAGCTGCAGCTTAAGAGACAGGTAGGGGCAGACTGTCTTCTGTCCCACCCTGTATAGGCTCAGCATAATCCAATTTTTGAAAGAATAGAAATATAGGTAAGCAGAGTCCAGTGGAAGGGAGCCCTGGCCAGAGTCTGAACACGTGGGTTCTAATCCAGGCTGTATTTGCAGGCTCACTGTGACCTTAGGCAAGTAACTGCCCCTCACTGGCTCCATCAGCCCCTCACCAGCCATGTTGTTGGTCAGTCTCTAGAGACCTTCCTCTCTTTTGACATTACTAGTAGGTTTTGGGGATTTTTTTTTTTTTTGGAAGAAGTTGGAGATTTTATTAATGATATTTTAATATAGGCTTAAGCATGAGGTTTAGGAGAAAGTCAGGCACACTCAAGTGTGGATATGGGTCTCTCAAAGCAGGGGCACATTTACTAATAATGTTAACAGGACTGAGATGGCTCAGAGGTTAACAGCACTGCTGCTCTTCAGGAGGGCCTGGGTTCAGTTCCCAGCACCCACATGGCAGCTTACAACTGTCCATAACGCCTGTTCTAGGGGATCTGACACCTTCTTCTGGCTCCACAGGTGCCAGACATGACTGAGGTGCATTTACATGAAAGCAAAGTACCACATACAGATAATAGCAGCCATAACTGCTCCCTGACTTTGACCTACAAAACTATGTACTGAGCTCAGCTCCACCCAGAGCCCTAGACTTTGCCCAGCCTCAAGGCAATTGTGAAATTATATATATATATACATACACATATATGTCATATGTGTGTGTGTGTGTGTGTGTGTGTGTGTGTGTATCTCCCACATGTTCTTTTCTCAGGTCTCCCCCAGAACTGCTAAGGAAATTCCCTGAGTTCAAAGACTAACTTGAGTGTTCAGGACTTACAGCTTGTTTAGTAGTTGTCTACAAAGAAACCCTTATTATTTAATTCCTAGAAATGCCCACAGGGGCTGGGAACCTGTCTTCTTCCCCAACGTCTGGATCATAAGATGCCCAGAAATCTGGTGTGAAACAAACACATTAAAATAATTTCATTTAGTCCAAAAAAATCTTTGTTGGGTTTTATTTTTTGAGACAGGTTCAGCCCAGGCTGGTCTCAGCCTTGCTATATAGCCAAGGATGACTTTGAACTTCTCCTGCCTCCTCCTCCCAGTCACTGGGATTATAAGCGTGTGCCACTATGTCTCTTATCCAGTACTGGGGACCGAACCCAGGCTTTGTGTATGCTAGGCAAGCACTCTACCAACAGCCACAGCTTCAGCTCTAGCCCCAAGATCTCGTGAGCTTGGAGCTCTCATGTTCCTTTTCCACGTGAGATTCCCAGGTATTCAGAGAGTAACTCCTCAGGTCATGAACTTGGTACATCAGAATGTGGACCCAGTCTCTGACATGAGGGCCTCAGAGTCCGTCTCACCTGCTGATGTTCATTCCAGGATCTTGTGCTGAAAGACATTTCCAAAGTGCCTTTGTGCCAGCCTCCAACTCTGACCTACACAGCCTGGAAAGGAGTCACTGTTAGCCTGTAGAGGGGTGACCTGAACCAGTTCAGTGTCTCCTTTGATGCTGCGATCTACGGTGAACTTGATCTCCATGGCACACCGGCTACAGATACGTCTACTGACATGGGATATGAAGGATACCCTGATCAAGTTCCGCCGTCCTGTTGGGGAGGAATATGCCAGCAAGGCCCGGGCCCATGGGCTGGTGGTAGAAGCCACAGCCCTGGAACAAGCCTTCCAGCAGGCATACAAGGCTCAGAACCACAGCTTTCCCAACTACGGCCAGAGCAGTAGCCTTAGCTCCCGTCAATGGTGGATGGACGTGGTCCTACACACCTTCCATCTAGCAGGGGTCCCAGATGCCCAGGCCATTACTCCCATTGCTAATCACCTATATGAAGACTTCAGCTGCTCCTCCACCTGGCAGGTATTGGAGGGGGCTGAGACGACCCTGGAGGCGTGCCGTAAGCGCGGTCTGAGGCTGGCTGCGGTCTCCAATTTTGACCAGCGACTAGAGGATATCCTAGTAGGCCTTGGCCTGCGAGACCATTTTGAATTTGTTTTGACATCTGAGGCTGTGGGCTGTTCTAAACCAGACTCACGAATTTTCCATGAGGCCTTGCGACTCGCTTGTGTAGAACCTGCGGCAGCAGCTCATGTTGGGGATAACTACCGCTGTGATTATCAGGGGGCCCGGGCCGTGGGCATGCATGGCTTCCTGGTGGAAGGCCCAGAGCCTTTGGACTCCTCAGTCAGAAATTCTATACCTAAAGAACATATTCTGCCCTCCCTGTCCCATCTCCTGCCTGCCCTTGATCTTCTGGAGGCCTCAAGCCCTAAGTCATGAGTCTGATGACTGGAAGTAGTTGGGGCCAAATAAACACTGGAAGCAGGGAGTCCCTTCTTTCTCCCCTCTCCTGTAGAGGGGGATGCCTTGGTCCTCCCTCTGCAGCCTCCATAAACTATTCTGGTCATGGAACAGAAAGGGCTTGGCAGTAGTCTCGTCTTTGAGCTCACTCATTATTCATACCTGTGTCCCTTTTTATTATTATTATAGGTGTGTGTGTGTGTGTGTGTGTGTGTGTGTGTGTGTGGAGAATGTGTACCACAGTGAGTGTGTATGTGTGGAATGTGTACCACAGTGTGTGTGTAATGTATACCACAGTGAGTGTGTGTGTGGAATATGTACTACAGTGTGTAGTCAGAAGTTTTCCTGTATCCCACTCATCCTGCAGTTGTTCAGACAAGTAAACACACAGAGGCTTATATTATTTATAAACTGTATGGGCTAATGGCTCAGGCCTCTGGCTAGCTAGCTCTTATAACTTAAATTAACCCATTTCTATTAATCTATGTTTTGCCACGTGTTCCATGGCTTACCGGTCTGCTGGCATGTTGTTCTTGGGTGGCAGGCTGGCGTCTCTTCTCTGCCTCTTTCTTCTTTCCCTATCTCTCTTGGTTCCTGCCTACCTCCATCCTGCCCTGCCACAGGCCAATGCAGCTTTATTTATTAGCCAATGAGAGTAACACATATTTATAGTGTACAGAAAGATATCCCACAGCAACGTGTGTGTGTGTGTGTGTGTGTGTGTGTGTGTGTGTGTGTGTAGGTCAGAGGATAATTTTATAGACTAGTCTCTCCTTCCATGTTTACATGGGTTCTGAGGATCGAACTGAGATCACAGAGTGTATACAGCAAGTGCTGTTATGCACTTAGCTGTCTCGCCCGTTCCCTCTGTCCCTTTTCTGTCATAACCCCTGCTCCATATCCATGGAGGGTCGATTCACAACCAGGTACTTTTTGAGGTAGGTTTTCACTCTAGCCCAGGTTGGCGTGAACTTACTCTAGTCCACACTGGCCTGGAACTCATGATGACTTTCCTCCATCAGCCTTCTGAATCAGGATCACAAGTGTGAGCCACTTTCAAGAACTAGGGATGTGCATCAGTGGTAGAGCACTTGTCTAACTTGTGAGGCCCTGGGTTCAAGCTGTAGGCATATTCTCTGTCTGTCTGTCTCTCCTTTACAGCAAGGGCTTGTGATCTGAAACCCCACTGTGCAAAACACAAAATCAAAAAAGCCCAAAGAAGTTGAAGTAGAAATCTCCTCCCCAACCTTGGAACCTCAGGGTAAGATGAATTTGAAGTCAGGGTGCTGGATTATACAGTAGGGGCTAGCACCCTTGAGAGGAGGATACTATAGAAGGAACGCTGCTGACTCCTGCCTACCCTGCTTCAGGTACCCTGCTAAATTCCTTTTTTCCTTTTCTTTTTTTAAGAGACAGTTTCTCTGTGTAGCTTGGAGCCTGTCCTAGAACTCTCTCAGTAGACCAGGCTGGCCTTGAACTCACAGAGCTCCATCTGCCCCTGTCTCCCAGAGTGCCGGGATAAAAGGTGTGGGTCATGAGACCAGGATGTTTTTGGTTTTTTAATTCAGTTTTCCTTCCTGTCTGACCTGTATAGCTGGTGTCTATTAGACACGTCTGTGCCTTTTCCACTGCTGGGCACAGAGGCTGCCAAGGGCTATAAGCACAGACAAGCATGAGTGTATATGCTCTGCTACACACAGCAGTGACTCTGGAGGGGACTCTCACCTGGGGATAAAGTTTGGGTAGTATCTGGACAGTTAGAGGGAGGAAGGGGCATGTCTGCAACAGCCCCACAAACTAAGCTGACCACTGCTACAGCATCTGAGTTGGTGGTCAGGGCACCATGGCATGGGGTCTTTGGGTATTAGTGGAAGAAGATGGCTTTGACCTAGAAGTTTAAAAGAGCCCATGTCCAGGCAATGGCAATGAAGAGCTCTTCAGACTGACCAGACCTTTCTGGATCTGTCTGCCTTGAAACTGATGACTCAGTAGTAATTCATAAGAGTCGGGCCATGAACACAGGTCATGAGCTGTGGTCCCAGCTACAAGGGTCTCAGAAATCATCTTCAACAAATGTTAGTTGACAATAGTAGACCTGTGGATTTGATCTGATCAGTGTTTTGAATAAGCCAATAGGCAAACCTAACAAGGTATGTCACATATGGGCATGGTAGCACATGTCTATAACCCTGGAATTCTAGAGGGGGAAGCTATATAGTGAATTCAGGGCCAGGCTCGGCTATTTAAAAGTGAAGAAAAAAAAAAAAAAAAACCCACAAATGAGCCAGTCAGTGGTGGCATACATCCTTTAATCTCAGCACTCAGAGGCAGAGGTAGGTAGATCTCTGAGTTTGAGGCCAGCCTTGTCTATAGAGCTAGTTCTAGGACAACCAGGACTACACAAAGAACCCCTGTCTCAAAACAACAGAAAACCTCATGATGACTCACGTTTGACCTGGGACTCCATAGAGATGAAGGAAAGAACCAACTCCAGAAATTGTCCTCTGATGACTTCCAAATGTACACCATGGCATGGGAGTACCCCCTCATGTTATGCACACACAATAAATTAAAAACCCAAGAGGACTAGGGAGATAGCTCAGTTGGTAAGGTGCTTGCTCACTGCAAGCATGAACCCAATTTGACCCCCAAAACTCACATAAACTTGCCAGATATGTGATGTGTGCTTGGAATCCCAGCAGTGGGGAGACAGACAGTTGTGTGAGGCTCACTGGCCAGTCGACCCTAGTGGATGAGCTCCAGGCCACTGGGAGGCTGTCTCCAAAGGGGAGATGGCACTTGTGGAGATGACAGCTAAGGCTATCCTCTGGCCTTCACATGCATGCACTTACATACATGCACACCCACCCATAGGAACACACACTGTTCTCCAAAGATCTCTCTCCCAGTCACCCTGGGACCACATCCCTGCATCACAATAAGGGACTGAAGCAGAACAGTAATTATTTGCCAGCTGGACTTTGTGACCACCCCGACTGGTTTCAAACTGTTTGCTGTGCTGGGGATTGAACTCAGGGCTTTTAACATGCTAGACAAGTGCTCTGCCACCAAGCTTCATCCCCAGTCCTGGCAAGAACACTATTGTTCTCAGAGGAACGCCTTAATGGAGGAAATGGCAAGGAGACTTGCCCTTGGTTCAGCATCTCCAGGCTCCTTCTGCTGGGTGGAGCCATGACACACTTATTTCTAAGCATGTACCCAAGGCTGCCATGCAGCATGAAGCCAGTTACCAGCAAAGACATTGCTAAGTCTTTAGAAACCTTTAATAACACATTCATTCATTAAGGATAGCCCTCCTTTCCCCTCAGCTCTTCTGGCTTGAAGCTCTCCACCAAGGTCTCCACCCTAAGGAAAGAGTCACGATGTGGGGCGCTCATCAGCACAGTGAGGGGGGGTCACCCTTATCACAGGCAGGTCCACTCTAGAGCTCAGCCTCAGGGCCTGGGACAGATACCCACAACTGTGCTGCAAGCACATTTCCTGGAGAGAGGACATTGGTGCCATGGTAGAATGTGTGGGAAGAGGGCATGACACTTCCAGGCCAGTTTTCTGGCCAAGAGCAGCTTGGCAGGTTGTCTTCTGTGTGCTAGAAAAATATTCTCTCCACATGCTGTGTCATGAAAAAGACCAAGAAATACTGAACTGAGAAGCTAGGGAAGCGTCACCATGGGCTTCTCCGCAGAAGCATTCAGGGACTGCATGCTTCTCCAAAAACTGCCCCATGAAGGGTCACCTGCCTGCTCAGCCATATGCTCCCTCACTGTACCTTGCTGGACACTAGCCATGCACCAGGCACCATGCTGGATGCCAGAGACACAGATTAATGAGACCCTCGGAAGGGCACAAGCATGGTGGGTTTGGGAGACCAAGGCCAAGAGAGAAGCAGATCCCTCACAGATGACCAACATTGAAAGGTTATGTTCGAGTCTGAAGCAGATTCCATCTCTCCAAAAGTTGCCCATGGGGAAGACCGTACACATCCCTGGGACACTAGCTGGAAGCATGGCCTGACCTGCAAGGGTGATGGGGGCGTGGATCTGGCCTCACCGTGGCCAATGGTCAGTGAACGATGGAGATGACCTGGTCCGCCACGGCAAAGACGGGGAACAGTGGCCGAGGGAAGGACGTGCGGTGGATGTGGAGCACCGTCCCGGAGGCAGGCTCATAGAAGACCAGCTCTCCTGCTTGGAGGTCCAGCAGCACGCCCAGCTGGGCCGGGCACCGAAGCAGCGCCAGAGGTTCATGCTGTCCATTGTGTGAGAAACGGAACTCTTGATCGTAGCGCGAGAAGACCCAGGAGAAGGCATTGTGGCCCAGGCGGCAGTCACTACCGGAACCCTTTCGGGGCAGCTGGGCCGAGGCCACGCCCACTTTATAAGCACAACTGTGCTGAACGTTCACTATCCAGGCATGGAGCCCAGCCTGGAAGGTGGTAGCAGCCAGGGCATTGGGCCAGTGGTCAAAGCGCTCTGGGTCATCTGAGCAGGCCTTGGACTTCTTGGCACTGAAGGTCAGGGTCCTTCTATCTTCAGACAAATGCAGTAAGGGGCTAACAGTCCTTTCATTGATATGCACCTCCTCCATGCCTGCCAGAAAGAATTCTCAGGGTTGTCCAGGGTCCTACCCCTACTCCATCCCTAATCTGGTCCTACTGTGTAGTCAAAGGCTTTCTTACCACCCACTGAGACCTCAGACAAGCCATTTAGTCTGTTTCTTCATCTTTAAAATGGGAACCAAATAGGACTTGTAACAGGGTAGTCACGGGGACTAAATGAAATAGTATGTGTTCAGTACTTCATATATAACATGTGCTGAGTGACTGTGGCCAGGAGGGCAGTAGTTATTGGTCTAAAATCTTCATGTGCAAATTCTGATAAAAGAATGGCCAGAAAGGAAAAGTGAGTTGCCTAAGTTCCCATGTCAAGCTGGCGGAGGTCAAATGAAGACCCAGTATTTTAGTATTTCCCTGTCATACTGCTTTTAGCTGATCCTATCTGTGGCTTCTCGAGCCCAGAAACTAAGAAACACGACATAAGCAGTTCTTGGAAGTAACTAAACCCGGCACCATCTGATACCAGAAACTAAACTGTACAAGCTATTACATGTAATAATAATTATATATGTGTGTGTGGATAATCTGCAGGGGAAGAGTTAAAATTGAGAAAGCTTCAGCCTGTCACCACTGGACATATGAGCGTCCATCCAACCCAGGGGAATTCCGGGAGACAGTAAGTTTCACCTCTGACACCCCAGTATGCAGCACAGGGCCAGGTCCACATGCAACACCAGTCAGTGTTTTGTTGTTCTCTTGGTCTTGAGACAGGGTCTCAAATAGGGAGATAGGTAGCATGACTGGTCTTGAACTCAGAATCTTCCTGCCTCAGCCACCCAAGTGCTGGGCTTATGGGTGTGCATCACCACACTCAGACATTTGTTAAACGAATGGGTGAAGCAAGTCCTGGCAACTTCATGTGGCCCCAGATGCTCTCCAGGTGGATATCAATCTATTTTTAATTTTAGTTTTGGTTTTTCAAGACAGGATTTCTCTGTGTAACAGCTGTGGATGTCCTAGAACTCTTTTTTTTTTTTTTTTTTTAAGATTTATTTACTTATTATGTATACAGAAGAGGGCACCAGATCTCATTACAGATGGTTGTGAGCCACCTTGGGGTTGCTGGGAATTGAACTCAGGACCTCTGGAAGAGCAGTCAGTGCTCTTAACCTCTGAGCCATCTCTCCAGCCCCCAATCTATTTTTAAAAAGCAATCTGAGGTTTCCAATTAATGATAAAGGGCTGTCCCAGAAAGGCAAAATGTAAAGAGGACAGGACTTAAAGGAACATAATTGATCCTATGCCTAGCCACAGAGAAATGGGAAGGACCTAGAAATGGGGAGGATCTGGGCAACTGCTCAGCCCCCATGCATACACCCAAAGCCTTGGCCCTACTGAGCAGCCTGCTAACATTACTGGCTCTCAAAGCTACCTTCCCAGATGCACTAATGTCCAGTGTGACCCAGCAGCAGCAACCACCCCGCCCACCCCCAATCAATCAATCAATCAATCAATCAATCTCTCTCCCTCCCTCCCTCCCTCCCTTTCTCTCTCTCTCTCTCTCTCTCTCTCTCTCACACACACACACACACACACAAACACGGCAGGCAGGCAGGCAGGCAGGCAGGCAGTGCTGGACTCTTGCGGCTCCTAACCTGAGAGAGACCCGAGAACCGATGTTGCCCAGAGTTGAGTCAGTAATGGGCTCCAAGCACACTTCTCGTTAAAGCTTAATTTGTCCGACTCCTGGGGATCCAAAATGCCTTCTGCTTCCTCGGCCCTTATGCAGGGGGGAAAAAAAGACAGGTTCAGGAAGGTTCTTGAAATGCACCTGGATCCACACGGCTGAGGGGAGGAAGACAGAAGTAAAATCCTTCCTTTGCAGGGTGACATCATGACTGCATTAGCCAGAAGGGAAAGCAGTTTCTCTTGACCCCCCCACCCCCCACTGCCTTCATCCCCCGCAAAGCAGACAGACGGTTTAGAGAAGTCTATTCTCAACTGGTATTAAAAGTGGGGGCGGGGCTGGAGAGAGCTCAGCAATTAAGAGTGCCTACCGCTCCAGCAGAGGTTCCCAGCTCCAATACAACCACCTGTCACCCCAGTTCCGGGGGACCAGAAAGCCTCTGTGAACACTTGCACCTACGTGTACTCACCAACACACACACAAGCATGCAAACAAAGATAAAAACTAAGTAAATCTTAGGGGTGGGGACTAGAGGCTGTGTGCTCTGGAGTGTAAGTGACTCGTGAGTGCCTCCAGTAAGCTGGCAGCAGAGATGGGACAGGATCTGAGCCTCTGGACATTTCTCTGTTATACTATCCAGAAAGTATCTCACCTCCTCCAAACCCCGCTGCAACAGTAAATGTTTCCCTGGTTGGTCCAAAGATCCCAACTACTCCTCAGCTCTTTAACCCAAATACCTGAGGACCACACAGAGCTGGGACATTCAGTCATCAAGACGGAATGCCTGGAAGCTGGGAAGTGACGCAATACTAAATAAAGCACTTGCAGTTGAGGGCCGGAGGCTGAATCCCCAGAACCCAGGGAGAACTTGGTGAGATAGCACGCACCTACAATCCCTGTGCTTCTGTGTGAAATGGGAGGGGGAGACAGGAAGCTCAGAGGCCAGCTAGCCTGGTGTAACAGCAAAGAGAGCCTGTCTCAAACAAGATGGAAGGAAGGCAAGAACCAGCATCTGAGATTGTTCCCTGACCTCCACACGCACAATGGTATTTACACACACAAACATGCACACACATATATATAAACAAAACACGCATGTGCACACACACACACACACACACACACACACACACACACACACACACAGAGTAAAAACCCAGCTAGGGCTGGAGAGACGGTTCAGCAGGTAATGAGGACTTGTTGCTCTTGTAGAAGACGCAGGTTCCATTCCCAGCACCCACATAGCAGCTCACAACTTCTATAACTCCAGCTGCAGGGGATCCAATGCCCTCTTCTGATATCTTCAGGCTCCTGCACATGCATGGTGTACTTCCATATACACAGGCACACACACACACACACAAAAGTAAGATAGATAAATATTAAAAACAAAGAAAAAAATTAGGGGAGGGAATGCCTTAGGGGAGGATGCCATTTATCGAGATGTTTGGCCTGTGTTTACTGTTTTTATACATGATCACTTAAACTTTGCGGTAATGGGTAGTAGTTTCCCCATCTGACACCAGACCGGAGCTTTACGGAAGACATTGAGCAGAAAACGGGAGTTGGGCTCAAGTCTTGCTTCCATGGAAAAAACAGAACAGATTCATGGTGGAGCCCAGGCATTATTCAACACATTTTTCCCCTTGACCTGAAATGAAATCTCAAAGGGACAAAACGTGAACTGGGAACTTTCCTACCACCTCAAATTCTGAAGGTGTCTTGAGGCCACTCGGCAGTGTTCCTCTGACCCATGCAAGATCTCTGAGAGGCTGTCACAGGCTGGCCTGGCCTGGGGAGAACGAGGTGAGCAGAGCCTTGGAAACGGGGAAGTACAAATGCTGACCCTAGGCCCCGGTGACAAAGGTTCTTTGTGGTCAGAACAAGAGAGAGCCTGTGCTCTCAAAGCATGGCAGCTCTCTGTGGAGAAGCCCCAGCTCACAGGTGGAGACAAGGAGGAACCAGTGTCAGCAACTAAGCTGCCATTCCAGGACAGAGCAGAGACCACCCATGGGCTGGAGTCAACAGAGAGCCTCCCAGTGCAGCTACTGCATGGTACAGAACACAGAAATCCTGGCCCCAAGGTACAGGGGGACTTGAATACAGCGAAGTCTACCTGGAATCAGAGCATTCCACCTATGCAGTGGGAACTTGTTGCCACTCTTAGGCAAGAGCTGAGCCCAGCCAGCAGGGAAGTGGAAACACCAGAGCCAACAAAGGCATTTCTCATTAGATGAGCGAGAATGTCCTCAGTTAGAGCACAAAGCACTACACACAGACCGTCAGCTCTACCAGTAGGTCTCCCTCCCTGTGGAAGAAGTATGGACTCAGCAATTCAGCAATGTGTGTGCTGGAGGACTGGGCAAATGAATAAAGCTATTGGCCTTGCTGGGAGCTAGAGTTCTTTTTTATTTGTTTTATTATTATTATTATTACTATTATTATTATTATTATTATTACTACTACTACTACTACTACTGCTGGTGGTTTTTTTTTTTTTTTTTTTTTTTAAGAGAGGGCCTCTCTGTGTAGTCCTGGCTGTCTTGGGCTATGTGGACCAGGCTGGCCTTGAACTCCCAGAGATCTGTCTCCCTCTGTGTCCTAAGCACTGGGATTAAAGGCATGGGCCACCAGGCCCAGCCTGGGAGCTAGGGTTCTTAATGTAAGATACTATTATGGAGTTGGGGGCTGGGAAAGGCAAAACACTGTAGTGTTCAACTGGATTTAGAAGTTATGATACAAAGTCATGCATAATAAAGTTACACATATGCCCAAGCTCTGATTAAAGGTCCAGTATAATGACATGCCAGTAGTAGTGACAACACTTAATGTCTCATCTTGGCTTTGTATCATCCTACTAAAAATGGATGTAAGACCCCTGGAGAAACAGCTGGTTCCAGGGCTGGGGTAGGCAAAACCTACCCCAGGGATAGCGTTTTAAAGAATACTTTGTAGATTTATTTTAGGTATATGAGTGCTTTGCTTACATGTATGTATGTGCACTATGCATGTGTCTGGTACCCAAGGAGGTCAGAAGAAGACATCAGATTATGGGTTGAGAGTCACCTTGTGGGTACTGGGAACCAAACTCAGGTCCTCTGCAAGAAGAATAAGGTCTCCTAACTGCTGAGCCAGCTCTCCAGCCCTCCCACCCACAGGGACATCTTTTTGTGCCACAATAAGAAAGTGCTGGAAGAAGATGGGGGCCTGTCAAATAGACAGCCAATTACTACTGGTCAATGTGGGGCAATCTGGGTATCAAATCACCACAGTGGCAGTGGCGCTTTACTGTGCATCGGATAAAATCAGAATCTGTGACTAGCACTGATTCCAAATAAGATAGGAAATAAATAAGCAAATAAATGAATAACTCAGGCAGAAATTAACAACGGGTGCAAAACTCTTAGGGTAAAAGTCTGTAAGCTAACAGGAAACATACACAGAACGTGCCTCTCATAGTTTGCTCATTAATCATGAAAGAGAAAACACATCCTTAAAATGAAGAACCTGGTTGATGACACCTGAAATACCTACCACTTCAAGTGCTCAAACTTAATAGCCCTGATAACAGGGCAGTGACATCACAGCCCATTTCTATGATGGGTTGAGAACTTGACATTTACGAGGTGTTCCTCCCTCCCCAGGAATGGATAATCTGAATCTACTCCTGTGGGAATATTATATCTCATGGAGTGATAAGTCTATAAAAGGGGCCTGAACCTTAAAGACTGAAGAACAGTTTTAGATTGAAGAAAATCAGATGAATCCGGAGAAAACAAAACAAAAATCCCCATTGTTAAGAATGTTCTTGGCACAACTGGCAACCTTTGAATATGGACTATATGGACCATGTATTAGAGAATAGTGTTGTATCAATGATGAATTTCCTAAATTTTATGCTGGAGTTATATGGGAAAATATCTTTGATGCCAGATGGTGGCAGCACATGCCTTTAATCTTAGCACTGAGGCAGAGGCAGATGGATCTCTGTGAGTTCAAAGCTAGCCTGGTCTAGAGTGAGTTCCAGGACAGCCAAAAATACACAGAGAAACCTATCTTGAAAAAACAAACAAACAAACAAAACAAAAAACAAAAGAAAGAAAGAAAGAAAGAAGGAAGGAAGGAAGGAAAGAAAGAAAGAAAGAAAGAAAGAAAGAAAGAAAGAAAGAAAGAAAGAAAGAGAACACTGTTGTTCTTGCAGAGGACCCAGATTTGATTCCAAGCCCCTACATGGTGGTTCACAACCCTCCATAACTCTAGTTCCAGGGGATCTGATGCCATCTTCTGACCTTTATAGACACCAAGCACACATGTGGTGCACAGAGAGCAAAACATTCATATAAAATAAAACGAATAAATCTTAGAATTTATTTTTATCAGAGAGAGAGAGAGAGAGAGAGAGAGAGAGAGAGAGAAAATCTATATGTATTGATGTGAACTTTTTTCCAAAGCAGCTAATGAATAGAACAGGTATAAAATGATCCTATCTGTGTTTGTTTGTTTAAAAATATATATTTCGAAAAGAAGACAAAAAAGAAACACACACACACACACACACACACACACACACACACACACAGTAAATTTTTTAAAATCCGCCTCTTTAAAACCCACCACATCTCTGGGGAAATGAGATTGGGAAGGGTTGGTGAAGATTCGCTCTTCATTTTAATTCCCTTTTCTTCTTAGAGGGCTGGGAATTGAACCTAGGACCTTGTACAAACCAGGCACAAGCACTGTACCACCAAGCAACAACCCTAGTGCGGTGGGCTAACCACCTCGCCTGGCAACTTCTATCCACCTGGCCATTTTCTCAGGCCCTGGCCTCTCAACCTGTTACATCCAGGACGGACCTGTTGAAATTCTTAACTATTGAGCAATTAAGATGGAAATTTGAGTGGTAACGCAGACTTAAGTCTTAAAGATTCTTTTGCTGCAGGAAGAAAGGTAGAGGAGACATCAAGGAAACAGGTAGCCGGTGAATCCAGGCCCCAGTTCTGAGTCTCAGCAAGCTCACTGCCCTTTCTGGACCTCGGCATTCTTATCCAAGGCAGCCACAGTTGAAGTAGGATAAAGTTTAGGAAAGCCCAGGGCAAGGCCCTGGCTAATAAGTATTTGCTTCACTGCCTTTCCATATGGATGTAAAGAAGACATGGTGGGGTGGGAAGGCAGCAGGTTGACCTCGGACCTTGGAGCCAGGCTCTAGGAAGCTGCTCAGCTGCATGCCTGGAATGCAATGGCCTGGGGAGAAGAACTGGGGTCTCAGTGACTGCCTGAGAAAATGACAGGGTCACACTCACCTCTCAAAAAACTCCCGCTCCTTCTGCTGCAAGAGAAGAGAACAGAGTCAGGCTGGCAGCAGAAACCCAGCCAAGTGGACTCGATCTGAACACATTTCACTGCATACAACTGTGGGGATGCAGACTTGACAGCAAAGACCAAGCATAAAGCTTTCTAGGCTGTTCTCCCCCATGCTCCTCTACCCTCCCAACATGCAAACAATGAATCAGCCATTGCCCCCTACCCTGTGCTGTCCCGGGCTTCCCTCAACTCCACTTCAGGACCATCCTCCAGAGACCAAGCTCCCCACTGCCACTTGCCTTGGAGACTACCTGCTCGTCTTTTATTTGACTGTCCCAGTGGCTGGGACAGAATGTGCCCTTGCCTGGAAGCTGGTCCTGAATGAATGCACAATCTAGGGTATGTCTGTGTCTCCATGAGCGCCCTACTTGGAAGGCAGAGGGCTGGCCTGTTCTTCATTCTCCCTCTGCTTAGTAGTTTTACTCAGGTGTCTTACTGTCCCTCAAAACTGGAGGCATCTGCATATCTATAAAGTACTTTGAAAAGCAGCACACTGAATATTGTGGTTATGTCTGGTAAAACTGAGAATGTGGGGCTGGAGAGATGGTTCAGAGGTTAAGAGCACCGACTGCTCTTCCAGAGGTCCTGAGTTCAATTCCCAGCAACCACATGGTGGCTCACAACCATCTGTAATGAGATCTGGCACCCTCTTCTGTATACATAATAAATAAATAAATCTTTAAAAAAAATTAAAAAAAAGAAAAACCGAGAACGTGTTGTTTATACTGATGTCCTTGTCTGCGCCAAGCACTGCCTTCTCCCTGTGTACTTCTGCACTCCCTCCACCTCCCCAATTCCCTACCTGGGTACTTTTCTTATTACCCAAGTCCAGGAAGCTGTCTATGATCCATTCCAACTGCTGTGGGGGTGCTCTGACCTCCAAAGGACTCCTCTACTACTGTGACACACCGTACTTGTCAGTTTATGTCAGCTCTTGGGTAGGGCTGGGAGTAACTGCAGCTGTGCCCTATAACTCCCATTACACAACCCTTAGGCACTCAATAAGCATTTGCTTGCCGTTGAAAGTATATTGTGATCAGGTGCCAAAACACTCCTAATTTGATTCCCTGTCTCATGTTAAAAATGGAATGAGTCAATGATATGAAACATAGTAAAGAAGACAGCGATAGGGACCACTCATTGCCAGGGGATCTTGCAGTGGGTGAGACAGAGATTGAGTTCAACTTTGAATACAGCATGGGAATTGATGGCCATGGAGCAGGATGGGAACATTGGGTGGAAAATCACTAAGAGCGGTGGTTCTCACCCTTCCTAAGGCTGAGACCCTTTAATACAGTTCCTTGTATTGTGGTGACCCCCAACCATAGGATTATTTCCAATGCTATGTTATAACTGTAATTTTCCTACTGTTATGAATCATAATGTAAATGTCTGTAATTTCTGATGGTCTTGGATGACCCCTGTGAAAGGGTCACTCAACCCTCAAAGGGGTTGAGAACAGCTGGCTAAGAGGAAACACTGAGGGGAACGGGGATGCTAGTTAAACCTACCTAACAGGACTCTTGCTCAAGACAGGCCAGGATGATCAGACACCTCTTGGGGATAGTGGAGATGTGGAATCTGATAAATGCCAAGGGCTATCAGGGGTCAGAGGTCGGGGCTTTTGGCCAAGCTCATTTAGCTGGGTTCTTTGCTAAGAAAGCGTATGGATGGGCCTGGATAGAAGCAGCTTCACAGTCTGGCAGAAATCACTGGTGCTCATCCCTGTCCCAAGGCCATCTTTTTGGCATTCTCCGGGTCTTCACATCTGGGGGAACCTGGCCAACCTCCCATGTCCTCACCCTCTCCCGACTTACAATTAGCTGGAGGTCATCCAGATGGGTAAGCATGCCCACCAGACTGGTACGCAGGGTGTCCAGCTTCTTTAGTGCCTCGGCCCAGTGTGCCTGCTGAGTCAGGATACTCTGGTGGGCCCGCTCCTCTTCACCATGCACCTGCTCCAGTAATCGCTGTTCCTCGCTCTCACACAGGCTCCTCACCAGACTCAACCTCTGGATCACCAGTTCCCTCGCTGCACTAGCCATGCTCTGGCAAGGGATAAAATGAGGAGTCAGATCCCGGCAAAGTCCCAGTCACAAGCAGGAGAGAACGTACCTACTTAGGAGAAACAATGCCAACATTGATTGACAATGTCTGCCATGGGCAGAGTAAGGAGAATAAAGGTGCCCCAGCCATTTACTTTGACACCCTAGCATTCAGAATTCCAAAGTGTGGTTTAAGAGAAACTTGAGATCCAAATATCCAGGCCGTGTCTCAGAAGGTAACGGCCACAATACAAAAAAGTAGGCGGGGCCTAGAGATGAACTAGAATTGGAAACACGATGGTCATGGGACAAAAGTAAGAGAATCATAGTAATCACAGGGCAGAACAGCCTTAAAAAGTTATTCTCATCAACCGACCAACACGAACCAGGCTCCAGCTAAAATTTCACCTGGCCCTCAGGGCCAAAATCTTATCTCCTCCTAAGGTTTGTTCATTCCAAAGGGTTCCAACACAGGGTTTTTATGTGCCATAGAGGGCCTTTGAAAAAATTCTCAGCTACAAATGTTTCTTTTTTGTATGTTTGGGTTTTTTTGTTTGTTTTGAGACAGGGTTTCTCTGTGTAACCACCCTGGCTGTCCTGGAACTTCTCTGTAGACCAGGCTGGCCTCAAACTTACAGAGATCCTTCTGCTTCTGCCTCACAAGTGCTGGGATTAAAGGCCTATGCCACCATCCCTGGCTCAGCTAAGGATGTTAATGAGCATCATCTTCTAACTCCTAGTGGTCAGGGTCTGGCATGCAGTAGGTACTTCCAAACATAGACTTGGTGACTGAGTGGGAAACTTCTGATGTCTTAAGGAAAATCTCTTGCTAGCTTGGACACTGTGAACCAGTGGCAGAGGCGGACTAGAAGCCCATTCTCCCGACCGTCGGTCTATGCCAGATGCTGCCTGGTAACCAATCCTCCATTTGCTGCATAAAGCACCTGCACTTGACCTCTTGCCAGATATGTGGGAATAGAGCTGTCTTCTTCAGGTCCAGGGGCCAAGAACAGCCAGTGGCTTCCCTGGGCCCTGTCCCTGAAGACCTGCTTTGTATAATACAGGAAGTAGTCACCCTCTTTTATAGAAGAAACCGAGACCCACGATCTGCCCAGTGTGGAGGAGAGAACAGCTTAGTGACGATCAAGGAAACTCACTTGGGTCTGAACCCCACTGACTTCCCTTGTATTATTATAACTGCTTCCCACTTGGTCTTCTGGCCTTTATTTTTGGTCACTTCCTACTACAGGGGGTTTCTTTTTAAACTGAAATCTCAATCTGTCTGCAACCCCCGTCCCCAGAGTGAGTGACTGTGTGTGTGTGTGTGTGTGTGTGTGTGTGTGTGTGTGTGTGTGTACCACATGCATGTTGGCTCTCCAGGAGATGAGGTTCAGTGTGGTTGTGAGCTGCCCAAAGTAGGTACTAGCAAACAAATTCAGGTTATCTGGAAGAGCAAGAAGTGTTCTTAACCACTGAGTCACCCCTCTAGCCCCTAAAGTTAAGTCTTTTACCTTACTAAAACAAAAACCTCCGTGGCTTCTCTTTATATCGGCAATGAAGGTGAACCCCTCTGTGACCAAGAGGGCGGGATCCAGCTTCTCCCTGAACCCTTTGCTCCCTGACCCAGTCTCTTCCTGAACCTGTTGTTTCTCTGATTTACTCCTTCTTGCCAACTCACCTGTTCACACTGCTTCGGCCTCGAAGGACTCTACTGGGCAGGTCAGGCAGCCTTCTGCCCAGGGCTTTTGCACTTGCTAACCTATCTACACATTCATCCTCAAGATGTATGCCTCATTACTCCACTTCTTAGGTTTCTGAGCAAATAGAAACCATCTTTTCCTCAAACTTTTCTTTATCGTTATTGTGTATTGTATGTGTGTACGCCTGCACACACAGTGGTGCATGTGTGGAGATGAAGTTCCTCATTTGTTCATGCCAGTTCAGTTTATGCAATTAAAAAGAAACTTGGCTAAGGCAGTGTCAAACTTATTCTGTATGCTATTCGTACATGGGGGGGTGGGGGTTTGCAAAAAGAGATTCACAAGCCCCGCCCTGAAGGCCGTACTTAAGTGTGAAGACACAACAGGTGTTGAATAAAGAGTCAGCAGTGTGATGTGGCTGGAGCAGCAGTGGCCTGGGAGGCAGAGGATCCAGGACATAGAACAGACTCTGCAATGAGGCAGTAGGGTCTTGGGCAAGTCAACTAACTCCTGTCAGACTTATCTCCCCATCTTCAAATCGTGATGTTTACTGCACCTACTGCAGAAAAAATGACACAGTACTTGAAAACTTCCTGGCTTGCCTGTAATCTCAGCACTCTGGAGATGGAGGTAGGAGAATCAGTAGTTCATGGTCAGTCTTGGCTATATAGCAAATTTGAGGCCAGGCTAGGCTACACAAAACACTGTTTCAATAAACAAAACAAAACAAAAAATCTCTCAAAAGGACTGGAGATCTAGCAATGGCCTAGCAATGCTTCACACTGCCAAGAGGAGGAGGAGGAGGAGGGGTGGAGGGGAGGAGCAGGAGGAGGGATGGGGGAGGAGGAGGAAAGAGGAGGAAGAAGAGAAATAACCCATGTAAAAGTGCCTACAGAATTTCACAATTCTGGAGATGAGCATGAAATAATTCCACAGTTAAAGGCCTGGGGCTGGAGAGATAGCTCAGCTACTAAGAGCACTTGTTCCTCTTGCAGAGGATCTGGGTTCAGTTCCCAACACCCACCTGGTGGCTCACAGCCATCTGTAACTCCAAGGGATCCAATGTCCCCTTCCGAAGTGGTGCACATACATACATGTAAGCAAAGCAATCATACACATAAAATAAATAAATCTAAAATTTTGTGAAAAAAAAGGTACTAGTCTTTTTGACTTTCTATCCCAAAGTCACCAAGAATTCTGCTTTCTAGTCTGTAGCCTGTGTACTGAAGAAGCAGTCAGCCAGCTCATCCAGCAGCACAATGAGGCTGTAAGTTTGGAATGGGATTTTAGACTGTGCTAGACCTGGGCTAGAGTCTTATCCTAGGGGGAGGCACAGTGTCGAGAGGAAATGGAAAGAATTACCACAGCTTTCTGGTTCTTCCCTTGCAGGACCTCTGCCACATACTTGGAGATGCCAGCGCTCTGTAACTGTAGCCTCTCACACTGGTCCACAATCTTGTTCTGCAACACAGATGACATTGGGGTGTCCGTATTTGTGCAGATGGGCCGCTCACTCATCCAAGTGACTTTTCCCTTTGACTCTACCCTTCGTTGTCCACTCCCATGGTCCGAACCCAGAGATTATCATCAAAACCAATAATATGTCAAGGAGCCCACATATGCCTAGGACGTCTTTCCTTCCAGCTCACTAGTGCTGGGCTCCCCATTCCAGTTACTCATTTGGGGCCATCAAGACACTTGGGTCTTGATGGGTTTGCCCCCACCCCCTCTCCTCCCCTCCTCTTGCCACTGGCTGCTTTCACTTCTGATATTCTATCCAGATGGTCATGACCTCAGAGGAACCCGTCAGAACCCCACGTTGGGTTTCCTTTGTCAATCTTCAAGCCTCCCCATCACCACAGCCACTTCTCCTAAGGGAGCCAGTGCAGGCTGTGTCCGACTCAAAACCTCCCAAAGGTTTTCCTTACAGTCACAGTGAGATAGGGTTCTTATTGGAGTCCACAGGTCCTACCTGGCATAACTTTGTCTCCTACGCCACCTTCTACGTCACACTAACCTTCTTTCTGCTCCTTAAAAACATCAGATTCCCCCAGTCTGTCTAGGGGCCTTTGGGCTGGTTGTCCCTCCTTCAGCCTCAGCCTCTCCTGATTGTCTTGTTCCCTTGATCTACCCATATGCCGCCTCCTCAGAGAAGCCCGCCCTGACTTACCACGACCTTTGTCCTGCTTTTTTTTTCTCTTACTTACAACTCCTGACTACATAATGTGTGTTTACTTTTGTGTGTTTTTCTGTCTCCCTACTACTGGAGCATAAGTACCACACTCTGACCTCTGACCTCCCATCTAGAAGGAAGTTCCTGCATATAAAGGGCCTTAAATAAATACTTATTGATGATGAACACTCATTGCCTTGACCACAAGTGAGTCGTTAGTTCTCTGTTCCCAAACTCACAACTATCAACCATCAAGGAACAGGAAAAGGTTTAGAAACAAGGAAGCTGAGGCAGAAGGTTAACTGGCTCACGATAGGAGACATGGTTAGACCTGGACCTTCCCACCAGGTAAGAGCTGGAGCGCTTGCGAGCAGCAGTCAGCCCCTCATTACTCCCCTAAGCACTGGCCCTCGTGCCAGGCCGCGCCACAAGGCAATTCGGCTGCCTCTTCCAAGAGACTCCCAACCCTCCCCCCCAGCATAAGGGTGAGTTGTAGTACTGTGGTCATCATGTGCCCGGGGACTAAGAGAACTGGGCTTAGCTTTTGTCCTTTTTTCTTTAAAACAACAACAACAACAACAACAAAAGTTTTATACGTGTACACTAGTTATAAAGAACACTGCACTGAGACTCTTCTATCACATTTACCCTTCATTATCCGCCATCCCCCACCCTGCTCCTCTCTTCTTTACTGCTCTCCTTCCAAGTTTCATGTCTCTTTATTTATCATCTATTTATGTAGCTATTATGATTATTATCTCATGTGCACTGGTGTTTTGCCTGCATGTGTGTCTGTGTGAAGGTGTCAGAACCCTTGTAGCTGGAGCTAGTTTTGAGCTGTCATGTGGGTGTTGGGAATTGAACCCAAGTCCTCTGGTAGAAGCCAGTGCTCATAACCCCAGAGCCATCTCTGCAGCCACCTTTTTTTTCTTTTTATTTGCTAGACAGGATTTCTCTGCATAGCTCTGGCTGTCCTAGAACTCACTTTGTAGGCCATGTTGGCCATGAACTCACAGACATCTTCCTGCCTCTACCTCCCAAATGCTCAGACTAAAGCTACCACACAAACTCGCCATCTCGTTGCCTCACAGGAGTGTGCCACCACACCCAGCTCATGTTGTCTTTTTATGGCTTGTGTCTAGGTTCCATGTATGAGACAAAACACAGGACAGTTGTCTTTCTGAATCAGGTGATAAACCTGATTTCCAATAAGGTATGTTTACTACTTTGTTTCTCTTAACATGGTGACCTCCACTTCTCCCACCTTTACACATAATTTTATTCTCCATTATGGAATAATACTCTAGTGTGTGTATGTATGTGAATATATTCACATTTTTCTTATCCATTCATCCAATAATGGACACCTAGGCTGGTTCCTAACTTGAGCCTACCTTCTAACTAGCTTGGAGGCATGAATCCATTCGCTAAGAGTGGTTGAACTGGTAGTATTTTGCCCAGGTCAGTAATGATTTCTCTGCAGGCTGGAGGGAGGAAGGAGGAGTGTACTGAAAGCATTGTGTACTCTAGGACTAAGGATGTAGCTCAGTGGTTCAGTCTAATATGCAAGAGGCTCTGGTTAAACCCAGCACCAAAAAAGAAAAGCAAACAAACAAAACACAGTATCTAAAGTAGAAGGAAAGAGACAAGACTCACTTCCCTTAAGCCAAGGCCAAGCATGTGTGTAAGGGTGGCCCAGAGAAGGCACCTGGGGCATGGTACCAAGCCTGTCATCCTGCCCCAGCCTTCACCCCTCCCACCGCTCCGATAGGCATGATGGCTACTTTTCAAGGTTTTCCATGAGGTCATTTCCTCTTCTTAACTACTGAGGTCAAGCAGTGGTTTCCTCTTGCCCAGTCAATGAATCTCCCCTTCTAAGCCCTGAACACTAGGAGTCTGGGAGGAGTTGCCATCTTGCTGTGGGCCTCCTTTTCTTCATCTGAAAACCCTGAGTTAGAAACCATGCTTCAGAAGCATTCAGAAGTGGAGTGAGATGATAAATACCTAAGTCCTTAGAAATTTGTAAAGTCCTTACCCATGATGCAAGCTGATTATATCAACTTTCCTCAAGTTTAGTTTCATCGTCACTGAGTCACTGAACCCTGCTGGCCCCGGTTTCCAATAAGGTATGTTTATTACAATCTGGTTTGAGTAGGTGATGTCCCTAGTGACAGCTCTCAGCGCACAGCAGGGCTCAACGCCAAGGTGGGGTTGGGAGAATTAAACCGTTTAATCAAATTGCAGGGAGTTCCCCAGGGCCACAGCTAGGATGAAAGGAATACTGCAGCACCAAGGTGACTTGGCCTCCAATCTCAGCAGCTCAGGGAAGAGGGTGGGGCTGGGGGTGGGGTGTAACAGGGAGATGACCAGCCCAGAGCCACACTGAACCAGAAGAGGAGGCCCATCAACTTCAAGTACAGTCAAGGCCAGGGAACTAGATCCCTCACCAGGAAACCCGAGGGGAGGGGAGGAGACTCTGAGTCAAGGGGTGAGGGGGGAACTGAGCTTTTCCGAAGGCGGCTATAACAAACACGTGGTATTATGAATGTCCCGAAACTATTGGTGAAACACAACTAGGTTCCGTGACTCACGGGGAGGGGTAGGATTCGAACTCCGATCGGGTTTAAACCAGAGGTCACACCTTTAACCACCTAGTTCTGAAAGGGAAGCCACAGAGAAAGCAGCCCCTGCCCACCCCCGGCTTCCTGGTCCCTCCCAGTTCCCCGGCTCAGAGAGAGAGCCACCCCAGTTCCCGGCCCCATGCCCGCTCACTCGCAGCTCCTCGGCGTGCTCCTCCGCCCGGCGGATGCGGTGCCCGTGACAGCGGCCGCCCAACCCGGCGCAGGCGGCGCACACCGGCCGTCTCTCGGAGAGGCAGAACCAGCTCAGAGGCTCTCCGTGCTCGGGGCACAACTGGCCCGGCTCGGACCCCAGCCGGGGTTTCCGCCCCAGCCCCAGCCCCGGCCCGGACTCCGGCCCCGAGGCGTCCGCGGACATGGCCGAGTGCCCGGCGCCGCGCGCTCCACCTGTCGCAGGTGCCGGGGGCGTGGCTTCTTCTGCCCACGCCCTCCCAGGCCCCGCCTTCTCTGGCCCCGCCCCCAGGCTGCGCCCGCGCGCTAACCCGCGCCACACTCGTCCAGCCCGCGTTTGCAGGCTTTGGCCCTTTGTACAGTTAAGTTGTGCTGTGCCTGAGTTTTTCAAACAAACACCGAACAACCAATATTCTAGTGGCTGAAGGGAACTTTAGTGAGCACTTACGAAGTGGCGAGTTTTTGCTGAGTGCTTTGTTTAACAGCCAGTTTGAGAGGCAGCTTTAGGCAGATGTTTTGAAGCCTCTCAGCCCCTCAGTGGTCATGATTGTTAAAGGGGATTGAGAATCTCTCTCACCTGTTTGGGTTGAGGAGTAGATAAATGAGAGCACAGGAAATGAGTCAGGTGGGGTGGCAGAAATCTGTAATCCTATTACTTGAGAGATGGAGGTGGGAAGAAGATCAGGAGTTCAAGGTCATCTTCGAACATACGAAGTTCAAGGCCAGCATGGACTACGTAAGACCCTATCTCAAAGACACACCAAATCAAAATACAAGCTGTAAGTGGTGGCACACACCTTTCGTCCCAGCATTCCGGAGGCAGACCGTGGCTGATTTCTGTAAGTTAGAAGGAGCATGATTTACATAGCAAGTTCCAGGCCAGCCAGAGCTACAGAGTGAGACACTGTCTCAAAACAAAAGACTATAATGAATCAAAAATGCATGAACAGTGTTGGGCACACAGCTGCTGAACACTGGTAACAGTCGGGGTTGTGGTGTGAAGGACTATTATGACACCTTTTTTTTTTTTTTTTTTTTTTTTGAGACAGGGTTTCTCTGTGTAGTTTTGGTGCCTGTCTTGGATCTCGCTCTGTAGACCAGGCTGGCCTCAAACTCACAGAGATCTTCGTGGCTATGCCTCCCAAGTGCTGGGATTAAAGGCATATGCTTATTATGACATTAAAATTTTTTTTGTTGTTGTTTTTGTTTTTTGAGACAACTCTGTGTAACCCTGGATGTCCTAGAACTAGCTTTGTAGAACAGGCTGGCCTCAAACTCAGAAATCTGCCTGCTTCTACCTTCTCCCAAGTGGAATTAAACGCATATGCCACCACTGCCTGGCAGCACATTTTTTAAATCATGTTTATTCAGTGTGTGTGTGTGTGTGTGTGTGTGTGTGTGTGTGTGTGTATGTGTCTTAATTGGGGATTTTATTGTTGTGAAGAGACACCATGACCACGGCAAGTCTTATAAAGAAAACATTTAATTGAGGGGGCTCACAATTTCAGAGGCTCAGTCCATCATCATGGCGAGCATGGCAGCATGCAGGCAGATGTGGTACTGGAGCTGAGAGTTCTACATCTTGCAGGCTATAGGAAGTCAACGAACACACTGGGCAGTATTCTGAGCATAAGAAACCTCACAGCCTGCTCCTACGGTAACACACTTCCTCTAACAAGGCCACACCCACTCCAGCGAAGCCACACCTCCTAATGGCGCCACTCCCTGAGATTGTGGGGGCCAGTTACATTCAAACTACCACAGTGTGTGTGTGTGTGTGTGTGTGTGTGTGTGTGTGTGTGTGTGTGTGTGTGTGTAAATACATGGAAGTGCATGCACCACAGTGCACTCGTAAACCAGAGGAAACCAGCAGCAATGGGATCCCTCCTTCCACCATGTGGGTCCTGGAAATTGAACTGAGGTCACCAGACTTGGCAGCAAGTGCCTTCACCTCCTGAGCCATCCCACCCCTGGTTACTGTTTTGTGGAACTGCAGTGACTGATTGTTGTCAATGATAACAAGCCCCAAGTACTGTGACTTCGGGCTACTAGGATGAGTAAGTTTTAAGTTACAACAGATTGAGACCCATTGAGAAGACCCATTTTCCAAGTAGTGTGTTTGCACTCAAATTTTCTGATTATTTGGGGTTTTTCTTTTTTAAATTGGTTTTTTTTAAAAGTCATGTGTATCTATTTTGGAAAAAAACGGAATCTGCAAGTAAGCATACAGGGGAGGAAGAAGACCAAAACACCCGTTCCCAGACCAACTAACTGTTCAGGCGAGCTTGAGTCTCCCCTGCCTCGCCTTCTGCTGGGCTGGGCGTGCAACCCAGCAGGCCTGACATGGGTGGGAAAAGCTCTTCCTAGCACAAAGCAGGCCTCTTGGGGGCTCAGGCTTCCCCACTCTGAAAATCCTCTATGTAAAGAGGCCTTTGCAGCTCTGCAGATGCGAATACAGCCACTCAGAGTAGTAGTGAGTGGAGCCATCCTTCCAGTATGAACACAGACCACTCAGATACACAGATGTCATACAAGTGACATGGACAGAACACAGGAATGGAGGGTTATTGGTTATACTGCCTGCAGCTGTCGGTCCTTGGTAAGGTTGAATGGTTCTTCCGGTCTCACTCTTCTCGTGAGTAGTGGAGTAGTAATATATCTCACCTAAAGGACTGTTTCAAGAATTAAATGCCATCTTATCTGCGAAGTGCTTAGTTTGGGGGTTTAGCATGGACCAGGCATGAGGAATGCCTTTATTACCACATGAAGTCCTGGAATGTTCTCATTGCAAGTTTCAGAATGCAAATTATGTGAGGTTCTTGGAGGGGAGGGTACTGTGGTCCTGGCATTAAAAAAAAAAAAAAAAAAAAAAGTGGCCTAGGGAGCTGAAGAGATGGTTCCATGGTTAAGAGTGAGTACTGCTCTTGCAGAGGATCTGAGTTCTGTTCCCAACACACAAGCACCTGTAACTGGAGCCCTAGGGAACCCACTGACCTCCACAATCACCTGTACTCATGTGTACATACCCACATGGAAACACACAGTTGAAAAAAATAAATCTTAACAACCAATAAATAAAATTTCTTGGGCTGGAGAGATGGCTCAGAGGTTAAGTGCACTGGCTGCTCTTCTAGAGGTCCTGAGTTCAATTCCCAGCACCCACATGGTGGCTCACAACCATCTGTAATGAGATCAGGCGCCCTCTTCTGTATATATAATAAATAAATAAATACATTTTTAAAAAGATAAAATAAAAGTTCTTTTAAAATAAAGGTGGTCTGGTACATTCCAGGTGGAGACAACATCCTCAAACAGCAGCCATCCTCCAATAAAGTAGAGACAGAAACAGGCCATGGTAATTAGGAATTGTTGTTAGTTTTTTGCTGTTGCTGTTGTTCAAAAGAAGCTGTGGGGGACAGAGGAAGATACTCCATGAGGTCCTTGAGGGAAACTGGACACCTTCATCGGGAGTACCCCTGAGAGGGCACTACAGAGCTGTAGGCAAACCACCAGACAGGCTTCCAGGCAGAGGGGCTAGCATATGCAGAGGGCTAAGTGGTGAGTGGATTTACGTTTAGAAAGCAGGGTTTATTTGTCCAACTGCCAGCTCTAAGGAAGAGCACAGAAACCTTCTAAGGTCATGTTTAGCATATTACACTCTGGGTGCTGTTGGCCTAAACTAAGGTGGTGGCGAGAGAGGAACAGGCAGGCTTTTATTTTCAGGATAGACAGGAGGCCAACCTGAAAAAGCTTGGGTGATGGCTCTGGAACAAGGAAGAGAGGAAGAAATTACAAATGACACCCCCACCCCCTGGAAAGTACAGTGGGGCCTGCAAGACACCAGGCCTGCCACACTCAGAAACTCCCAGCCTGTGGCTTTGACACATTAGTAAACTGCTTTAGAATCACTGGGGGATAAAAGATGGGGTGGTGAGAAATGGGTTTTCTAGTAAGAAAATTGTAGCAGGCTTTCTTTCAGGCCACTGACCTGTGGTTGTGTTGTGTTCCCCAAAATATTGAGCACCCTAATAAACTTATCTGGGGTCAGAGACAGAACAGCCACAATATTAAACATGAGGATAGGCAGTGGTAGCACATGCCTTTAATCCCAGCACTCAGGAGGCAGAGCTAGACGGATCTCTGTGAGTTCAAGGCCACATTGGAAACAGCCAGGCATGGTGACACTCGCCTTTAATCCCAGGGAGTAATGGTAGAAAGCAGAAAGTATATAAGGCGTGAGGGCCAGAAACTGGAAGCATTTTGGCTGGTTCAGCTTTTAGGCTTCTAGCAGCAGTTCAGCTGAGATTCATTCTGGATGAGGACTCAGACTTCCAGTCTGAGGAAACGGATCAGCTGAAGAACTGGTGAGGTGAGGAAGCTGTGGCTTGTTCTGCTTCTCTGATCTTCCAGCATTCACCCCAATCCCTGGCTCTAAGTTTGATCTTATTAATAAGACTCCTTAAGATTCGTGCTACACTGACCAGCTCCCAAATCATGACATGTAGACTTATTATTAGTTTTGAATGCTTGGCCTTAGCTTAGCTCTTATTTTAATCTGTTTCTCTTTACCTACATTTTGCTTTGGGGCTTTCTCTCTCGCTTTCTTTCTTTTTATCTTTTTTCTTTCCTCCTTCCTTCCTTCCTTTCTGTCTATCTGTCTTATTTTCCTGCCGACTCCATGTCTAGCTGCTGGCTGCCTGGCTTCTGGCCCCATGAGAGTCCCTCTCTTTCTCCCTCATTCTCTTCTCCTCTCTTGCCTAGATTTCACCTCCTAATTATTCTCCACCCCATCCCTCTACTGCCTAGCTATTGGCCAGTCAGCTCTTTATTAGACCAATCAGGTGCCTTAGGTGGGCAAGGTGAACTGGTAACACATCTCTACATAATTAAACAAATTCAGCATAAACAAATATAACACACCTTTACACAGTTAAAGTAATATTCCACAGCTTAATCAAAGGCAACACATCTTTGCCTCGTTAAGGTAATATTCCACAACAGAAATTATTCACTAAATCTGTGGGAGAACCTAGAATCTGTATTTTTAGCAGTCACTCCATAATTAGGACACAAATAAGCCCTCTGAACTAAAGAACGCTCTAAGCAGTGGCAACTCTTTTATTAGGCAGGGCTACCAAGTCAAGGAAGGAGGAAAGAGGAAGGAGGAAGGGAAAGAACATGAGCATAGTTTATTGTTTCTCAGTTGTGCATTGTGAGAGATCGTCATTTTGGACTAGCTCCCATACAGGCACCAACAGACTTGTGTGGAAAACAAAATGGAGTTGCTTAAGCTCACTAGCAAACTGAAACTAACTCATCACAAACTTGTTTGTCTGGAACTTCCAAGAAAACGAGACAAGGATTTAAAAGAGAGAGAGAGAGAGAGAGAGAGAGAGAGAGAGAGAGAGATTATGTGACAGAAAGAAAGCCACATAATCTCTTATTAACCCACACAAGCCAGATTTAGCTCAGTTAACTAGGAATTTCTTCTGTTTTGACTTTTCAAGGATAATAACTTTGAAAAGACTTTATTTCTGCTTTCTATAACTCTCAAAGCAAGCTTCATCTACTCAGTCCATCCGTTCTATAGACTGAGATTTTGCCCAATTCTAGAATTGTTAATAAAAGTCAATTAAATAACATAAATGTATAGTCATTTCATCTTTAGGCTATATAAGGAGGAAGTGGTGACCATGAGTGTCTCTTTCTGTGGGTGAGCCTTGGTGGGCTTGAGGCGGGTGGTACTTGAACTTGAGGGCTTACAAAGGCAGGAAATCCTGTAGAAACATAGAGGGAAGGATACCTTGTCACATTACAGTCATCCAACAGATTTATTGGGTAATTACCTGTGTACCTGCCCTGTTTATGCACTGGAGCTACAACGGTCAAGAGGAACAAAGTCATCTCTGTAGACAAACACAATAGAGTGTCAGTAGTGATAGGAGTTACGAGAAAGATTCAGAGTTGCTGGACCTGGTAGTACAGGTCCACGATGCCAGCTTTTTGGAAGATGGAGACAGGAGGATCCCAAGTTCAAGACCTATCTGGGCCACAGGGTTCAAGGCCAGCATGAGGAAACTAGCAAGACTCTATGTCAATCAATTAAATATTATAAAATGCAAGAAAAAGTGACCTAAATTTAATTTCAAATGTTGGGCAACAGGGGAGGAGAGATGAAGAGGTTAATCAGTTTACAAACTCTAGGCCAAGAACAAAACCTGCTCTGTATGTGTCTCCGCGGCACAGCAAATGTGGATTTAACATAAACCACTTATGCCCTCCAGCTCCAAGTTTTCCCTACTATGTCCAGCAGACGGTTTCTGTCACCTAGTTCGGCTGCTGGTGGTTGTGGGGGCTTGTCCCAGGGTCTGCTCCTTTGGGGGGCTGGCATCTGTAACCCCATAGTGAATCCTTTCATTTCTGAGACCCCTTGGCTCAAGAGTGAGCTGGAACAAGAGGAGTGAGAGCTTGTGCTGGTCTAGGAGGGATGGCCGAGGAAGACTCTGGGAAAAGAAAGCCATGAGAATCCCCGGGAGAAGCTGGCTTCGGGTACAGGGACAGTGAGTGAAAACATTCCTGGTTTTTCTTGTTGCTGTTTGTTGTGGTTGTTTTTGGTACTGGAGACTAAACTCAGGGCCCCACACATGCTAGACGCATGCGCTATCAATAAGCTCAACCCCTTTAAAGAAAATGTTAGCCCAGGCTAGACTTAAACTTGGGCTCCTCCTGCCTCCGCCTCTAAGAAGCTGGGATTACAAGTATGCACCATCATGCCCATGCAAAATTTCTTCTTATGCTATCTGCTTCCCCTTAGCAATGGATTTCATGCAATTTACAAGTGCAAAAACCTACAACAAATGCATTTACAGTGTGATAAGGAATTCTTAGCCCATCCCACAAGATACAGGAGGGAGCACTGATTATACAAACTGGGATTTTGCGAACATCCTGTTCTGTAACCCACCCTTTCATTTCTGTTCATGACCTTTCAGTGCTAGAGACTGAACTCAGGTCTTGAGCACGTCAGGCTCATTCTGCCCTGAGCTGCTCCCCAGGCCCTTAAGCTTATTCTTTTTTTTTTTTTTTTTGGTTTGTTTGTTTTTTGGAGACAGGGTTTCTATGTGTAGTTTTGGTGCCTGTCCTCGATCTCAATCTGTAGGCCAGGCTGGCCTCGAACTCACAGAGATCTGCCTGCCTCTGCCTCCCGAGTGCTGAGATTAAAGGTGTGCACCACCGGCCGGCTCAGCTTATTTGTAAATGTTTTTAGAAAGTATTTTAGGGAGCATTCTCCTTCCCTAGCCGAGGTGCTCTTCAATGGCAAAAGAGCTTTCACTGCCTGTCAAGGCTCTGTGCCCATTCCTCCTCACTATTTACACCCTGGTCCAGAATTGCTGGTGTCTGGGCTCAGTCTGCTCAGATTCTGGGAGGGAACAAGGCTATCGACGTTATGCTTCGTTTCCTCCTGGGATGTTTTCACAAGATAACCAGCTTCAACTGCCACCTTTAAGAGGGCTAGGCAGTCAGCCAGTGCCAACAAACTCACACATAGGTCCCTGGTTACAAAGTCAGGACCCTGGGGGAAAGAGGCCTCTCCACTTGAGGCATACCAGATGAGCCCAGAGCTCCTCCCTAGAGGGCTTTCATGACCAGTTCACACCACAGGAGGAGCATGATCAAACTGTGTGAACCAGGAGAGAACCAAACCACTCAGGCAATAAAGAACCAAGAGCTAGGGTTGTATTTATGTAAAGTGTAAAGGTGGTCTCATAGGCACTAGTAGTGTAGGTGGAGGGGGTGGGAGTTGAGAGCCTTGGAAGCATGAGCATGAGCTCCTGCTTTCTTTCTTTTAAAGCAGGGCATGGTGGTGCATGTCATTAACCCTAGCACTCAGGAGACAGATATAGGCAGATCTCTGTGAGTTCAAGGCCAGCCTGGTCAAAAACAAACAGAAAGAGAGAGAGAGAGAGAGAGAGAGAGAGAGAGAGAGAAAGGAAAAACTCCACTATAGTGAAAACGCAAGAGCTCTGAAAGCACAGAAGTAGAATCACTAACCGGGGCAGCGGAGAATGATTCAAAAGATTTAGTGGGCAGACAGGAAGATAGCCTGTGAGCTGAGGGTACACAGCCAGACAAAATAGGTAAAGAGATATGGGTTAGTTACTTTATATGTTGCTGAGACAAATACCTGACAAAATCAACTTAAGAAACAGAGGGATTGTTTTAGCTCACAGCTTGAGGGATATGTCTATCTGCTGGTTAGTTTTTTGTCAGCTTGACATGAGCTAGGGTCATCCAGGAAGAGAAAGTGTTATGTGACATTTTGATTGCATTTTGACAATGAAGTTTATTTGGAATCAGAGGACTGAGGAAACCACTAGCTGACCAAAATTAACCACAGAGGTTTTGGAGGACTGAGGACATATGGAGAGACAGGAAGTAGTAAGGCAGGACTTAGAGAGGATCTCAGTCCTTTTGGATGGAGAAACAGAAAAGATAGGATGTCCCTGGTGGCTTCTCTGATCATTCAGATTCTTACCGTGATATCTAACTCCTAATTTTTTTTTTTATTGATAAAGAATAATTAGATAAATGCTTCAAAAATTGTCCTCGTTGGCCTGTGGCAAGCCTATGGAGCATTTTTTTTTAAAAATTGATGATTGGAGGTGGGAGGGCCCAACCCACTGTGGGTGGTACCCCAGCTATAAGAAAGCAGACTGAGCAAGCCAGGAAGCAGCATTCCTTCATGGCTCCTGCTTCAGTTCCTGCCTTCAGGTTCCCTCCTTGAGTGTTTGCCCCCTGACTTCCCTTCTTGATGGACTACAAGCATAAGCTGAAATAAACCCTCCCCCCCCCAGCTGCTTTTAGTCATGGTCTTTTATTACAGCAACATGAAGCTAACTGATTGATATAGTTTATCATGGCAGGAATGGCATGGGTACACAAGCAGGATGCAGCTGGTCACACTGCATCCACAGTCAATAAAGAAAGAGTGATGGATACTGAAGATCAGCTTACTTTCTCGTTTTCATTCACTCCAGGACCCCAGACTGGAACTGATGGATCTAGAAACCCACCTTGGTTGATCTATCTAGACACTCCCTCATATGCACCGAGGTTTGTTTTTTCATGATTCTAGATCCTGCCCAGTGACAACACTAACCAGGACAGAATGTAAGGATGGTGTGCCAAGATTCTAAGGTTAAAAAAAAAAAAAGCCAAGTATTGAATCAAGTAGCGTAGCAGCAGAGAGGGTAAAGATATATATATCTTTCATATATATATATATGAAAAGCCTTAGAAACTGGATGAAGAATTTGGACTTCACCTTGGATATTCATTGTTTAATGGGCATAACAAACCACCCAAAAGCTTAATGGCTTAGGCAGGGTGGTGGTGGCGGTGGTGCACGCCTTTAATCCCAGCACTCGGGAGGCAGAGGCAGGCGGATCTCTGTGAGTTCGAGGCCAACCTGGGCTACCAAGTGAGTTCCAGGAAAGGCGAAAAGCTACACAGAGAAACCCTGTCTCGAAAAACCAAAACAACAACAACAACAACAACTTAATGGCTTAAAATGGCATTTGTCTATTTGCTTATGATTCGGAGGATTAGAAATTGGGTTTGCTTACCTAGACCACTTTTCTGATGACTCTTGTAGTTTCCACCATGTGATGGCTTCTTGAGGGCTAGATAGTATAAAACAGTCTCACTCATATGTAGTCAGACTTTTTTGGACCCCCAGCTTCCGCATAATGACACAGAGACTTTTTTATTAATTATGAGAGCTTGGCTTTAGCTTAGGCTTGTTCCCAACTAACTTTTTTTTAAATTTATTTTATTTATTTTTATTATGTATACAGTGTTCTGCCTACATGCATGCTTGCAGACCAGAAGAGGGCACCAGATCTCATTACAGATGGTTGTGAGCCACCCTGTGGTTGCTGGGAATTGAACTCAGGACCTCTGGAAGAACAACCAGTGCTCTCAACTGCTGAGCCATCTCTCCAGCCCCCCCCCCCCCGCCCCAACTGACTCTTAAAACTTAAATTAACCTTTTTATATTAATCTACATTCTGCCACATGGCTCCTCAGTACTTTATGTCTGACTTCCTCCACATCTGGCTGGCGAGTCCTCCAGCCTCAGATTCTTTCCCAGAGTTCCTATCTCTGCCTGGAAGTCCCATCTATCCTTTCCTGCCTAGCTATTGGCTTTTCAGCTCTTTATTAAACCAATCAGAGAGTGCCTTAGACAGGTGAGGAAGGACAGAGACACATCTTCACCTAGTGTGATCAAATGGCCCCCGGACTCCTATGCATACCGTTTTGTGCTGGCTGTTGGCTGTGCCGTGTCTCTCAGGAGAGCTGGCTAGGATGTCCTGCTGTAAGGACAGTGGCTGAAAAAGATGAGAGGAGAAACTGAGTCCTTCTGAACTTCAGAAGTTCCACTGTAACTTCTGCTGCATTCAAATGGGCAAAATAATTTATAAGGCCAGCCATAATGGAAGACTCAACAATGAATTTATGGTAATTTTTAACCTATCACACCCTGGATGATGCTGGCCTGAACCCAAAAGGTGGCTAGAGAGAAATGAGAATATTTAGAAAGCAGAATTGGAAAATCTTGGGGGGAGGATTGTTCTTGGGGAGAAGTTACAAGTGACTTCCAGGTCTGTGGCTTCAGTGATGGATGGGTGGCATTGCCCAGTATTTAGAGAAAGAAAAGAGGAACAGGTTTAGGTAGAAGATGATATCTCTGAGTCATGTCAAGGAAGAGATGTCTTTTAGATAGCCGGGTGGAGATGAGCAGGAAGTAGGTGGAATACAGGTGAGGCTCAGGGACAGGTCTGACTACAGATACCGGTTTGGAAGTATCAGCTGCCAGAAGCCTAAGGCACTTCTCAAAGAGGTTGTATCCCAGAGCAGAGTGTTATGGGGATAGGACACTAATAATAACTTAGTTTGTAGCTATACTTAAACCTATTGGAGTCTCCAACACAAATCAGGAAGTCTATCTTCTGTCAAGTATATTGTGACAGCAATGTGAAAAGCAACTATTACATGCACTAACTCCAAAATTTATTTAACATAGCTATTTATTGAAGTTACTTATTTTGCCACTTGGTTAGGTGACAGTATTGCTCTGGTGCAAAGTGAGATGATGGAAAAAATGAATTAAATATGCAGAGAGAGTAATCAGATTTGTTTGTTTGTTTTGTTTTGTTTTTTGAGACAGGGTTTCTCCATATAGTTTTGGTGCCTGTCCTGGATCTCATTCTGTAGATCAGGCTGGCCTCGAACTCACAGAGATCCACCTGGCTCTGCCTCCCGAGTGCTGGGATTAAAGGCGTGTACCCCCGCCACCTGGCGAGTCCTCAGTTTTTAAACTAAGACTTGTAACCAACATACATAGAGCTTAGCACCTGCCAGGAAATTATCTCCCAACAACAGTCCACTAACTCCGAAAGTAATGAGTGCATTATCAACAGAAGGAACATTAAGGGCTGGAAGAGCCCCAATCAGGTATGCTGCAGAGGAAATTCTCTCCCTACAGTGGAAGATAAACCTATTGGACAAAGCTGATTCTGTGAAAGCAAACTTCTCTGCTAACACCCATAGACAATCAACTTTCAGAATCTCCCAAATCCCCAATGAACGGTAATTCTACTGGGATACCTGCTTTTCACAAGAAGCACCCACTAGGATATAAAAGACTTGTTGGTTAGGATCTCATCCACTCGTTCATTCATTCATTTGTTCAATAAGCCTCATGCTGCGCATCAAGAATCCAAATAAACAGATGTTAGGTTGGGACTGGAAACTGTTTTGTAGTTGCTGTTAGCTGTTAGTATCTTCCCATTTGGATCTCAAGAAGGTACTGAGAGGTCTCTTTGTTGTAGTGCTGGCCAGTTTCAGTTTAATGAAAGTCAAAGTGAAAAGTATGTAGTTTGGCAGCACATATATTAAAATTGAAACAATACAGGGACTGGAGAGATGGCTTGGCAGTTAAGAGCACTGCTCCTGCAGAAGACCCAAGTTCAGTTCCCAGTACCCACAGGATGGCTCACAACCATCTGTAACTCCAATTCTGTGGGATCAGACCTCAGTTAGCATCAGCCACACAAGTGATGTACATAGATACATGCAGGCAAAGCATCCACACACATAAAACATTCTCAAAATATTTTTTTTATATTTGGAATGATACAGAGAAAATAACATGGTTCCTGTACAAGGACAGAAAGCAAAATCAAAACGTTCCATACACACATTTGTTTTGTTTGTTTTTTGTTTTTCTCTGCACAACAGCTCTGGCTGTCCTGGAACTCACTCTGTAGACCAGACTGGCCCTGAACTCAGAGATCCACCTGCCTCTGCCACCACCTAGCTAATGTGCCATATTTTTGAAACTCACTCCTTTATATATTAAAAAAAAGTTAATAAAAAATAAACACACGCACACGCCGAATGAAGGGAATGGAATAGGAGAAACGTCCGAAGAGGAAAAAAATATCTCTGTCTGTTTGTATTCAGGGAAACTTCAAATAAATTATCCAAGGGAATAATAATTACAAAGATGACACTTATTCATCGCCTTTGTGGCTTTCACAGAGATATCACTGCATTTTTTTAGATGATAAAGATTTTTCAGGCGACGTGGTTCAGCACAAGGATCCTCTGCGCAGAATATCCATGTATCGTTAAATTAGGAAAGAAAAATTTGGCGCTCTCGGCTCGGCCCCTGGAAGACTTCCGGCAGGTGGAACCTCTGTTCCGAAGCTGCTATGGGTGCCGGGAGGGTTTAACTGGTACTCCCACCCTAGCGACGCGCGCCTGGTTGCTAGGGGCGGAGACGCGGGAGCCGATGGAAGCTGCGGATGCCAGCCTCTGGTGCCTGCAGGCTTCGGTGCCAGCCCGCCGGTGGGTATGGAGCCGGAGGTGGGAGAGGGGAGTGTCAGGGATGTGGGAGCCCTCTCGCTGTCCCCGGCGGCAGCCACCTACCGGCCTGAAGCGAGGAGAGTGTTGGGGAGGGTCTGTGTTGGGTCAAGTGTCACCCTGCTTCCATCTTGACTGAATCCTCACAGGGCACGTGCACATCAAAAACAAGCTCGGATAATGGACAGCGGTAGGAGCATTTATAATCGGGAGAGCCAGAAAGAAAACAAAACCAAAGAACTCAGCCTTGGGCGTTCTCATCTAGCACTGAGTGTTTGTAAATCCTCTTACTGTTTGAATCTTTTCCTTTTCATTATCATGAGAGAGTCAAACCAGACCATCTCCTACGAGCTTCTCTGCCTGTAGTCTTGTTACTCTTGGAACACTGATGTAGATGTCTTGGTCTCAGAGAATCTAGGTTAGATACATAAGTGAAAGAAAGATTCGGGAAGAGAGTGGAGGATAAAAAAAAAAAAGTCATTTACATGACTGGTGTCGTGCTGGGAACAATGATGACAAGCTGAAGTTTCAATGGTAGACGTATTAACAAGGCCAGCACAAACACAGAGATTTATTGAAAAAAAAAAAAAGTGTTGCAAGAGAAGACAGGTCTAATGGGTAGATTCTCAGAGAGAGAATAACCCCCTGAGAGGGAATTGTTCTTTTATATAACAGTTATGCTCAGATAAAGAAGTAGGAGGACATCTCACTACCTTGTTAAGTAGTAAATTTTACAGCACCATGTGTCTTGGCTATTTGGATAGTAAGTAGAAGTCAGACTAAATGTTTGTGTAAGACATCTCAAGTCACTAAGGCCAGGCTCCAAGTAGTCAGGGTCTGATGCTAACATATGACAGTTAGTTTTGTTTTGAATCTTTTTTGTGTTTTTGTCTCTACAGAGTCAGAAGAGTCCAGGGAAATAATATGCAGTTCACTCAGCTCTGCCCCTGTGACAAATAAACCCTATGGAGCCCAGTTGTATTAAAGGCTATAAAGGAATTTTGCACTGTATAACTGAAAGAGAATACTCTGAGCCCTATTTAATATGACCCCTGGGCCTTTTGACAGCAGATTTGGGCAGAGATAGGTCCAGGGTTCAGATGTAGATCTGCTTCCACCAGAAAGAGCCATAATGTCCTTTAAAGACCTTCCCAAGTCCCTCCAGCCTTTGGGTGTTGAAGCAGGGCAATGTACCTTCAGAGATCTGTTGGACAGTCTTGTTATGCAGTTTAAAAAGATCATTATTTGGAGGTCTGGTCACACAAGCCTGTGAGGCAGGAGGGTTTGTGATTGGAAGCCAACTTGGACATTATAGCAAGATTTTGTCTCTTTGAAAAAACAAAACAAAAAACCCAGACCCAAACAAGAGGATATTATGTTGTGCCCTTAAAAAAAGCTTCTGGCTAATCTGATTCTTCATTTTAATATGCCATTCCCTCATTCAGCAAATAAATGCCTCAAACCCATTCTCCCATACTAGGCTGGAAGCACAGATGCCGAAACGATCAAGATATTATCCTCCCTCTCAAGTCTGTTACATGTTTATAATATAAACAATAGGTTAGTCTACATATGATGAATATTGTCCGCCAAGTGCATATTTTTTTGTTCTCAAAAATTTTAATTGCCTTAGTGTATAACATAATTTTTAGCCTGATTGTGATGTCACTCTAGTTAGGTGACATAAATGACTTGGCTTGACACCCTCCAGACTCATAAATCCATCTATACATGCTGTTTCTGTGTGTGAGATATGTTTATTATGGGTATACTGTGAGCAGTCTTACTTTGCCTGTCTAAAACACCTGATGGTCTAATAAGGAACTAAACGGCCAATAGCAAGGCAGGAGAAAGGACAGGCGGTGCTGGCAGGCAGAGAGAATATATAGAAGAAGAAATCTGGGGGGAAAAAGAAGTAGCCAGAGAAGGAGGAAGACTCTAAGGGGCAGCCACCCAACTACACAGCAAGCCACATTATAAGATTGACAGAAGTAAGAGAACAGGGAAAGCCCAGAGGCAAAAGATAGATAGGATAATTTTAAGTTAAGAAAAGCTGGTCCAGATACAAGCCAAGCTAAGGCTGAGCATTTATAAGAAATAATAAACCTTTGTGTGTGATTTATTTGGGAGCTGGATGGGGGCGCCCCAAAAGAATAAAAAACAACAACACTTTACTATTCTGTGCTGTGCTTAGTGTAAACTCTCAGAATTGCTAGACTGTTAATAAGAGTTTATCTGAACCCTTTAAATAGAGAGGAAATAAAGCAGTTAAAATTGCTGTTTCTGAATATGTTTGGGGTGGAAATTCTAGGCTCAAACTCAAGAGGGCTGCCAAGTTATAATTTTGAACAAATAATCTTTCTGCAATTTCTAGATCTTTAAATAAGGGGTAATTTTTAAAAGCTCTTTGTTCACAAGTTCTATGATTCATACTTATTCAAAACAGAAAAGTTACCTTTTTCACAAAAATAGGGAAATCTGAAGTAAACAATTTACTCTGAAGATTTTTGGTGGACTGAAGGACTATACTGTGGGCAAAACCAAAATGCTTAATGTTACAATTCAGGTTTCTATTTTTGCACATTCAGAAGTTGATACATAGTGTCTGGGATGTACCTTGGTTGGTAAAGTGCTTGCTTGGCATGTGTGAGGCTCTGGGTTCCAACCCCAGCATTGATAAGCCATGCACAGGGGCAAGTGTTTGTAATCTTAGCACTCAGGAGGTAGCGGCAGGAGAACTAGAAATTCAAGGTCATCCTTGACTACACTGTGAGTTTGAGGCCAGGCTGGGCTACATGAGACCCTATCTCAAAAAAAAAAAACAAAACAAAAAAAACCAAATGTGTAGTTAACATCATACTCTACTCTACCCTATTGATGGAAATTTGAGGCTTATATACTCTTGGAAATGTGTGTGCTATTTCCTAATGAGGAAAAACTACACTAATAATCTTTTCAATTAAACAAGATCCCTACTTACACTTGCGTTATAAATCTCTTCGGTGCAAACATATGCTTAGACAGAGGGAGATTAACTTGAGCGTCCTTTTGTACAGAGATTAGGATGTGGCTGGCTGACTAGTTTCCAGAGGCTGAGTGAACTATAGATCACCAAATACAGCAGCTCATCAGGAAGATCCTGTTGCCTTGGGGGTAAGTAATGCCAAGTTACCTTCCTTAGATTGTCTCCTCAGTGAAGATACCCGATAAGAATCCAGTTGGTTTTAAATACATGTATTGCCTCCATGGTTTCCAGTGACCTACATCTACAGGCAGCACCTGTCAGCAGTTTGATGACAGTGTTAGACATGGGTCAGGCTGGCAGATAGGCAACTCTGTATATCTATAAACAGTACATATCACAAGTTTCCTGGATGCCATCCTAGAGTCTTCCCTTTTAATACACCTTGTGGCCTATCACAGAACATCCTAGAATGTTTGAATTAGAAGAGACTGCAGGTTCAGTAGTTTGCAACAAATATTTTTGTCATATTGTACAAGCCATTTGGAGTACAAAAAAGAGTCCTTATAGAACACATAGCCATCTAGTAGTGTGCTGCTACAGGAGATATTGGAAGGCTGATGCAGGAGCCAGGGCTGGTGGGGGGGGGGCTGATGCAGGAGCGGGGGCAGTGGTGCCCCTCGAGGACACAGTGAGCAGTGAGTGAGATGAGGCAGAGCTGGGGCCAGATCTCAGACCTGTAGTGGCACACACTGCATCCTTGGCACTGCATTGTACCTCTGAGCTGTTCCTCTCGTCTTTCCAAGATGCCAGCTCATACAGTTCCTCAGCAGTAGGTGGAATTCTAGGAAAGTTCATGGCAGTGGTGTGTAGAGGAGTCTGTATCTGGCAGCTCTTGGTTGTTTTTCTCTCTGTGCTCCGTTCTTCCCGGAGCTGGGATGTTTGTGTCTGTGACACATGAGTCCTTCAGAACTTCTTTACGAAGAAACTTGGAAGAAATAAGGACTGGCCCCTCTCATTGCCCCTTTTACTTCCCTTGGCTCTTCAGCATCTCAGGGAATAGCTAGTTTGAAGGACACAGGACCTAGGGTAGCTGAGATTGGCTCCTGGTCCAATTCCAAAAACTGTTGATGCTGGCCACCTCTTCAGATTGCTCTCTTGTTCTTTGTAGCACCAGCAACTCATGCAGGAACATTACATGCTCAGGCACTGTTCCCTGAGTTAGTGAAGACATGAGATGTACATCCTTGTTATGTTTCCTTTTATTTCCTTTTTTGCACTACTGGGGATCAAACCCATGTTTGATCATGCTAGGCAAGCCTTGTTCACACCAGGCTAGCACTCTGCCGCCACCTGCTGCCACCCATGCTATTACACCCGCAGTCCCTAAGATGAGCATTTTTTAATTCATAACTTACTCTTTCTGTTTAGTTCTAGCCTTGTGAGCTGATGAAGACAAATATAAGTAAATCTGAAAAAAAATATTCTTCTTCTTCTAATATAATATCCAACGCTAACATGATCTAATTTCTAGGGCAGTTATTCTCAAACACTTTGGCCTCAGGATCTCAGAATTCCTTTTCATGCTTTAAAATTACTGAGGATCCCAGAGACCTTTTGTTTATGTAGCTTTTGGTTGGGTTTAGAGTCCTGCTCACTATTTTCTATATTATAATAAAGCTGAGAAGTTTAAAAAATAGTTCCTATTTAAAACTGAAAGTAATAAAGCTCTTGCAAGCACAGTGTGGTAGTGCCTGACTGAATGAACAGCACTTGGGAAGCAGAGGCAGGAAGATTGCAAATTCAAGGCCAGCCTGGGCTACACAGTAAACTCTGGGCCAGAGTAGGAGACCCTGTCTCTAAAAACAAACAAAAGCCTATTGTGGGCCATGGTTACATGGGTTTAAACCCCGTGTCAGGAGACAGAGGCAGGCAGATTTCTGTAAGGTCGCAAGCTCTAGGCCAGCCAAAGCTACATAAATAGCATGATTTATTAAAAATAAACTTTCCTCTGGACGGTGGTGGCGCACGCCTTTAATCCCAGCACTCGGGAGGCAGAGCCAGGTGGATCTCTGTGAGTTCGAGGCCAGCCTGGTCTGCAGAGAGAGATCCAGGACAGACACAAAAGCGGAGAAACCCTGTCTTAAAAAAAAAAAATAATAATAATAATAATTCTTAGTATTTTTGAACATTAGTTTTGACTTGTTTATCTGCTGAGCCTGTATTGACAGCTGCAGTTCAGGCCCAAGAGAATGAAGCGGGACAAGGGAAGGAATCAAATGCACAAGGTTAATCTCTTAAAAACAACAACATGCACCCCACACACACAGAAGGAAAGAAAAGAAGGAAGGAAGGAAGGAAAGAATCAGCCTAATCGCACCTCTAATGTTGGACCTAATGAAATTCAACGTGTGCCCACTCTCCATTCCACAGGGAACACACCTCCCGGGACCGCAAGGGATGCTGGCACTCAACTGCCAACTGAAACCAGCTCTTCCTCGGGTTTTCTGTTGGCTCTGGGCTGTGATGGGGAAACTGCAGAGCAAACTCAGACACAGCACTTACAAATACAGGTAGATGGCATCCTGGACTCCCCAGTTTTATGTGTTCCTTTGCAATTCTCTCCTAAGGAGACAAGGCGAATGTTGGTGATCTTGCCTTCCGCTTGGTTTGGTGTATGTACTGTTTTAGGTGAGAAATGGTCACCTCACCAGCCCTGTATCTTTGGAGTCACCTCTAATGAAAGCAAAGACTCCTTGCCTGCCTCAGAATTCCCCTTCATCAGATTTCAATAACCCTGGGTGTTTCCCATTTATTTCTGGGCATTTCCCAAACAGAGAGTGGGTCTCTTTTCTGCCTCTGCCTGGCCTGAATTGCTGTCATTGCCCATGTTCTTCTGTCCCCTGGTCCCTTGTCCAGTCCCAGGCAGCAAGCCTCATTTTCCACCCCCTCTGTTGCAGGCCTGATGGATTTATAGAAGAGAGAGTCCAGACTAAAGCCTCCCAAGAGTACAGCCCCGCTCACGTGGACACTGTCTCTGTGGTTGCTGCTCTGAACTCAGACCTTTGTGTCTTTGGAGGAAAAGACAAGGTGAGGAAACCAGCCCACTGCAGGAAGGGGAAGATGTCCTGAGAGAGTCTAACACTGCATTTCTACACTGCAACAGCCTGGCTCAAAGTTTGAGGCTGGAGTTTGAGCCCCGGCTCTATCACTTCCTATTACTGGAGGCAAGTCTACATTTTCTGAGCTTTGGTATCTCAGTCTGATGCACGGGTAAACAGTAACACCTGTGTTCTAAAACCGTCATGAGTATTCAATGAGAACCTCACCAGGCCACCTATATGCTCTTATAAATGGGGATGTTAATATTCCACCACCTCATTCTTACAGTCATACTCAGACCCTGGAGTCAACAAAAAGAATTTTCTGGTTGCTTTATGTTTTGTTTTCCCAGATTCACACTGGTGTACACTGCTCTTTTATATTTCTGTCTTTCCTCTTGCCATCACCCTGGACTTCTCTGCTTTCTGTCCTTCCATTAACAGCTAGCTATCTTGGCAGTCACTGCTGATAACTGCAGCAACAATACACTGCTCCTTCTTCCTGCAGGGAATACTAATAATATTCCTTATTTCCAATAGACTTTCAGAATCGTAAATTTCATTTGCAAACTGAATTTCAAATTTGTAAGATGTTTTTACTTTGTATGTCATGGCTTCAAACACACTTGAGTATCAGTACTTAATTAGCAATGTGATTTCTTTCTCTCTCTTTTGTTTTGTTTTTCAAGACAGGGTTTTTCTGTGTGTATACTGGAACTCACTCTGTAGACCAGGCTGGCCTCAAACTCACAGAGATCCACCTGCCTCTGCCTCCCAAGTACTGGAATTAAAAGTGTATGCTACCACTGCCTGGCAACAACGTCTTGTCTTAATGTCTATATTATTTTAGATCTAAGAAATTGTATTATTTATGTGGCTCTTTCTCACACTTCTGAGAAGTAAGCAGGACAAAGACTGTCTACTCTGTTTTGAAGACTAGGGAACTGATAGTTGCAGCAGTGACTGGGGCCATGCTCCCTTCTCTGTAGCAATGAACTCTAGACACTCAGCAAGGAAATGTTTCAAGGTCCTTCTCAGGCACCAGCATGGTGGTGACACCTGTAATCCCATTTCTTTACAGACCACTGTGGCCTATAACTGGAGAACTGCACACGTGGTCAAAAGGTTCAGAGGACATGAGCGGGAAATCACTAAGGTAACCAACCAGCAGGTGCTTATTCTGAAGGGAATTGAGGATTGGATAAAGAAATTCAATAGCTATAGCTCTTGGAGGGCTTGTTTTTTGTTTGTTTGTTTGTTTTTGTTTTTGTTTTTTTGAGACAGGGTTTCTCCTGTGTAGTTTTGGTGTCTGTCCTGGATCTTGCTCTGTAGACCAGGCTGGCCTCAAACTCACAGAGATCTGCCTGGCTCTGCCTCCCAAGTCCTAGGATTAAAGGCGTGCGCCACCACCACCCTGCTTTGAAGGCTTGTATATTTAGTCAAAAGGAAAAATGCAAAGGTTTCCTTTGATGCCAGGAAGAACAGAGCAAATAATTTCAAACATGGAATTAACTAAATATCTGGCAGAGGTGTGGGGAAAAACATGCCACAGGACACACACACAGTAGGATATTATTCAGCCTTTTTTTTTCAAGACAGGGTTTATCTGTGTAACAGTCCTGGCTTTCCTGGAACTGGATTTGTAGACCAGGCTGGCCTTGAACTCACTGAGATCCACCTGCCTCTGCCTCCCTAGTGCTGGGATTAAAGACATGCACCCCCGCTTGGCTTATTTAGTCTTAAATAGGAACAAAAGGGGCTGGAGAGATGACTCAGCAGTTAAGAGCACTAGCTGCTCTTCCAGAAGAACTAGGTTCAATCCCCAGCACCCACATAATGCTTACAACCACGTGTAACTCAAGTTCCAGGGAATACAACATCCTCTTTTGGCTTCCGAGGGCATTAGGCACAAAAGTGGTACACAGACATACAAGAAGCAAAGATACCCACACATATAAAATAGTAATACTAAAATAATTTTAAAACTTTTTTAGAGGAATGAAATTCTGGGATTGAGTGTATAGCTCAGTAAAGCCTAGCATGAAGCCCTGGATTGGATCCCCAGTACTGAAAAGCAAAGGTGGTGTTCTGATACGTGGTACTTACAACAAGGGTGGATGTTGGAAGCATGTTTAGTGAAAAAAGCTAGACAAAAGAACAGTGTGGCTTAACTGACATGAGACAGTGAGGCAGTGGGGAGCTGGGATTATGGAGGAGAGAATGGCAGAGCTCCACTTTGGGGTGATGAAAGTTCTGCCATTGGAGATTGTTGAAGTCAGTACAACAATGTGAATGTATTTGTGGGGTTGGGGATTCAGCTCAGTGGTAGAGCGCTTGCCTAGCAAGCGCAAGGCCCTGGGTTTAGTCCTCAGCTCTGGAAAAAAAAAAAGAATATATTTGCTGTCACTGAGCTGAATGCTTAAAATGGTTAAAGTGGTCATTTCTGTAACACACATGCACACATACACACACACACACACAGAGAGAGAGAGAGAGAGAGAGAGAGAGAGAGAGAGAGAGAGAGAGAATTAAAAATAAATCTTTTTTTTTTTCTTAAGAAAAACAAAGTAGCCTAGTCTACATAGTGAGTTCCAGGACAGCCAGCACTACACAGAGAAACCCTGTTTCAAAAAACCAAAACCAAAAAACAAAAAGAAGAGAAAAGAAAGAAAAAAGAAAAACAAGTTAAACGTGTGTATGTGGGGAGAGTCTACAAAGCCATGTGCTGTTCTGAAGTCTTGTGTAGCATGTGCACCTGAGCTATTTCTGGTTTTGTTCTGTGAGCAGATAGCCTGTCTTCCCGGGCCAAGCCAGTTTTTCAGCGCCTCTCGAGACAAGACAGTCATAATGTGGGACCTGCAGGGCTCTTCGGAGCCCAGGCAGCAACTGTCTGGCCATGCCATGGTGGTCACTGGCTTGGCTGTGAGTCCAGGTAAAGTGGAGTAGATCTCCTGCCAGCTCCAGGGTGCATTGCAGAACCCTTGTCCACATCCCAGCTCACAGCCATTGTGTCTTCTCGCCATTGTTTTTAAAGACTCATCTCAGCTGTGCACCGGCTCTCGGGACAACAGCCTGCTTCTGTGGGATGTAGGTACTGGACAGTGTGTGGAGAGAGCGTCTGTCTCCAGGAACCTGGTACATATTCAGACTTGGTGTAGAACAGGATGGTGGGAAGTAGCACAGAGTGAGGGAAGCATGCTGGGGGCATAGCTCATAGTAGATAGAGTGTACTTAGCATGGAGGTGGGGGCTTGGGTTCAGTTGAGAGGTGGTGGCTGGGAATAAAGAGAAGGGAGGAAGGAGAAGAGAGTGATATCCGTATTTGTTTCTTCAGGGCACACTGTTAGCATAATTTGGGCAGGCCAGGCACTGCTAGGGATAGAAATATAACAAAGACATGGTGTCCTGTCTTGCAGGAACCCACAACGTATGTGTACAGTGTGCTACAGATGGCTGCTTGCCCCTCTGAATATGTAGCATCATGCGGAGAAATAAGTGTGCCCTTTGCTTGATATAGTTCACTCTGTGACAGCTGACTGCTGTGGACTTGCACAGCCTTTGGGCTCTGTCACACCTGGCTTCCCCACTTGTGTTTGTGTGGATTTTTTTCTTTTTCTTTTTCCCATGCTGGGGATTGAACCTTAAGCCTTGTACATGCTAAGCAAACACTCTGCCTCTTATCTCCACTCCCAGCCCTGCTTTCAAGCCAAAGATCTATCACTTACTATTGTGAGTGCTGTATTGTGCTACTTAATCTTAGATTCTAAATATCTCCATTTATAAAATAGAAGTTATGTCACTAGGTAACATTCTTTGGGTGACTGAATGAGATAAAATAGACCATAAAATAGCTGTCATTGTGCTTGGCACAGGGCAGATGTCCCTCAGAGTTGAATTGCCTCCTGTTCTAGTTTGAAGTCCACTGCCGATGGTAGGATGTGCTTGCCTGTGCCCTCCGTATTCCAGAGGATTCTGTGCTGAGAAAAGCACACTTCTACCCTGGGTTGTTCTGAAATCTGTTTCATCCCTGGCTGCAAGGCCAGGACTGTTGTTACTCTTAGAAACCCCTGAGGTGTTACAGCAGAGTTCGGGGACCCCACTTAGCACAGGTGTTACAGCAGAGTTCGGGGACCCCACTTAGCACAGGGGCTGCTCTTCTGGCTGCCACCTGCTCATCACTGCCAACTGGGGTTCAGGTCGTCAAGACTAACCACAAGGCCTGCCTGCTGGTACCTTTGCCCCTGAGCACCGAGAAGATACAGGTGAAGGAGGACTGATGGGGAGTTGCAAGATAGTGACCCTGCTAACCCAAGCTCACTAGCTCAGAATCCTTGAGAGGGGATGAGGGGTGAGGTTAGCCAACTAACGGAATATCAGCAGAGGAATGGCCTGACGTGGAGACTTGTTGATTGTTTTCTCCAGGTCACCCATCTGTGCTGGGTCCCCAGAGAGCCATATGTTCTCCAGTCCTCCGAGGATAAGACCATCAGGTGGGCTACTGAGCCGCTGTGGAGGTGTTTCTGGTGAAGGTCTGTGGCTCCTGTGCTTACATGCCTCTGTTTCCATTCTGCTTCTCCGTGCTGCTGGACCCTTCCTAGGGCTGTTGTCCTTCACTCCTAGCTGCCACTGGGGACTCTCTTACCTGGAGCTTATGGGAGCAGAGTGAATGCACAAGATCGTGTCAGGCTAAGGTCCTGCTCTGAATGGTTTGAAGCAGCTGGTCTCTCTGGTTCCAGTGTGTGACTGTTCAGATCAGCCTCAGCCTCACCTGGTCACCCACCCCATCAGGCAGGCTGGCCCTGCTATCATGCCCTGCATGATTCTTGGAGTTTCCAGGCACCTAGCCCTTAGCCAGAGCCTCCCTTGGGAAGAAGGGTCAGACTCTACATTGAGGGTTCAGATAACGTCAGGAACTCACAAACTGGAGCATGCCTTAAAATTCTGGCTCTCCAAAAAGATTTTTACTATAAAATGGGAGGAATGAGAGAGGAAACAGTGAGATAAGAGGCTCCACAAAGCTTTCTACTGGACTCCAAGGCCAAGGCTGGCATGAACAGCCTCAGCCCGGATCTGGTTCTGGAATGGTGATGACACTCTTGTAAGGATCTGTTAGCTGTAACAGTGGGTCTGGACTGCAGTCTGAGCACTGAGGAGGCCGAGGAGTATGACAGCCTGGACCTGCTTCAAAACAGCAGCAAAGTAGCTTTTAAAACAATTTCAGTTATAGGCACAAAAATAGCCTCTTGTCTGTTGAAAGCAGTGTCGTAAAGGATCAAGATAACGTGTACAGTTAAGATGTGTGTTCTACAGAGATTGCAAGCCCAGTGCCACTTTGAGATCTTTGGCAGCAGTTAACTCTGCAGCTCACACACGGTTGAACCTGTATGATAATGAGTATTCAGAGATGGGTAATGCCTGGGGGGCGCTCACCAACCTAAGACAGAGTGCCTGTGTGGCCTGGGCAGGTGTCTCCATGATGGGTAAGGTGACCTGCTGATGTCCCACACAACCTATGTTAGAAGCTCATTTTTTAGTAAAAGCCCCCCTCCCTTTTGGGTAGCTATTGCCTTGCTTGCTGACCTTGACCTTTATGTCCTCCCTATGCTAATTCCCTGCCCATTCCCACCCTCTTGAATGCTTAAGGGAAGTTCCTTGTTTGTGAATCCTGCATATTGGGCATTAACAGCTTAGATGCAAGACTGTAAAACATTGGTAGAGAACTTCTGCCCTCTGGGGTTCTCCCATTGTGTTGTTAGCCTGTATTTAAGGCCTCCTCCCTCCTTCAATAAATAGCATTCGGCATTCTGCTGAGGACCAAAAAAAAAAAAAAAAAAAAAAAAAAAAGATAAATGGGATAATTTAAAGTTAAGAAAAGCTGGTTAGAAACAAGCCAAGCCACCTTCAGCTTGAGTGGAACCTTCCAAAGGCAGGAGCCCCAAGTCCAGGAACATTGAAAAAAGAACTTTGCCAATGATAGTGACCACAGCAAAAGCAAATAATAACAATATTAATAATAATAAAGAGAAATAAAAGAAATAATAAATAAAAACACTAGCACACATACAAAAAAAGAAACAAGCCAAGCAAAGGCTGGGCATTTATAATTAAAAAAAAAAAAAAGATGTGTGTTCTAGCTGGGCAGTGGTAGTGAATGTGTTTGATCTCAGCACTCAGGAGGCAGAGGCAGGTGAATCTCTGAGTTCCAGGACAACCAAGACTACACAGAGAAACCCTGTCTCAAAAAACAAAAACCAGCCAAACAAACAAACAAACAAGATGTGTGTTCTAGCCAGGTGATGTTGGCACATGCTTTTATCTCAGCACTCAGGAGGCAGAGGCAGACAAATCTCTGAGTTCTAGGCCAGCCTAGTCTAAGATTGAGTCTAGGAAAGCCAGGGTTACACAGGGAAAACATGTCTTTAAAAACAAACAAACAAAAAAATATGTGTGTTCTAAAGCCTCCATGAAAGGGTCTTGAGATGGCTCAGCAGCAAAGGTGCCTACTACCAAGGCTGACAGCCTTGGTTCAGTCCTGGGACCCATACAGATACAGATGCTGTACTATGTGTAGCCCCTCCCCCTAATAAATAAGTGTGATTAAAAAAAAATCCATGACTTGATTTCAAAACAGAAAGAATCAAGATGGCATTGATTAGATGGCACAGATTTGGTTACTTCCTGTCAGCTTTAGAGTTTGTTAGATTGTGACATTCTGTTCTAACTGGCAGCAGAGAGTCAAATCTTTCCCTGTCAGTGAGCTATCCTGGGTGTGTTTTAGTCCCATTTACTACAAAGTCGCTTTCTGCTTCTACTTCCTTGCAGATTATGGGATAGTCGGGGGCTTCGGATGGCTCATGTGTTTCCCCCAAAGCAGCACATTCAGACCCACTGTGAAGTCAGCGTGGACGGACGCACGTGTATCTCCTGCAGCAGCGGCTTTGAGGGCGAAGGCTGTGAAGCCACAGTAAGAGCCCATATTGATGAGCAGGCTGCTCTGGTCTCACTCCCCTCATCGGGCTCTACAGATAGGCTCTGCAACAGCACTGGCCTGCTTCAAGTGCAAACTGTCAATCACCGAGTGCACACTTAAAGGAGGCTTCCTTTAAGAAATCTGTTAAGCTGGGTCTGTCTGAATTGGTAATAGACAAGAGGAACAGGATGGGACTCAAGTAGAGAAGGAAGAAACCAAGCAGCCTGCTGAGGTCCTTGCTCCTGGGGGAGCCTAGACAGGGAGGGACTGCTGGAAGAGCCATATATATGTCCTTTGTATGTGTGGCCATGCCAGAGGAAGCTCAGCTCATTAGGGGAACTGTGGAGCTCCACAGTTGGTCCACCCCACCCCCCACCCCCACCCCCCATTCAGCTCTACACCTTACTTGCAGTAATTTCAGGATACACTCTTTAGGCCCCTCCAAAGTCCCTAGATTCATAATTGCAGGTTGTCAGTTAAAAGAATCATCTAGTTTCCAAAGTTATCAGATTTGTATTTCTAAGTTATCAGGTATGTCAAAGCCATGCCAGGTATTGAGCTAAGCATGCATGGTTTCATTTCATTTAATCCCTAAGACAAGCTTGTGAGGTAGGTGCTGTTTCAATGCCTATTTTACAGTTGAGGGAATGGAGGCGTGGCAAGTTGGAGTCTCTTACTCAGTGCATACTCTTAGAAGGGGTAGAGTAGCCTGTTACAAGCTTTGGATGTAGCATCCCTTCTCCAAGCTGATGGACCACATGGTCTCCTGTGACCCCATCCAGTTTTTGGTCACCATTCAGTGTTCTCTCATCTCTGAATGGTACCTTCCAGGTGTGGTGTGATCAGAAGAACTGGGACAGACGGGACTGTTGCTTCCTTTGTCAGAGGCACTAGGCATCAGCTCAGAATATCTGCACTTGTATGCACACATGAGAAGGTGCTCCTTACTGTATGGTCCCCATGGGACACACAGATGCCAGGAGGCAGCTCTCCGAGTTGTCACGGAGAACAAGGCCCACAGCTTACTTCTCTAGTCATGGAAAAGGCGGCTCCCTTCCTCCACAGCCGTAGCTAGTGGTGTTTGAGACATAGTTGATGCTACAGTAGTTTCTGGATGGATGGGTGGTTGGGTATGACGGATGATATAAGGACTTCAACTGGCTTTCTGAATCCATGAATGGAAGGGATCAGTAGGTCACGGGGAAAGGGAGGATAGGTATTAGAGACACATAACCATCTGTATGAATGAGCTGGCTGCTGTCATTTCTTTGCAGTTGTGGGACCTAAGGCAGACAAGAAACAGAATGTGTGAGTATAAGGGGCATTTCCAGACCGTTGCATCCTGTGTCTTTCTACCAAAATCCATGGCCTTGATGCCTATGATTGCTACCTCAGCACATGACTCCACGGTGAAGATTTGGAATCAAGATACTGGAGGTAAGCAGCCTGCTCTCAGTGTTTCTCAAAGCTGAGTGCAGCCTGGAGACTTTTCCCATTGTTCACCGTATACAAAGCCACCTAGGTCCTGCCACTCACTAGTCCCTTTGTGGTTAAGAGGTGAGACACCAAAGCACCACATCTTTCTGCTCAGCCTCTGGCTCTAAGCCAGCACCGTGCTTCCCACATACCATAATGTACATACAGAGTTAGTCCTAAGACTCCAGAGAGAACATGTTTGGCTCTTGGATTCTTTCCATCTGAAGTTCCTCACCAGATTTTAACTTGTGATGCTTGGAATGTCTGGAAAGGGGAAAAAGAATGCTACTCTTGAGTTCTTATTTCAAAGATACAGTTAGAACCTCATCTCTTGTGGGACTGTGAGGTCAGGGCCCCTCAGCACCCCAGGAAATCCATGTCATGTGGACCATGGCTTCCCAGAGTCTTCTATGTGTAGAGCCGTACAAGTCAAATATGGTGGACACCTGGGAATTTTGTGAGCCATGGTCTAAACTTTTGATGCCTAGTGCCTCTGACATGAATTCAGTCATGGTGGGGCATTTATCCCATGGAGATTGCTGGGAGCAGTAAATAAGTGTTGGATTTTCTTCTTCTAGAAGCCTGGTTTCCCAGCACTGCTGGTATGTTGTTTTACTCTGGACATAGGATTTGGCTAGAGACAGGGAAGTGTTAATTTAGAGAACTTCAAACAACTCAGTTCCCCCCAGGGAGAGAGAACCACCTTCCAGATAAAGAGGTGGGCCTCTCTAATGTCATTCTGTAAACAGCTGTGGCCATAAGCCAAACTTAAATAGTGAAGACAGCCCTGCCATCCCCTCACCTGGAGCTGGACTCCCCACCTGCCCAGGTGTAATATCTGTGGGTGAGGGGAAGTGGGTGCTTCAGATGTAATGACACGTGCCTCAAAGTGGGGGGCATTGACCTGAACAGATGGCACCACTGCCATGCATGAGCTCCTGGCACTCCTGGAAAAGTTGCCCCAGAGGGATGGCCCAGTTAAAAGCAAAGCCCAGCCTTTAATCCCAGCTCTCAGGAGGCAGGGGTATGCAGAGCTCCATGAGTTCGAAGCCAACCTGGTCTTCCAGGATGGCCAAGGTTACACAGAGAAACCCTGTCTCAGAAAAACAAAAACAAACAAAACAACAAACCCCAGTCAAACAAAAAAGCAACAAAGCCCAAACCTGACCTGCACCACACGCTCTCTGGCAGCCCAGATCCCTGTCCCTGTCTGTTTCCCTGACTCAGCCTGTCTTGTTCTCTATCCTTCAAATATAGCCCTGGTTGTCTGAAATACTGTTTGGTCGCCTCCATCCTGTTGGGCCTGGGTACCATTCTCTTCAGAAGTCATGGAGGTGACCCAGGTTCTCACAGTCAGGTGCACTGTACCTTGTTGAGAGGTGGAACCCTCTCATCTCATGGCTTAGATGGTACAGGACATGCTCAGTTTCTTATTCTCATGATATAGTCCCAAACTGGATAATGATGTTTCAGTGAATAACAGAGCACATCCAGGAGTTGAGAAGTGTGGTAGTGGGCTGTACTATCTACATGTGCATAAGCACACTCCATTATAGTACAGAGTGGCATTTCTCAGAGATGTTTCCATCATTAAGCATAGGACTGCTTCTCCTTCCTTCTCCAGCTTGTCTTTTCACCTTGTCTCTGGATGGATCAGGACCCTTGACCTCCCTGGCTGTTGGTGACATGACCTCCTTGTTATGTGCAAGTTTCTACAGAGGAGTTCACTTACTAAGAGTGGACCACAGCCGAGGGCTGGAACTGCAGGAAGTGGCAGCCTTCTGAAGCCAAGAGACATTGACTGGACAATATCATACTAGGGCCCCTCCTTTCTGTGTGGCTTTGTGTTTTTCCACATGATCTTGGGGAGCAGGGTGCAAGTCTGGTGTTCTTTTCTTAGGATCACTTAGAAGGTGTATCAGGGTTAGATGTTGGTTTAAGTTTGTAAAAAATTGTTTGTTTGTACCAGGATCACTCTGTAGCCCAGGCTGGACTTGAACTCATAGCAACCCTCCTGCCTCAGTCTCCTGACTACTGGAATTATAGGTGTGAGCCAGCATGCCCAGGAAAATTCAGGTTAGAAACATAGACTCAATATAAAGCTCATGATCTCAGGTAAACCCAAATGGAGTTTTGAGTGAGCTTTTGGGACTACTCTTCAAAAGAAATGTCCTTATTGCTCAAGATGATGACGTGGAGGCTTAAGAGCGGCGAGCTTCTGTGAGAATGAAAACATGGGCTGGGGTCATGATGAAGGAAAAATGTCTCAAGACAGATCAAGCTGGTTGATTGTGTTGTTCCATAGAGGACGTAGATGGCGGACAGTGAGATTAAACAAAATCACCTCAAAGCCTCTTACGGCAAGAGAGCAAAAGCCCTGGCTTTGTCCTGGGGAGCAGAACAGGAGGCAGGAACTCCTGCCGTCTACCTTCCTGGGCCTGTGCTGCCCAGGGGACGTGCACAAGACACAGGGACACCTGCCCCAAATTACAGGAATCATTAAACCTGCCCCATGTACTGGAAAGCAGAGGGGATGGGAGACTAAGGCTAAGACATGCACATTTGTAATTTGGATAGTTTTATATATTAAAAAAAAATACTACACAGCCAAATCCTCCCTACCTCCCACTCCTGGGGATGGCCAGAGGCAAAGGAATCAGCTCTGGAACATAGAACTCAGGACACAGAGGGGTGGAATTAAGTGAGCCTGGCTACTCCACACCCTTCAGTGAGGAGGGTGAAGGTGCTTACAGTACCATGTGGCTCCCACAAGTCGGTCCTTGGCCTGGAACTTGAGAGAAAATGGAGCCCTTTTCGCTTGTAGATGATGAGTCTGAGGGCTAGCCAGAGGATGACTTATAGCTGCTGGCTCCTGTCTGTCTGTGGTTCGGGACTGGCCACCGTTTCCTCTCTCCCTCCTGCTGTCCCAGGGTCAGGAGGAGAGTGTGTTCCTGAGGGCACACAGAGTCTGGCCTGAGTGAAGTTCCACCTCACATGTAATATGGTACTTGCGGCCATACCTCCCTCACGGGGCTGTTCCTGAGGGCAAGATGCAGTATCTTGTCTGGACTGAATGCCTTTGCATAATAAACATTTACCATTCCTTCATCTGTTGTCAGGTCTTATTTTCTAATCGTTTAGCCTTTCGATTCCCTAACTTATGGAACTTTGAGCTCTGGAAGGACAAGGGAGTAGTGTGAGAGGAAGTCACTTGGTTGAACACCTACAGTGGACTGAGTGGATTCTCAGCACCAGCCTCACCCCTTCCTGAACTCTGCCTGTGTGCTCATGCCAGATGCCCTTATCTGTGTCTGAGGAGCAGAAAGACAGAAATGCTCACATTTATAGAGCCTTTTAAAGTTAGTTTAGAGCCGGGAGGTGGTGGTGCACCCTTTTAATCCCAGCACTCGGGAGGCAGAGGCAGGCGGATCTCTGTGAGTTCAAGGCCAGCCTGGGCTACAGAGTGAGTTGCAGGACAGCTAGGGCTACACAGAAAAACCCTGTCTCAAAAAACAAAACAAAACAAAACAAAACAAAAAACAAACAAACAAACAAAAAAAGTTACTTTAGGCCCTAATTAGGATACTCTTGGTGTCCAAGATTCTGGCTGCTGAAGTCATGAACTCTTCATTTTAGAGGTTGCCCTCTACATTCATATAACGGAATGTTCCAGACAGTTAGTTAACTTTTTTCCTTCCAGGAAAGTGTGTAAGCCCTTGGAATCTTGTCAATTATATATTTAAAATTTAAACACATTTACATATTGATTAACATGTTTATTGTTAGGATAGATATACACCAAGGAAAATGGGTGGTGATTATTAAAGGTCTTCACTTAGACTAGGGTTAGCAGCAAAGCACAGAACTCAGGTTACTTGGAGAGTGTAACCTTTCTCGGCATGGAGGCGCAGGACTTGGCTATTCCGAGTGGCCTTTTGAGGGCAATTATTAGAGAGCCGTTTCATCATTAAGCACTACTGCCGGCTGTGGTGGTACCTGCCTGTGTGCCAGAACATGGGAGGTAAAGCAGGGAGTCAGGAGTTCAAGGTTGTCTTTACCTACCTCACCCACACAGTGAGCTCAAGGCCAAATGAGGCTTCCATGCCTGCCACCTGGGCCCTCTCCACAGATTACAAAGATTGTTAGTTGTTCTCCTAAAGTTGGCACATTTTGGCTCGGGTTGGCCAACTCATTCTACGTTCCAGGCAGGTATGCCATGGGAATAGCATGGAAATGATGTCCATTACATTCACCCAATTAGTTTGAAAAGAATGTGGATGGGTGTGTCCAGGATGACCCCTCAGGCCCACTCCCATAGAGGAGTTTGCTAACTGCCTCATCCGCCCAGATGAGGTCAGAATTATGGGATTGTAAGAAAGAAGCAGGGCCCCAAGTCACCTTGAGCTGAGCTACTCGCCTGTCTGGCCGCACTGTTGCTGAGAGAGAAATGAGCCTCTTGAATCTACTATGAAATTATTTTACTAGGTTTAGTAACCATAAGGACATTTTCAAATGTCCAAGCTTAAAGCTCTGAATTTTCATAAATTGAAAATACTCTAGAAACCAAAACCCGGCTGCAGATATGTGTAGGACTTAGAACCAGTAGGTCGCTGTGTTCCAGATGAAGTTGGGCAGACCCAGAATCAATGCTTAGCCCTTCCACTTCCTATCTTTGAAATTGTGGGCAAAGTGCTGCATGTCTCTGGGCCTCAGTTTTCCCATTTGTGAAATGGGAACATCACTGGGAGTTTTAGTGAGACTATGGATCCAGCTGTGGGGCACTGCTTTCATCCTCACAGACCTCTGGATCGACAGGTAAAGAGGGTGGTCCGGGCTTCAAGGAGGAGAGTCTACACTGCAGGAATGAGGTCTTATGAGTGACATCCCTGTGGGCCACCAAGCTCAGCCAACCTCAGCTCAGCACAGCCTGGTACATGAACTCAGCAGCCAGCTCACGATCCATGAGAAATAGTAAATCACTCTTGCTTCAAGACTGTATTTTGGGTGGTTTGTGATGCTGCGAGAGACGTAAGTGAAACAAGCATGGCCCGGTCGGGATGCTTTTGCGCAGCATGTTGGTGACATTGACACAGTACTTACATGTAGTTGGACACCATCATTACAAGGTAGGCGTACATCGTATGGAGACGCTGATCTGGGCATGGAGTCGGCACTTGGGTAGTTTCTAGTTTGGGACTCAGATGACATTGCTCCTAGAACATTCTCATAACAGGCCTTTCAGTGAATGAGTGTAATTGTGCCCACTCTATAACAAGCAGAGAACTTGCTGGGCTATTGTAACCCACGTAACCAGCTTTAGTCAATACTGCCAGACATTCCCTCCCAAGGATTTGTACCACTCTGCTCTCAAGCAGGTAGCAGGAGAGTCAGAGTTCAGGCTCTTCACCTTTGCCCACCCGTGGTGCTTCTGAACTTTGCAACCCTCCATTATAAAAATAGGAGTGCTAATGCTGGGGAATGCACCACTGGAGTGAGTTCCAGGGGCCAAAAATAGAAAGAAGCTGGACCAACCGGCTTGGCCATCTCCTCTTGTCCCTAACACCTCCTGTTAAGAGGTCAGAATTTCATACTAAAACCCGATGTGCAGACAGTGCCTGGTATCTTACAATCTCACGGTCACAGCCTCATCTGCTCCTTACAAGAAAATAACTCCAAGATAGATGGCATAGGAATTACATCTCCATTCTATAGAAGAGAGGCACACCCAAGGCCAACAGCATGTGGTAGGCACAGACATGAGCCCAGGTCCTAAACACACAGGCTGGTTCTTCCTGGCAAGGCCCTCTGCTTTTAGTGGTTTCACGGTGGGAGTCAGCCTGAAGGCCAAAGGGGCTGGAGACAGGTAGGAAGTGTTTGTGCCCACAGAAATAAGTAACATTAAGTAACACAGAACACCCAATTCATCCCAATGTTATCTCTTCCAGATCTGGAACACAGCAATCTGTCCGTTCTAAGTCCTGCACACAGACAATTGAAAAACCCAGCCTCACCAGGCTCTGGTGATGTGAACGCCTTTAATCCCAGCAGTCGGGAGGCATTGGCATGTGGATCTCTGTGAGTTCAAGGCCAGCCTGGTCTGCATGGTCAGTTCCAGTACAGCTGGACCTATGTAGAGAGGCTCTGTCTCAAAAAACTAAAATAACATCTTTAAACTATATTGACCATGGCTTATCTGGGTATTGAGTATAAGCTGAGCTCATATGCTCTCTTCTGCCTTGACTAGTTTTGTGACTGGAATATATCAGCTTTCTTTTGTAAGCGTATCTTTGAAATAGATGATACATTCAAGTATTTACAAGCCACATTTCCTGCATCCTATTTTATGTACAGGTCAGAAAATACACGAGATTTTTTTTAAGATGTAGATTTTACAGTGAAAAGACTGACTGAATGGGAGGATAGTACTGAAAGTGTATGAATGTTTGTTTACCTGTTAAGTGCACTGCATTCATGCAGTTCCCACAGAGGCCAGAAGGGGACGTCAGATCTCTTGGGCATTACCAATGTGAGCCGCTGTGTGGGTGCTGAGAACTGAACCCCAGTCTTCCGGAAGAGCAGCCAGTGCTCTTAACTGCTGAGCCATCTCTTCAGCCCCTTCAGGACCTTTGTTTTTGAAGTAAAGACTTTCCAGCCTGCATGATTTTATGATACAGAAAGATGGCAAGGTGGAAAGAGGCTACCAAATGGTACACAGGGGTCAGCACAACAGTTTATGAAATATATTTCTATATTTGAAATATAAAAAGAAGAGAGGGATACATATCTCCAGATGTGTCAATGACTACTCTGCATGGAGGATCTGAGGTGAGTTTAGTTCCTCTTCCAGAAGGTGTGGCTTTCATAGCAGAGGGGGGTGGTTTAATCTGTACATTAACGTCCTTGTCTAAAAAATGGAGAGGATGGTAAGAGGGTGTCATCAGGGTCAAGTTATGAAATCCACTGACTCTGGAGAATGTGCCTATCATTGTTCCTAAGTGTCAACAATTATATTCACCCGAGTATCATCATTTTTCTGTCCTGGATGTATCCCTACAGAAAAGTTAAGCAGCAGTGATGGGAAACAATGAGAGGGTGTGTGTGGCCGTGGAGAGCCGAACATCCAGAAGGCCCTAGAGTACCGCAGTGAACCTGCACACCCAGAGGCATCGCTGATGTTTTGACTTCCACACTGTGGGAATCCCTTGGAAAGACTTCCCACTGTTTATTCTTTCTATAATGGCATGCCTGAGACCAGGAGAATTACAGGCTAGGAATTTCAAGATAATGGTGCAGGCTTCTGTGAGGGTCTTCTGGGGCTTCAGTGCACAGTGGAGAGAGGAAAGGCAGTGGGGACCGCTCTGTGACAGCCGATAGTCCCCCCCCCGATGAACCTGCAGTCCACAGGAAGCATTCATTACTCCTCTCAATGATCTCACCCTTCAGTGGCATCACCACCTTCAGCCCTGTCACAAGCAAAAGTTTGGGAGCAGCGGACAAGCTATATTTAAAACATAGTGTTGTGGTGATATTGTGTTCCCCAATATATTGTGCACCCCAAGAAACTTATCTGGGGTCAGAGAACAGAACAGCCACTAGATATAGAGGCCAGAAAATGGTGGCACTCACACCTTTAATCCTAGCATTCCAAAGGCAGAGATCCTTCTGGATCTCCGTGAGTTCAAGGCCACACTGGGAACAGCCAGGCATGGTGACACACGCCTTTAATCCCAGGAAGTGATGGCAGGAAGCAGAAAGGTATAAAAGGTGTGAGGACCAGGAACTAGAGTCTAGTTAAGCTTTTAGGCTTTTGAGCATCAGTTCAGCTGAAATCCATTTGGATATGAGGACTCAGAGGCTTCCAGTCTGAGGAAACAAGATCAGCTGAGGAAATGGCAAGGTGAGGTTAGCTGTAGCCTGTTCTGTCTCTCTGATCTTTCAGCATTCACCCCAATATCTGGCTCCCGGGTTTGTTTTTATTGATAAGTAAGAGTTTTTAAGATTCATGTTACATAGCACCCCATCCCTGCCCCCTCAAAATGTAAAATACTCCATCCCCCAAATCTTAACTTGTTCCAAAGTCCATCCCAAAAGTCCTACTTTGTTTTGGCACTAGCTGTAAAGTCTATGAAATCATTTATCAGCCTATGAGATCAAAGTAAGTGCTCTACATCCAAAACACAGCGTCAAGACCAGCATAAGGTAGACAGACATACTCCTGTACCAAAAGGGTGACATAGGCCGTCTGTCCCCTAGATCCTGAGCGTCTAGAATAGCAGCCACCATTTCAGGAGACACCAGTTTACTCTTCATCATCAGCTGGATCTCATGTTCTGCCCGCGCGTGCACGCTCACACACACACACACACACACACACACACACACACACACACACCATGAGCACCAAAAGAGCACAGAGTGCCCAAGAGCTCAGCTCCTCTGTCCTCAGGGAAGGGAGGGAAATTTGAGGTCCTGGGTCCCAGCCTCAGCTCTGACAATTAGCATTCATATTAGCTGGTCTGAACAGCTTGATAATCTGGCTCTGCCTGAGGTCAGAAAGGGCTAGAAGATAGAGGTATATCAGTGTTTCCAATTTTGTTCAACTGACACAGTCTACATACATGTAAAATAAAATAAAGAGATCAGCAGCCTAAAACCCTATCCTTACTCCCCAATTCCCCTGCTCTGAAAAATTAAGATTTTTTAAATTAAATTTGATGCCAAAACTTCATATACTGTTGTGTTGTTTATTCTTCTCATGCCTGTATTCATAATAAACTGTAGAATATCTTCCAAGACTGGGGGCAGGGGCAGTGCATAAACTGATAATGTGACTGGTTACATTATGGTTAAGTGGAAGGTTTTTATTGTAGATATGAGGGAGAGTATAGCCAGAGGCATCTGGAAGAGTCCAGAGTACAGAGAGAAAGTAGTAGGCTGAAAAGGGCCAGCAGACTGGACCTGGAAAGGAGCACAGGGCCAGCAGACTGGACCTGGAAAGGAGCACAGGGCCAGCAGACTGGACCTGGAAAGGAGAACAGGGCCAGCAGACTGGACCTGGAAAGGAGCACAGGGCCAGCAGACTGGACCTGGAAAGGAGCACAGGGCCAGCAGACTGGACCTGGAAAGGAGCACAGGGCCAGCAGACTGGACCTGGAAAGGAGCACAGGGCCAGCAGACTGGACCTGGAAAGGAGCACAGGGCCAGCAGCCTGGACAGGGAAAGGAGCACAGGGCCAGCAGACTGGACAGGGAAAGGAGAACAGGGCCAGCAGACTGGACCTGGAAAGGAGAACAGGGCCAGCAGACTGGACCTGGAAAGGAGAACAGGGCCAGCAGACTGGACCTGGAAAGGAGCACAGGGCCAGCAGACTGGACAGGGAAAGGAGCACAGGGCCAGCAGACTGGACCTGGAAAGGAGCACAGGGCCAGCAGACTGGACAGGGAAAGGAGCACAGGGCCAGCAGACTGGACAGGGAAAGGAGCACAGGGCCAGCAGACTGGACCGGGAAAGGAGCACAGGGCCAGCAGACTGGACAGGGAAAGGAGCACAGGGCCAGCAGACTGGACAGGGAAAGGAGCACAGGGCCAGCAGACTGGACAGGGAAAGGAGCACAGGGAGAAGGGAGAGAGAGTGAGGAAGACAAAGCAGGAAGAGATCCAAGAGAGGGGACAGAGAAGGAAGAGCATGGCTGAACCAGCAGGGTTATAGGACAAGGAGAAGCAGGGATGGGACGGAAGTGCCTGAGCTGGAGAAGTTTACAGTAGAAGTGAGAAGAGCTAGGTTCTTGCGATACCGAGGGAACCTGGAGGCCAGCATGCACTTTGGTGTGCCAATAGGCACCACAGACAGCCATTTGTCCCTTTGACGGTGTTGAGGGAACTGGCTCCTTTGGTAGAGGGGAACCTGCTTCACCAGTTCCTGAGGAATGCTGGCTTTTGTCTAAAGGCCAGAACTTGGACCTGACAGTCAGTACTTACATGAGTAGGAAAAAGCCACACCTAGGTTAAAGTGGCTACAAGGGTGACTGACCAATCAGAACTTTACAAGGGTGACTGACCAATCAGAACTTTACAAGGGTGACTGACCAATCAGAACTTCCTGATGAGAAGTTTAAATTGGCTGATCCAGAGTCAGAATTACCTTGAGTTATCTTCAGTCTCCATATTAGTCATTTATTGTCCATCTACATGTTTGATCCAACGGAAAACGCTGAAAATGTGTTTTTTAGGAGACCGCTAGCTTCTACCAATTCATGATGAGAATGTCATCAGTTAACATCTGAAACCTAGAGCAGATTTTTTTTTTCCTGCTCTGCTTAACCCACCTACCCATGGCCCTGACCAATGTATTTAGTAAACATGTTGGTTTATGACTTTCTTCTGTTCTGTGACTAATAAAAGCTCTTGTAGAGGGTGGAGAGATGACTCAGAGCCTAAGAGGACCTGGGTTCTGTTCCCAGACCCACATAGTGGCTCTTAACCAACCACCTGTAACCCTGGTTCCAAGGGATCCCAAGACCTCTTCTGGCCCCCATGGACTCCTGCACGCACATGGTGCACATAAACTCACACAGGCACACACACATGCACACAGATAAATAAATCTTCTTAGAAGAACCCTAGGTAACCACTTCCAAGTCAGGACATGTCACTCAGGACAACCTGAGTCTGCGTTCCTGGGCTGGGATCACTCGGCTCAGAGTAAACTGCCTCTTCCTCTTTCAAGGTGACGTTGACTCTTTCAAGGTGACGTTGCGCTTTGTATCATCAGGTTTTAATGCCAAGGATGACCCACTTTCTCTAGAATAGTCACCAAGACCTGAGTTAAGTTCTATCATGGGACGTTCATGCTGAACAGTCTGTGTTGGAGAAGGCTGGGTCCTGCACCTTCTTTTTGTTTCAGTCACTGGTCCAGTGGTCTATTCTGAGCTGGTCACTGGGTGTTCTCTCCTCTGTTTCAGAGCACGTGTGTTATTTGTTTACAAAGTACTTGGTCAGAACATTTGATTGCTAGCATCCAGCCTTTTTCTCCTGCCATTTCTTCATGTTTTTTGACTTTTTCCTAGGGAGACATGAACAAGTATCTATTCACCCCAGTGTGCTGGCTCATTTTATGTCAATTTGACTCAAGCTAGAATCATTGAACATGAGGGAGCCGAAATCGAGAAAATGTCTCTATAAGATCAGGCTGTAGACAAGCCTGTAGGGCATTTTCTTAATTAGTGATCGATAGGGGAGGACCCAGCCCATTGTGGGTGGTGCCATGTGTGCCATAAAGAGCAAGCCAGTAAGCAGCACCCCTCCGTGGCCCCTGTATCAGCTCCTGCCTCCAGGTTCCTGTCCTGTTTGAGTTCCTGTCCTGACTTTCTTCAGTGAACAGTGCTGTGGAAATGTAAGTCAAGTAAACCCTTTACTCCCCAAGTTGCTTTTGGACATAGTTTTTCATCACAGCAACAGTGACCCTAATTAGGACACCCCTGATGAGACACCAATGACTGACTAGAGAGAAATGGTTCCACCAGAGTTACTTACAGACTTCTACCTTAGCATAACTATGTCTCCACTGGCTCTTGCTAGTAGTGATATTTGAAGTTTGGGTTGATTCTTTTTAACAAAATTGTACAGAACAATTCATCTCCAATAACAGAATTATTTATGATGTTTTATCCTCTTGCCTGCTTCCTTCTGAGATAGCCAATCCCTCCTTAGCCCTGGTCCCCCACCTTGGCTGTGATCCACTGAGTCTTATGACCGTTGGCTCACAGGTTCCAAGGTAATGCTTAGGCCAGGTACTTTTCCAGCTGGCTGGCCTGGCCCCCCCAAGCATGAACTAAATTAGTTTAACTCTCAAATTCCTGAGATGCCTCACCCTCTCTTCTGGGTATTTCTCAGATTTAAAAAAAAAATTCCATTGTTTACAAAGGACTTCTTAGCCTGGCCACCCACAGACATTAAGATGATGGTCCCCTCACAGGACGGTTAGTGACCCAAGGAAGAGCCAGGGCAACTTTATGTTTGCTTCACATCCTGCAATGCCCTGACCAACTTCTTACCTGCACTACTTACTTTAACCTTAAAGTCTTTTAAAAAAAATCATTCATTTTTATATTCATGGGTGTTTCACTGGCATTATTTCTGTGCACCGTGTCTGCAGAAGCCAGAAGAAGTTGTTGGATCCCCTGAGAGCAAGTTACAGACAGCTGTGAACCACCCTGTAGGTGCTGGTTATCGAACCTGGGTCCTTTGGGAGGAGCAGCCAGTGCTCTTAACCACTAAGCCATCTCTCCAGCCCCAATGCTTAAAGTCTTTAGAGAGATAAAACATCCAAAAGTCCACAGTTTCATTTCACACAACTCTAGGCTAACCTAAACAAGTCTATAATTACTATTGCATTTATTTTTTCCATGCAGTATTTACATATTTAAAATTAAAGGGTTGGGCCAGGCCTGGTGGCACATGCCCATAGTTCTAGCACTTGGGTAGCAGAGACAGGAGGATCACCAGGTGGAGGCTAGCCTTGGCAATATAGTGAGTTTGAGACCAGCCTGGGTTGCCAGGATATCCTGTCTCAAAAACAAAACAACAACAATGATGAAACTTATTGAGTGGTTAGTTAAGTAACTGATGGCACAGCCATTCAACAGAGCAATACAGCCCTTACAAAAATCAGAACAATTGGTCTGGTGAGGATCAGTGAGTAAGGGCATTTGCAGCAAGGGGCAGAGCAGCCTGTAGAATAGCACGTGTGGATAAAAGGATGAGAAGGAGCAAGGAACCAGGCACTTTGCTTGTGCACACACAAGACGTCTTTGAAAAGAGACACAAAAAACATATACAGTGTAATGCTTTAATTTTGAGTGCAACCACATGGCTGGGAAAAGAGCTTTTACTACAAAATCAAGCCTTTCATATACTGAAACACATGAATGTCCCTGTTCAAAAATAATGTTAGCTTGGGTGGTGGTGGTACATTCCTTTAATCCCAGCACTCAGGAGGCAGAGGTAGGAGGATTTGTGAGTTCAAGGCCAGCCTGGTCTACAAAGCAAGTTCCAGGACAGCCAGGACCATTACACAGAGAAACACCGTCTCAAAAAGAAAAAAAAAAAAGAACAAAAATGGGCCCTGTGAGAAGATGGTGAAGCCATAGGACAGATTACAGGCTGGACTTCTGGTCTCCACTTGAACTCCTGAGTGTGTGCTTCATTTGCATTTTTATTTACCTGATCATGTTATAGTGACAATAATAATAATAATAATAATAATAATAATAATAATAGTTCTAATTGAAGTTCACTGTGTTTCTGTGTGCCATTTACAACATCTCTGTGAATTAGCTCATTTAATCCGCACACTGAGTAGGGGTGTGTGTGTGTGCGCGCGCACAGGCGCACATGTTGCATGTAGGGAGCAGCCAGAGGAGGATGTCAGATGATTCTGCTTTATTCCTTTGAGGCGGAGTCTTTCGTCAAACTGGAAGCTGGCTGTTTGGGTCGGCTGGCCAGCAGGCTCCCAGGACCTGCCAGTCTCCACCTTTTGCCCTTTCCAATGCTGGGGTTACAGGCACGCCCAGGCTTTTACACAAGTGTCTGGGATTTGAACTTAGGTTCTTGCACTAGCAAAGCAAGTCCAGTCCTCTTGCCCACCCGCAGCAGGTGGATTTTCCCCCGTCCAGGTTCAGATGAGAAAACCAAAGGCTAGGAGAAGTGAAGTCCTGTCTTCATTGCTAGCTTGCATTCAGAAGCCACTGATTCTGGATTCCTAGTGGGTCTGATGTCTGGCTTGTTGAAGAATTCAGGCACTTCCTGCTCATGCTCACATCATTTAACTGTTTGTTTTGTTCGTTTTCCTGCCGGGTTACCTGTATTTTGAAAGAGCTCTTGGTGTGCCTTCATTGCAGGGCTTCAGAGTAGCCATGTGTCTGGCTTCCCTGAAGCCAGGCTGAGTGCGAGTCAAGACAGGTCAGCAGGGAGTAAGAGGAAGGCTAGAGCCCCTCCTGTTCCAGAAACTTGCAAGGATGAGTGGACTTCCTCCTACCAGCTCAGACAAAGCAAGGGTGACTCACAGAAGTAAAGGTCCAGGTCTCTTGTATGTGCAGAGGTCCAAAGTCACCCGACGAGAGAACCAGCCAGAGTGGATCAAGAGCTGGGAGACCCATGCAAATGAGGCTGGCCCCCAGCTACCTGGAAGCCAAGGCGGAAGTGAGAAACCAAACACCCGCCTGGAGACTGTGCTGAGAGAGGAGGAGGAGGCTGGCTGAAGCTGGGGAGGACTAGGAGAGGGTCTACCAGGTAAGGGGCGGGAGGGGGGTCTACCAGGTAAGGAGCGGGAGGGGGTAGTGCAGGTGGTGTTACTTGGTGTGAACTCTGACCTGGAAGGCAGGCTCCTGGGTCAGTTTTCAAGCTCTGCAACCCTGGCCAAGTCATTTTACATCCCGAGCCCCAGTTTTCCCATCTATCAGATGGGCGTTAAGAAAACCATGCTAGCTTCTGTGCTGACCACCCACTGTGGCATGCTAAGTAAGGTAGATCCCATCCTCACAGCAGCCTGCAAGGAGGGGTCATAAGCTTCTTCAGTGGAGGAAAGTGGAGTTCAGAGAAGTGGAGTCATCGATTGAGTTCAGCAACAGTTTTGTTTCAAATTGTGAAGACTTTTTACTCCCCAGTCTGTCTTGTTTCTAGGCTGGGTTTAGAGAATCAAAGGGCCTCATAGAAACAGAAACAGCTGTAAAAGGCAATTACATTTTCTAGAGTGTTACCACACTCAGCTCCTAGCAAGGACCAGCCCCCTTGGAAAAACGAGCAAGCGCCATCAGAATGCCGGTTTTCTATGCCTGCCGTCAGGACGTTGACAACATGGATCGGATGCTACAAACAAGTTACTGTTGATAATGACTGCCGGGTGCTGTGTAGCATTTACTGTAACTGACCTGTCCGGGTAGGAAGCTGGAGCCCATAAGTCACTGAGTGTCTCCTAGCGACACTGAACTCTGTACAGTGGGTGTCTGAGAGCAGCACCTCTGATAAGGACCCAAGCAACAGTTGTGTCTCTTTACTGATCGTGCATTTAGAGCTGTGGCCATGAGACTTCAGAGAATGTAGGTCATCTGATCTAGGCTGACAGGGGAGATCTTCAGGGATAGGAAGACAAGCTTACCAGAATAAAGTTCATGTTTTCTTTCTCTTTTTTAAATGATTTATTTATTTTTATTTTATGTACACTGGTGTTTTGCCTGCATGTACATCTGTGTGAGGGTGTTGAATCCTCTGAAAGTGGAGTTGCAGACAGATGTGAGCTGCCCTGTGGGTGCTGGGGACTGAACCTAGATCTTCTGGAAGAGTAGCCAGTGCTCTTAACTCCTGAGCCATCTTTCCAGCCCTAAAGTTAACATTTTCAAGTAATAGAATTAAAAACAAAAGCTCTAGCAATAACCACTATTGATATTTAGTTGTTTCTAGGAGTGGTGGTATACACCATTAAGCCTAGAACTTGGGAAACAGAGACTAGTGAAATCACTGTGAGTTTGAGGCCAGCCTGGTCTACACAGAGAGTTCCAGGCTAGCCAGAGCTACAAAGTGAGACTGTGCCATAAACAAACAAATAAACAAATAACAAAAAATACTTGGTGGTTATCTTTCGGTAGATATTTTTCCATGGTGCACATATTTTTCAAAGTAGGTTATGTTGTAATTGTCTTATCACTGATCCTTTAATACTTCATAACATTATATCATAGACAAACTCCATAATAAGAATTGTTTTTATCACATCATTTTCAAGGCTGCAGAATGTCTCCCTCTTAAATCCATCTTCAGTAATGATGCAAATCACCTTTCAAACAGAGAACTGGGTACCTGCATGTGTCTGGAGTACAGAGGAGGCCAGTGACACCGGATCCTCTGGAGCTGGAGTTACAGGCAGCTGTGAGCCACTCAGTGTGGGTGGGAACTGAATTAAGTCCTCTACAAGAGCAGTATGGACTCTTAGGACCCAGCTGTCTCTGCAGTCTGTGTCCATCCTCTTTACCAGGGCTCTATCTAAAAGCTTCATTTACAAGTGGGATACAGTTTGTGACACTTGCCTAGCATGAGCAATGCCCTGGGTTCAATCCTCAGTACTTTAATAAAACAAACTAAATGCTTCATGACATTTAGCTTTCTTTTCACAAAGGGAAATTGAGTCAAGAGAAGTTAAGCAACTCACTTGGAATTATAGTCCTAACAAGTGGTGGTCATGAGCCCCAACAACTTGGTTCCAGAATCTATAACCTTGCTCCCAAGATGCCTCCTGGCTTCCTGGAAATGATTTTGATTCTGTCTCTGAAGGTATCTTTCATTATTTCCTTATTTCTTTTTTTAATTAAAAGTTTATAGTTAGTATACAAAACAATAGGCTTTGTAATGTCATGTTCATACATGTACATCACTGTACCTTGCTGAGATCACTGTCCTCTCCACCCTTCCTCGTCTCTCTTGCTGGTCCCCTTCTCCTCCTCAGATAGTATTCCTTTGTTTTTATGTCCCATATATACACCCACATATGTATATGTGTCTCCTTTCCACAATTGAGAAGCAAGTGATATTTCCTTCTTCCCCCTCCAGTTACCCTCTCTAGCTACCCCTATATCCTCTATCCATCCATATATATATGAACAGATACATTTAAATCTAGATTCTGCATATGAGAGAAAATAGACATTTTTATTTCTGATTCTGGCTTATTTTGCTTAACATGATAACCTCCAGTTCCATCCACTTTCCTGCTAGTGGTGTAATTTCATCCTTTATGGCTGAATAAAACTCCATTGTGTATACATAACACTTATTCTAAAAATCCACTATCTACTGATGGGCTTCTAGGCTGGTTCCATGTCTTGGTTATTGTTCATAGTGCAGCAATGAACAGATGTCTCTGGATATGGATCTGTTCTGCTGACCTAGACTCCCCCAGGTTTACACACAGGAGGAACATGGCTGGGTCACAGAGTAGTTCCAGTTGTTCAGGAGCTCCATACCAATTTTCATAGTGCCGACCCCAGTTTGCACTCCCACCAGCAGGGTACAAAGTTTCCTCCTCCTCCAAGTCCTTATTGGCACTCACTTCCCTTTTCACTTACTTTTTTACGCTCACTTCTTTTGGAGGAGCATGCGCCACTGTGCGCGTGCGGAGGTCTGAGGACAGCTGACAGAGTTGGTTCTTCCCTTCTACTATGTGGGTCCAGGGGCTAGAACTCGGTTCCTGGGGCTTGGTGGCAAGTTCCCCACTGAGCACCTAGGTGGAGACCTTGCCGCCACTTCTTGTTCTGTTTTCTCAATAGCCATTCAGACCAGGTGAGGTGCAATCTCAGGGTTCATTTACACTTTTGTGATGGCTAAGGATGCTGAACAGTTTTCCAATAGCTATTGTGTGCTGTATATTCTTCCAGCTGTACCCTCACCTGACCTACAGTATCAGACATCACCATCACACACTTGAACGTTATAACCCCCGTAGCCATAACTGATCTTTCATTTCCACTCTTGGCTCTTCCAGTCTCTTCTCTGTACTATAGCTGGAATGCCATTTTTAAAATGGAAATGGCTCAGCAGTTAGGAGCACTTGCTGCTTTTCCAGCAGATCAGATCAATTCCTAGTACCCACATGATAGTTCGTAAATGTTTGTAACTCCAGTCCCTGGGGAATCTGACACCCTCTGCTGGCCTCCATGGGCACTAGGCATATACTTGGTGTACAGATATACACTCAATAACAAGACATTTTATATTAAAAACAAAATGGATTTAGGGATCCCATGGTGGCTCACATCTGTAATCTCAGCACTTGAGATTCAGGAGGCAAGAGAACTGTGAGTTCAAGGCCAGTCTGGACAAATAGCAAGTTCAAGGCAGCCTCAGCTCTAGCATAAAACCCTATCTCAAACAAACAAAAACCTCCAAACAAATGAAAATGAAAACAAGTCAAGGATTAGGCATACCCCATCAATAAGATTCAAATGAGGTTTGGAACTTACAGATCCTGTTTCCTGCCTTCACTCTGAGCACTTTGAACTCTTGCTTACCCCAGACCCTCAGCTATCTTGACCTTTTACTTCCTCACATTGGCAGAATTCACCTCTGGGTTGGTTTTGAGATGTGCTGTTTCCTGGGCCTAGAATGCTCTTTCTCTACTCTGCCTGGCTGGATTGTTTTCAACCTTGAGTTAGCAGTCACATCACCTCTTTGGAGAAACCTTCTTCTATTCCAAGCCCCCCCCCCCCTTTTTTTCTTTGTAGCATTCGTTAAAATCATGAACTTCACTAGGTGTGGTAGCACACGCCTTTAATTCTAGTATTCAGGAAGTAGAGGCATGTGGATCTCTGTGAGTTTCAGGCCAGCCTGATCTAAATAATGAGTTCTAGGACATCCAGCTTTGGTGATGGCTGTGCCATCCATCTCTCCCTGAATGTCTTCATCTCCTTAGTCCATGTTTGAACTGTGACTGAGGTCCAGACAAAACCAGGAAGCCCTGGGTGAAAGTGCACACAGGGTTTGCTTCAAGTATCAAATTGCTCAGGATATAGAACATTTTATCAAATCTCCAAGGAAGTCACACTGCCCCGAAGTCTTCCTTTGCACTATTCCTGGGTTCCTACCCAGAGAATCTTAACTGACACAAGGAATCTCAGAGGAAACAAGAGTCCTTCCTCTTTAGCTCTTTCCACACATCCCACAGGTGGACGAAATGGATGCAGCATCTGTCTTTGTGACTGCAGCACATGGACTGGGTATCCAAAGCCATGTGTCCCAGTGTCACAGGAACTAGCCAGAGTCACTTCCTGTTCCATGTGTAAAGTGAATGGTTTCAACAGAGTAATTTCCTTAAACACCTCCCCCACAGCAACTCAACTCTTCAAATCATTTAAATGGTCAATATAAGCAAGAGATAAAAGCCAAATGTTTCCGCTTGAAATGGGGAAGCAGGGCTCCTCTCCCAGGTGGGCGGAACGGCCCGCTCTGGGATCGGAACCGTCCCTGTCGTGAAGGCTTACCTGCCTTGGCTGTAGCCACCAAGATGAGTAGTGAAAAGACAGGAGAGGAACAGGCTTTGGGGATCTGATAGATCTTAGAAGTTTGTGTAGCAAGCGAAGCGCATGGCAGGCAACTCCTTTGTGCAAGGAAGAGGTTCCAGCATTTTAGAAAAGAAACGAGGGCCCAAGAGAGAGGAAACCCAGAAGACTTGCCCTCATGGTGATCCTGAAAGAGGAAACTGTCACCCTTACCTTTCCAGTCCAGGGATTTCAGGTATGAAAAGAGCCACTCTCCGACTTACATCTGTTCTAGATTCAATTCGTTGCCACGCCCTCTCTCTGTGTGTGTCTCATTTGGGTCTCCCAGGCACCACCCTGGCAGGTCTCTGGCCTTGACTCCAGGCAGGTGTGCCAAGGCTGCAGCCAGGGCCACCTGGCAGCTCCAGGTGCTGTGAGCATGCTGTCATGGAAACGGCCCTGGGGTTGGTGGCAAGGCGGCAGTTTCCCAAAGCTGGGAGGATTCAGGAGAGGGGAAGACGGGAAACTCATACCCTTCAGAGTGGTCTCTCTGACCCCCCTCTACAGTCCACAGAAGCCCAGGTGGGTGCTGGGAGAAAGCGGGAAGGAGAAGCCATGGGAGGTGAGAACTGGGAAGAAACAGAGCTGATCCGGTGCCCTGAGTAAGGGAGCCTTCTCAAGAGTTGTTCACCAGGACCAGGACCAGTCAGTCAACTGTGAAGAGCTGGCCTCTGGCCCAAAGGAAGGAGCAGAAAGGGGGCTGGCATTTGTCCCCAGCGGAGGGACAGACCAGGGAATTCACAGAGCCCATCTCTGCTCTAGTTGGGGATTTGAGGTTGTGGGAACGGAACGCGAACTCACTGAATGTGTAATGCTCTCTTGCTGCATAGAGCCAAGGCAGCCTAGAGTAAATGCAGGGAGCAAAGGCTGACTTTTTAGCCATCTGTCTCCAAAGTCCCAGTGTGGTCCCCTCCACTACCAGCTCATTCTGGTGCTATGGGTAAGGTAACTCATAGGGTGGCTCAGGCCTTCACCCTCGGTGATGGACAGCTTCAGACTTAAGTGATCAGGATGGGGTGTTTGTGGACAATATACTTTTAGACATGCATTCTTCCACCTGTGAAATGTGGATGGGCAGCCTTTAGCCTCTCAGAGCTGAGGGCTGCAGACCAAGCCCAGGGACAGAACCCCATGGGTATGCTTTATTCTCTCTCTCTACCAGGACATCCCCTGTGGAGTTCCCTGCATGTGATCTGAGGATGGCTGAGCCACAGGGCCAGGAACTCACAGCTGAGTGTCCCGTCTGCTGGAACCCCTTCAACAACACATTCCACACCCCCAAAGTGCTAGACTGCTGTCACTCCTTCTGTGTGGAATGCCTGGCCCACCTCAGCCTGGTGGCCCCAGCCAGGCGCCGCTTGCTCTGTCCACTCTGCCGTCAGCCCACCGTACTGGCTTCAGGGCAACCGGTCACTGACTTACCTACAGATACTGCCATGTTGACCCTGCTCCGCCTAGAACCCCACCACGTCATCCTCGAGGGTCACCAGCTCTGTCTCAAGGACCAACCCAAGAGCCGTTACTTACTGCGTCAGCCACGGGTCTATACCCTGGACCTTGGCCCGGAGCCTGGGAGCCAGACCGGACCCCCTCGGAACACAGTCCCTGACACCAGGCCTGTGCCCATCCCCAGCCACTACTCTCTCAGAGAGTGCATCCGCAACCCTCACTTCCGGATCTTTGCCTACCTGATGGCTATCATCCTCAGTGTTACCCTACTGCTCATCTTCTCCATCTTTTGGACTAAGCAGTTCTTCGGGGGCATGGGGTGAGCACTCTGTTCCAGCACAAGGAACCAAGCCTTTCTCTGTGGTGGCTGGAATGGGGACTACCGAGCCTCCTTTGATGATGTTGTCAGTCCATGGAGTCCTGCTCATTTGACAGCCCAGGGACTGGTTGGTTAGGTCATGCGTCTGCTTTGGAGAACAGAGATGGCCTGAGATGAAGAGCTAAAGGGCCAGAGACCTGGAAGTGAACTGTGGGGTCAGAGTGTAGAGAAGGTCTGTGGCTCCGTAGTCACACAGCAAGCTGTGCCAAAGGGCTGGGCAGCACTGTCCAGACTGACTAGCTGAGACAGCCTGCAGCACCGACCACGGGCGCTGTGCTGGGCTGCTGTGTGTTGCTGACAGTTCTTCAGTGTTTCTTTCGGTTTGGGGGCCAATGTGCTTATCTCCCCTTTCAGCCTTTCTGATTCTTGCTACCATCCACAGTAAAATCAGCCTGCATTCTTTAATCCATTGGTTTCTTCCTTCCATAACCATTTACTGGGCAGAGACTGAGAGGGAAGAAGAGAGAGGATGATGGGGGTGGGGGCGGCCCTCAGTGGAAGGGAGGGTGTGCAGGACGATGTCTTCAGCATGCAGTGTGAAGAAATCAATCTAAGGGTGAAGGAAACTTTGAGGCAAAGGTCTGTTCCCCTGCTCAGTGACTGCAGGGCAGACGGAGCAGAGACCAGCACTCTGGCTGGAGGACCCCAGGGCAGAGGTAATGCTCCAGCCCCATCTCAGGCTTGAGGAGCCCAGGGCACAGGGGTGACCCAGCTTTTCTCTTCATATGGCAGAACCCAGAATCGAGTATCTAAAATAGAGTCAGGCCAGCTGCTACTGGACAGACTGCCACTGTGCCACATGTAAGCTCTGCTTTTCTGGTTTGAACATGTCCTTCTGGCTCCAGACTTTGAACCAATCCTAAAGTGTCTAACACACAATCAGGAAAAGACATTTCACTTTTTTCCCTTTTTGATTTATAGAATAAGCTATCAGAGGTTAGAACTTGAGTCCGTTTTATTTGATCTAAACAGTATTTTCACAGAAGTATCATTTATTTATAAATTCCTTAGGAGTCAAAGATAGTGTAAAATAGTCAAGACAGAAACTCTATTTTGGTTTAGTAATGCAGACAGGTTCAAGCTCTGACGTGGAGGAAAATTCTCCATTACGAAACTGGGAAGGTACCTAGATGTTCCTCCTGAGACCAGCGCCTCAGTTTCCATTGACGGCGCCAGGCAATGGTGCTGACGCCGCGGCAGTCCCCCTGACTTCATTTCTCTACACCTTTGCTTCTTAACTCGGCGGCGAGTAAGTCAGGCAACTACTTCACCATATTCTGAGCTAACCGGGACGGGCAGAGAGGAGCTGGTGAGAACCCAAGAAGGAGTACCTTCCCTCCTCCAGAGCCCCTGGACCAGGGAGCGTAAACTGAGGCTCAGGCCAGGGTTACCAGCTACCAAGTGTTGGGAGTCCTTTCTGTAAGGGTACACCTTAGATTCTTAGGATGGTGTTATACCAAAACTAGTGAGTTTGTTACACTGGACAGAAGTCTGTCTAGGATGCTGGCTTCTATTTTACATGTCTGCTCTAACCTCGGGCAGTGTTAGTCACTTTTATGCCATGGTGACAATACCGGGGGTGGGTGGGGGGGGGGAACAACCACCTGAGGGGAGCTTGATTCCGACTCGGTTTCAGAGGGTACAGAGCTTGCTGCAGATGCTTCCTACATCACAGCATACCAGGGGGCAGAGAGCAGCTGGGAACAGAAGCTGGGTTAATAACTTTCCATGACCCCTTGCTGGTGACCTATCTGCACCAGCCAGGTCCTGTCCTGAGGTTTAGCAGCACACAACAGTGCTGGGGACATTTCTGGATCAAATCCTAACACGCAGTCTCGACAACTTACAGCACGTCTAGAGACACACGGGAACATCTTCTTTGGTGTGCTAAGGTTTGGGACACAGACCTGTGGCTGTGCTGGTTCTACGGGACAGTAACACCTCTCCGGAAATACAAATCCCTTGAGCAACAGCTGCTGGGTGGGGGAGAGAAGAACTCCATTTTTTCACCAGGTCAGAGTGATCTGTCAATGGTGTCCATAAGAAAGGTGAAAATGCTGTCTAGCAACCAGGCCACATGTGCCGTCCTGGTCTTATCGTGTGTCCAACACTCTCCATAAGGCTCTGTGAAATCACTTACACAGTCCAAATGGTTCCACCACTTCCTAGCCAGGTCATCTAGCAGGTCACTTAAGTCTGTTTTGCCCATAAGAAGGGAATACATCTCAATAATCTTTTTTTTTTTTGGGGGGGGGGTGTTTTCAAGACAGAGTTTCTCTGTGTAGCATTGGCTGTCCTCTGTCCTGGAGTTCACTCTGTAGAGTAGGTTGGCCTAAAACTCAAGAGATCCACCTGCCTACACCTCTCAAGTGCTGGATTAAAAGCGCGTTCTAACACTGCCCTGCACTACCCAGCAATCCTAAGAGAATGAGCTGTCTTAGCTGTCTGATGCACCACTTAGGCAGGGTCAAGTGATAAACAGTGGTTCTGCCATCCAGGCTCCACTAACCATTTTCTTATAATGGTTGAAGAAATGGATATTCCTTCAGACACTTGCTCTGCCAAAGGCTTACATAGAACATTTCCAACTGAAATGCTCTCTTGGAACAATCAAATTTGTTAAGTCCTAGTAAAGTTTAGACCAGAGAAAGCGAAACGTGGAGTGCTACATCCTGATTGCAGGGTAGCTCACCAGTCTCATTTTACAAACCCTACAAGAAAGTCAAGAAAAAGGTACTTTTCATGGCACACTATTATGGGAATAGAACAGGTTAAAGTGCCAAAAGAAGGGTAGACCCGAGAAGCTTATAGCTATAGAGGAAATGTTTAGTTATAACTGGAATCAGATTAAAATTTATGTTTAGCTGGGTGAGGTGGGCAGCCTCTTTAATTCCAACACTTGGGAGACAGACGCAGGTGGATTACTGATTTGGAAGCCAGCTTGGTCTAATACATCAAGTTCCAGGCCAGCCAGAGCTACACAGTAAGACCTTATCTTAAAATACAAAACAAAAAACCAAGAATACATGTTTTGCTCTATACCACACATCCATAATCTGCAGAAGAGAACAGAAAGGGAAGCTGGTAGAGTCTAGTTTTGAATACTGGAGGGGACACCACCCTAAGTCCATGCTAATTTTACTCTATACACAACCTTCTTTGAAATTCCTCTTACGTGGATTTACTGTGCAATTCTGGAGTTGAGGATATATGCCCATAATGGGCAGGTGGAGATAGTCACAAGACTGATGAAGGATTCTGGAACCCAGACACAGTTCACTGTAATATGCTCTCCTAGGCCAACAACTCTATTACAAAAGCTGTTAATACCACCCCTTCACCTGCAATTTACAGACCTTGAGATGCAGAGGCAGGAGCATTCAGAGTCTGAGGCCAATATGAGCTACAAAGCAAGACCCTGTCTCAAAAAAACCTATCTCCTGCCCCCTGAAAAAACCCACTATAAACATCTGTGAATAGTGATAGAAATCGAACAATTCATGCCTGGAATTACATTAGCTCTCAAAACTAAAAAAGGGATCCTCTTTGGACTAATGGTTAAGACTCATAAAATGAAGAACTAGAAAAGAATCCTTTGAAAGATATTTTTATGGCAGGATTTTACTCTCAGCAAGTGTATAATAAAGAAAAAACGTTTATGTTTGGGAATGCCCAAATTAGATTAGGGATTTCCCCCATTTGTCAATGAAGTATCCTTTAATACAGAAAGTACACCCTTTAAATAATCAACAGAAGGAGGATGTACCACAGACATCATGTTTGTTTTCTAAAAACTCATTTGAATCTGGATATAGTGGCCATGTTTTATAATCATGAAGAATGTCAAACTTCAAAAGCAAAATGGAAGAGGTTTTCCCCCAACAAGGCAGATGTGTTCAGTTCTGAGTTCCGTGATGTAGTTAACATCCTCTGTGAACTCCACAGGAAGAGGGTAAATCTTTGCTGTGGAACCATCATGCAGCTGCAGTCTACTGCTTGACATCTCATTCTCAGGAGCAGGAGAGGAGCTTGCCCTCAGGCCCTGCTCAACTAACGCACGGCAGCATGCCCTTTTAATGGGGGGAATTTCAAATACAGTCCCGTATCTTCTTGCTAGATCACGGGTAGAACGGAGCACATACCATGCTACACAGAAATGCAACTGTCAGGTGCAGCAGCACATTTCTGTAATGCCATCACTTGAAAGGCAGAGGCTGGAGGATCACTTACAATGTGAGGCCTCCTGACATATATACCAAGTTCCAGGACAGTCAGGGGTAAATAGACAGACCCTGTCTCAAAATGCCAAATTAAAAAACTTAAAAATGAAAGAATAGCTGGGTGTCGGTGGCTCATGCCTTTTATCCCAGCACTCGGAGGCAGAGGCAGGTGGATCTCTGTGAGTTCTAGGCCAGCCTGGTCTACAGAGTGAGATCCAGGACAAGCACCAAAACTACACAGAAAAACCTTGTCTCAAAAAAACCAAAAAAAAAAAAAAAAAAAAAAAAGAAAGAGAAAGAAAGACTAGCCACAATCCTGAGGACTGACAGAGGAGGGAGGGCATTTAAAAGTGATGAGTCTAAACAATGTCTACAGTTTATGGCAGAACCTGAGATGAGGATTGCACTCTAACCACCATACCACCATCACCTAGAGACAGGGCTACTCAGAAGCGGGGCTGACGTGAAAATCCAATCCTACACGTGGTATCTGGTAGAAAACATGATAGACCACAGCACAATTCTTTTCCTCTGAGGAAAATGGCTCCTTGGTGAGAGCACAAGGTCCGAGGCCTTCCATGGTCTTGCTTACTCTGCCATCCAGAGCTTGAAGGTCCTGTCGTATGAGCAAGTGGCTATGAGCTGCCCATCAGAAGAAATGTCCAGGCCCATTACTTTGCCCTCATGTCCAGCCAGAGTCTTCAACGGCGACCAGCCTGGGTGGGTCCAGATCTTGGCTGTGTTATCATAGGCACCTGTGAGCAAGAAGTCTCCGTGGATAGCTGCAGGGGAAATGAAGCAGACGGGAAGAGCTTAAGTATTCAAAGAGTTTAACAACACAAAGATCTGCCAAAACATTAGTTTGAAAGGAAAGTTATTTCTGCATTCAGATAAACCTAACACAGAGAGTCTACACTTTACGGGCCTCCAAGATAAGGGACAGTCACAAGCAGATTGAGGGTACCCAAGGAAGGCTATCTTTCCCTGGTGGACAATCTGTTCAGTAACATCAAGCATCGAGTGCCTGCCTGACCGTCCATGGAAGAAATACTGAAACAGCCTTCACAGAAGTCTGCCTCAAGAAGCATGCTTTGCCACAGCCTTGATATGGGTATGGCAGAGGGAAGGAGATTAACATTTGCTTCTTTAACAGAGGTTCCATGTCTAGGTCTAACCCTAGACATGGTCATGTACTCTGTGAAGCAAGGCTGAAAACCAGAGCAAAGCTTACGCTCAAACTTGACACCGGTCACTAAGTTCTGATGGGCAGGGATGGTGTAGACACAACGCCGCTGTCGAAGGTCCCACACCTTGCAGGTGTTGTCACCGCTGCCCGTTGCAATGTGATAGCTGTGGATCAGAAGTACTACAGTTAGGAACAAAGAGTACTATCTATCGACCAGAGCCCTCCCTTCACTGAATGTGCTTTACCCATTGGGGGAGAAATTTATCCCATAGATCTCCTTCAGGTGGCCTTCTAGGAACATAATGCAACGTCCTGTGCGTAGGTCCCAAACTCGACCAAATGCATCCAGTCCCCTGAAGAAGCAACATATATGTGAGTACTCTGAATCTAGTTCCACAGGGAAGCAGGGATGCCTAAGAGGTGGGACTACTGGCCTGCCCACCCCTTGCTTTGTGGAGGAAATCTTACCCAGTGCCAGCCAAAGAGCCATCTTGATGGAAGGCAATGTCATACACACCCATGCTGTGGCCTTCCTGATGCAGGATCTCCTCTTGAGCCTCTAAATCCCATAAGCGCCATGAACGGTCATAACTTAAAAATAAAGAACATAAATGACACCAAGAATCAACCAGCAGACTGATTCAGTGTCTACTGAAGGCAGACTATAGGTACTATAAAAGTTCTAAAAAGACCGCAGCGTAGCTCATGCTCCCAAAACTAGTCACTCAACCATATTCCTTTCTGGCACAAACAGTGCCTCACCATTCAAGCCTCTGTGTCTTAGATGACAACTGGGAGATCAAGAACATTCTAGACTTTACTTTAGCAGCTATTATTAAAGAATTCCCCCGTTTGGGGTTGGGGCTCAATAGAAGGGGGTGGGGCTTGCCTGGTATGTGCAGGGCCCTGGGTTCAGCCACCAGCAGAAACAAAACAATTCTTGAAGAACAGTCCAGCAAAGACTATTGTTCCACCCCCCTATTCCATTGTATACTGCTTCATCCACCAAGCAAGCGTCTGTATATTTGCTAGAGCCTCAACTGGATGGTGGCATTAAAAAAAAAAAAAAAAAAAAATCAGATGAACACAGAGCAGAGACAGACTAGACCCAGATATATATGATCAGGTTTCACTAAGGGTGCTAAAGCAATGTTAATAGGAATCTTCAATTATGGCAGCACACAAGCTATGGAGGTACAAATATGGAAAAAAATTAACTCAGCTGGGCGACGGTGGCGCATGCCTTTAATCCCAGCACTTGGGAGGCTGAGGCAGGTGGATCTCTGTGAGTTTATGAGGCCAGCCTGGGCTACAGAGTGAGTTCCAGGAAAGGCTCCAAAGCTACACAGAAAAACTTCTGTCTCAAAAAAAAAAAAAACAAAATAAAAACAAAAACAAAAACAAAAACCCAAAAAAAGAAAAAAAAAGATAAACTCGAGTTGACTCGAGAAGGGCACAGCAACTGGCCCCTGCACCAGAGAAGACATGCACATGGCAAAATACTCACCAGCAAGAGCTGTGAGGGCAGGAACCAATGTAAGGCTTGCTATGCACCAGCGGTAATGGGTGAGACAGCAAGACTGGCGACGGCAAACACCGACAAAGCTGGCAGAACTCAGCTGCTCACACGGCTTTACTCTGGGGAATGGGGTCCCACCATGAAGCCCAGGCTGGCCCAAGCTGTGGCATTGAACCCAGTTTGCCTGACTGTTTGAAGAAAGCTAAATATACATCTACTCTATGAACTAGCAATTGTACTCCTAGGTATTTACCCAAGGGAAAGGAAAAACAAAACAAAACAAAAAGCTTCAATAAGAATATTTATAGCTAGGGATGGAGGGATGGCTCAGTGGTTAAGAGCACAGGCTGTTCTTCCAAAGGACCCAGGTCTGACTCCCAGCACCCACATTACAGCTTACAACCATGTGTAACTCTAATTCTAGGTGATCCAATGCCCCTTTCTGGCCTCTGTGGGCACGAGGCACACAAGACATACCATACATTAAAAGAAAAAAAAAAAAACTTATAGTAGCTTTATCTTGACTAGCCACAACCCAGAAACATGCCCAGGTGCCCATCAAGAGAGAATGCATAAACCAGCACAGACCCACACCAGACTACTGTTCAGCTTAACAGCACAAATGATGGGTATAAACAGGTGGAATGAGCAAGTCAAGTCAGAAGCTGCTTTGGAAGGGGAGACTAAGAAAGGGTGGGAGAGCACTTTGTTGGGAGATAGAAACCTTCATTGGTAAGGGTGTGGGTTATAAGTGGTACGCACTTGTTATGGTTGACTTGTACAATAAAACAATCCCATTCTATTGTATGTTACTTAAACCTCAAAGAAAAAGATTTTTAGTAGAACTAAGCCTCACTAAACTTACAGAGGTAAAAAAAAAGAAGTCAACGTGTTGGCACAGAGAAATTTTATTTATTAGCATTTCTATCTTATTTATTTTTTCAAGACAGGGCTTCTGTGTAGTCCTGGCTGTCCTAAACTCAATCTGTAGACCAGGCTGGCTTTGAACTACAGATCTGCCTGTCTCTGCCTCCTGAGTGCTGGGATATAAGGCATGCACCACCACCACCCAGCTCTATTTTATTTTATTTTTTTTAAGTCTTGCTGTGTAGCCTAGGTTGGCCTCGAGCTTGTGATCCTCTTGCTTTAGCCTGTGGAGTGCTAGGATTATAAGTGTGTGCCATCATACCCAGCTGGGAGCCATTTCAATGAAATGTGCAGCACACTCAGTGAAATTTAAAGTAAATATACTCTGCTCTGACTATTTTTGGAATCTTTTTTCTGATTCTTTTACTGAAGTTTGAGGGAGTTCTAAGTGAAGATCCTTGCTCTATATATTTACCTGGCAGATAACTGAAAAGGATTATCAAAACTAACAGGCTTGTACAAATTGAACACTAACAGATGGCTTACCAGGTCGTGCCCAGGAAACGCCCTGATGGATGCCACATTACCCGAGCCACACGCACTGTATGGCCTTCAATATCTGCCACTGGTTCATCACTGAAAGGAACCAAATACATACAGGGGTTAAACACCTTATAGCCATGACAGCCCACTCAGTTTATTTGCTGCTGTGCAGACACACCCATGCTGTAGTTTGTACACAGGTATCTATACGGAGCAGCAAAGGGGGCTGACAGCACCCTGCACAAGGCTCTGTGCTAACTTGTAAATGTACCTGCAATGGGTTACAATCTTAGTGATAAGAATAATTTAAGCTACTTGCTAAGGTTCTGAAAGATGGAGGATTATTTTTGTGACCACAGAGTAAAGTGATCACCATCTCAATTCAGTGTGCTGATAAATTCTCCATTGAGGACCAGAGAAAAGTTCTTCAGACTGATGAGCAAAATAGTTCCACCGCACCAAAATAGTGCATGGATTCAAAAAAGAAAATATACTTTGGTAGAGGTGTGGAAACGGAAATCAGTTTTGGTCCAATGGGTTCCAGGTAATCTGTTAGCCTGTTCAAAGACTCAAATAAAAAAAGAACTCCTAAGCTAGAGTGACTCAGTCCTCTGGATGGCCACTAATTTCTGCTACCTAGCAACAACAGAAAGGCTGAGACACCAGAGAGAGGAAATAAACATGAGTCTAAAGAGGGCAATTAGAAGGGAGTGCTGTCAACTAGCATACACAGACTCAACCAGTGCCCTAGGGGATAAGCATTGCTAAATATTACAAAAGCCAATTAAAACTTGCCATGCTAGTAGCTGAGACCCTATCTAGCAAAGACTGTAGATGCTAATTAGTGCTTTGGAAAATTCTGGAATAAAAACTTTGCTATGCTTTCTCTAGAAAAGAAAAATGAGCATTCAAATGTCTTTCATATCACAGTATGCTTCCAAAATTTGAGTGGACTAGTAAAAACACCCACGTGCCCACATGAGGAAAGAAAACTGTGCTATAGTTGGAAAAGGCAGCCAGACAGAGCCTCATTTCCCTCTCCTCTGTGGCTGTGTGCACAGATCCAAGAGGCCGCCACGACCGTCACTTTTAGTCCAGCTACAAAACTGCATTCCGCTACTGCTAGTGTTCATGTAGTTAAACTGGATGGGTTTAGAATAATGGGAGGTGGCAATCAGTGACTTCTATGCTAAAGGCAAAAACTGGAGCCCAAAGCCAGCAAGGAAAGAAAATCCCAGCACACCTTCTGTGAATGAAAACAGTCTAAGAAAGACATCTTCTCTCTTCAGTGAGCTCCCTGGACTCTTGGAGCATGTCGGGGTTAAATGTCCCGTTTTAAACCTAAAGGGCTAGTCATCTGCACATCGGCTTTAGGGATGGCACTATGGACTGCAGAATGGTAATAATTACCTGTCCAGACTCCAAAGCTTCACAGAACCATCGGCTGCACAAGAAGCCAAGTTGACATCCTTTTGGTCCAATGAGACAGTGGATTTAGGATGGAACACAATGGCTCCGACATTTGTGTTATGGCCTAAAGAGGTAAAGGAGAGCAGAGTTAGAGGGGTCTTACTTTTCATAACCTATGAGCAAACAGAGACTACCACAAAGAACACGGAAAAGTACAAACTAGGGAATGTTAAAGTGACTAGTCAACTACTGAAAAAAGAACATTCACTTATTTTTCAGACAGCGTATCTCTGTGCAGTCCAGGCTGGCCATGAATTTACAAAGATCTACCTACCTCTGCCTCCTGAGTGCTGAGATTAAAGGTGTGTGCCACCATGCCCAGCTATTTATTTATTTTGTTTTTTAAGATTTATTTTAAAATCATGTATGTGTATGAGAGTGTGTACATGAGTGCAGGTGTCTATGGAGGTTACAGATCTACTGGAGCCAGAATTACAGGTAAGTGCGAGCCACCTGATGTGCGTTCTGGGAACTGAACTCAAGTTCTCTGTGAAGGCAATGCATGGTTTTAGTAGCTGAGTCATCTTCCAGCCCCCCAAAGAAATGTTTTACACAAATACTCAAATTGCATTTTTTTTTTTTTTTAAATTTAGGGGGGAAAAAAGGTCAAAAATGGCATAGTGGACTCTTATCTATAAATCTAGCACTTGGGAGGCTGAGGCAGGAAGATACTGAATTGAAGGAAGGCCTAGGAAACAGAGTAAGACTCCATTCTCAAAAGACTAAAGCAAATCAAAAAGTAAAACACAAAACCTTTGTGTGTTTTAATTTAGATGCTGTAAAAAGCCTGCGTGGCTGGGCAGGAGAACAGACTATGTGCTGTGAAGTCCTAACATTCTGGTGCTGTGGGGAGAGAAAACAACACATATCCACTCAGATAAAAACACAATGCATGGGCTGGAAAGATAGCCATCAGTCTACTGCTCTTGCAGAGGACCTGAGTTTGGTTCCCAGAACCCACATCAGGTGGCTCACAACTGCCCATAACTCCGGCTCCAGGGAATCAGACATCTTCATCTGGTCTCTGCCGACACTTATATATGTACAGAGTACACATGCTTCCATGCATGCACACACACACACACACACACACACACACACACACACACACACACAAGCACTGCTGTGTGCTATATCTGAGCGTTAACTGGAGTTTTGCTGTTTAACAGATTGGCTGAGAAAAGAGTGAAAGCTCCTGAGATTGTCACTCACCTCGAAGAGTGTGAAGAAGGCTGCAGTCAGGGACAGACCAGAGCTTGCAAAGCCCACTCCTATCAAACACAAAGGAAAGCATCTCAGCCAGGGTTGGTCTGGGAAGGAAAAGGCACCTTCATAACATCACTGAAGGACATTTTGTCTTGCCCCTATACACTTGACAGTGGCCAACAGAAAAGCAAAGGCTTGTTGAAAAGAGCTGCAGCAGCTATGAGGCAGAGGCCTCCTCTAGATTACCACGGAATGCAAACTGCTATTCTTAATGTACAGGTCAACTTGCTAGGGAAGGGGAAATATTAAATCGGGTCAATAATGGCAGGACCTGAAATCCGAGCAGGATTTTGCCCTCTGCCAAGTACTTTAGCCTTTCGCTTTCTCCTGACCCACAGCTTCGCCTTCTGCCCACTGAAGCATTCCTCTGCAGTTAGTGTTAAGTTTCCTCTTTCTGAGATAGCCATGAACAGGGCTCAGGAACTGGCTCACATACTCAACAAAGTGCTCGCTATTCGAACATGAGGATCTGAGTCCAGGTCAAAGTTTAGTGTGCAATGTCTGTAACCCAAGCACAGGGACAGGCAAATCCCTGGGGGCTCATGGACCAGTCAGTCTAGGTGATATAATTCCAGAGACCATTTCAAAATAATGTGGAGAGCAATTGGGAAGGAAGAAGACATCCAACATTGGCCACATGCATACACATAATGAACTGCACATGTGCATAGGTCCACATGAACACATACACACCACACACATACACATACCCATACCCCAGCACCCCAAAACCAAAGTGATCATACATCCTGAGTTTCCTGTATATGTGGTAATACGTACAAAACAAAGCTAAGTCTAATAATTAACATTTACCAAGTTCCTACCAAATGCGTGGCAAATATTAGCTACTGTACCAACAGTACAGGTAAGGGCACTGAGGCTTCCAAGGATAGTCTACCTCAGTGAAACCACAGAACTAAGAAACAAGCTGGACTAGGCGTGGAAATGTATATGTGGTTTATAAAATGCCCGTATGAACTACTCCACAACACCAGTGGAGGAGCAGGATGGACATGACATGACACGGTCTCTGGGGACGGCCTTCACGAGCAGCGAGAACTGCCCAACAGAAACCCTGCCAGTGCACAGAAGCAGGCAGAGCCACGACACCTGCCTCAGGAGAAGCAGAGGAAGACTTCTGAGACAAAGGCAGTTTTACTCCTGAACCCATGCACGATCTAGAAAGAGTCGCTGTAGAATGAAACTTACCAACAGGCTGTGGCTAGCATCTTAGAATTGGGGCTAAAATGGCAATAGGAGATCGGCCGATCGTCTCCAATCTGACTGCAGAAATTATTCAAAGACTAAAAACACAAACAGCGACAAAAAGGTGATCTTTAAAAAGCGAACCTCAGAGTCCTTGGCTTTTCCACTTCTGGGAAAAATGGGGGTTGCGGGGCTGGGAGCGAGGAGGCAGCAGCAGTAACAACCTCCCAATTTCATCCACCTCAAGACTTTTTACACTCTGCTGGTGTTAGACGACACTAATGTTGAAGGACCGGAAAGAATAGCATAAAGGCTCATCTGGAGCGCTCCCCGCCCCCCTTACCTCCCTTGCCCTGGTTTCTCTGTGCAGCCCTGGCTGTCCTGGAACTTGCTTTGTAAACCCAGCTGGACTCTATCTCAGAGATCCACTTGTCTCTGCCTCCCGAGTGCTGCGATTAAAGACGTGCACCACCACAGCCAGGGTACTCATTAGCTTTATGTCAGTTAAACACAAACAAAATCACAGAGCAAAGCCAAGCCCAGCTTGACCTATGAGAAGGGAGCAGTCAAGAGCAGAAGCACCGGTCTCTGTGAGCACAAAGCACAGAATGTTCTTGTCACCACAGCTAACAGTGTCTCCTACATCACTGAGCTATCTGGTGGCACATGCCTTTACCTTCCTGTGGCTGGGGCCAAAACAGAATCTCTAATAATGAAGAGACTGGACAAGTGAAGAGCATCTTACCCGGAGAGATTTGTGTAGCTCTTGCATCTGGGAGGTTCTGGTTGTCTCAGGAATCTCCTTATGGAGACGGGCCTCCTCCAAGCGTTTCATTGCCCTGTGACCCATAAACATCATCACTAAAGGAGCTACCAGCAAGGGTCTGTACACTCTCTACTTCTAAATCCCATACAATAAATGCCATCATAGAGTCTACCCTCAGTCCCCGAGATGACAGACTTCTTTCTTCTGGACCTCTGCTTACCTGGGGAGTGAATAATTAGCAATCCACAGTCTGGCCACTTTTAGGCTATTTGGCCCTTCATGGTACCAGGTTTGCTGATACTGAAAAAGAATTAACAGAAGGAATGTTAGGTCTGAAGCACACTTGCTCTCCCCACAGCTGTTCTCAGTTGTAACTGCTCACAAAGAAAGTGAATTGATTCAGTAATAGAAAGAAGCAGGCACATGTTCTTTCTATTAATTGCCTCTGTTTTCTTTAAAAAGATTTAACTATGTGTTCTGTGTCTACGTGGGGGGATCTGCCTGTGAACGCGGGTGCCACAGAGGTCAGAAGACCACATCACACTGCTGTGCAGTTGTGGGCTGCTGACTCTTGTACAGCAGTGCACACTCTTAAGGGCTGGGCCATCTCTCCAGCCCTTTTTCTTCTTTGATGTCTTACCGAGTCACATCAAGAGTGCCATGGTGCCTTCCTGAATGGAGAACGTACAACATCATTCCATCATATAAGAATTACCAATTCGGGGCTGGAGAGATGGCTCCGAGGTTAAAGAGCACCCATTGCTCTTCCAGAGGTCCTGTGTTCAATTCCCAGCACCCACATGGTGGCTCACAACCGTCTGTAATGAGATCTGGTGCCCTCTTCTGTATACATAACAAATAAATAAATCTTTAAAAAAAAATTAGCAATTCGTGTCAACAACCATTCCTGAATGGCAGAACCTGCAGACACCTCTCCTCATCCTAGCAAAGCATAGCACTAGAAAGACCTATCCTCAAATTTCTTTATTTTTTTTTGTTTTTTTGTTTTCCGAGACAGGGTTTCTCTGTGTAGCTTTGGAGCCTGTCCTGGAACTCACTCTGTAGCCCAGGCTGGCCTTGAACTCACAGAGATCCACCTGGCTCTGCCTCCCGAGTACTGGAATTAAAGGCCTGTGCTACCACTGCCCAAATTTCTTTATATTTTACCTCTTCTTTTGACTTCTTAGATTTCTCATCATCTTTTTTCGTCTTTTTTAAGGCATCAGTTCCAACCACTGAGAGGATATTTCTTAATCTGTAACAAAAAAGGTCAGAAACCAACATGGATGAAATAAGACTGTCCAAAGGTCCAGCAGGACCCCACTACCACTTGTGAGAGAGACGTGTCAAGATCCCCAATGCCAACAACCACAGGGAGCAATGAACCTTACCCATACTGTGTTTGTTCCCCAGCTCATATATCCTTATGATAAAGTAAATTCATAAATTAGGCAAGGTAAAGCGTTAGTAACAAAAATCCAGATTTTTATAATTATGCGAACAGGGCCTTTTCTTTCTCTCTCTCAAAATTATCTTACTCTCCTGAATACTAATGGAAGGCAGCACAGACAGACAGCAGGGACACAGCCAGACAGAGCTGGATGGTGTGACACTGCGGAACATCACTCAGAAGGGTGCGCAACTCAAAATTGATAAAGTGTCTACTTCCGTCACTTTCCCAGTCAGGACTGGCCTCAGACAACTATGGCTGAGAGAAAGCGGGAGAACAAGCAAGAATACACACAGCAAGGGGAAGGCCGTGCGCTCTTTATCCCCGCCACCTCCCCGGCTCTTCCTCCCTTAGTTGCAGGCTCTCTAAACGCAGCTACCAGCGACTGTCCTCTTCCATTTAGTCAACTGCCTATACATGGCTGCCACTGAGTCTTTAAGGACGGCTGGAATCCATTTAATGCCACGATGTGGAGGGCACTGATTAAGGGGCTAAGTATATTTAATGACTAAGAATAGTTCCAAGCTGGGCATGGTGGAGAATGTTTCTAATTCCAGCACTTGGGAGGCAGAGGCAGGCGAATCTCTGAGTTCAAGGTCAGTCTGGTCTACAGAGTCCCAGGACAGCCAGGGCCACACAGAGAAACCTTGTCTGGGGGTGAGGGTGGGAGTAAGGAAGAACAATGCCAAAGGAACTATGCTTGACGGCACACACTTTTAACCCCAGTACTTGGGAGGTAGAAGTAGGTAGATCGCCCTGAGTTCTAGGCTAGCCTGGTCTACAAAATGAGTTTCAGGTCAGTCAGGGCCACACACTGAGATCCTGTTTCAATAAAATAAAAATTAAAAGACAGGCATGGTGGTGAGTTCCAGGCCAGCCAAGGCTATACAGTGAGAGAGACCCTGTCTCACAACAGCACTATCACTAAAACTAAAGATTAATTCCGAAGGGACTGTAGAACCCAGTACATTACACCAATATTGGACAGCCGTGGGGGGCAGTGAAGGGACTATGGAAGAAGTACGGAATCTAGGCTGAGAGGAGTGTGGGGCAGATTCCAGGAAAGGCTTTCCAGAAAAGGTGTTGTCAAGTGCTCACTCAGGCCAGACAGAGCCCAAACAGAAAGATGACATTTGAGGCTGCAGTGAACGAAAAGTAAAGGCCAACAGTCTGGAAAACAGGCTGAGCTCAGACCTGCAAACGGGTCAATAGAGCTGGAATACAACACAGAAGGCCTGTGGACATTCACATGGGGCCTCCCCGGTCACCAGAGCTATTCATGCTACACACAGAAGGGTCTGCAACGACAGTGATATGGCAGCAGGCGGGAGGGGAAGAATAAAGTTAGAAAACCAGGCTTTAGTGTCCCAGCAAGCCCAAGCCACAGTGGTGGACCTGAGCTAAGGTAGTGGCAGTTGGGACTCAGGCATTCACCTAAGAGACCTAACGATAAAAGCACAACAGACTTGGCAGGTGAAAGAGACAAACAGTAAACACAGCTTGAGTCAGGCTGGTGAGGTGGCTCAGCAGGTGAAGGTGCCCACTGCCAAGCCTGCTGACTTGAGATGGACGAGACCCATGGTGAGAGGGAACCAACTCTTACAAGTTATTCTATGACCTCCACGCCACATCTTCACAGACACATACAAATAAATAGGATTTTAGGAAGATTCCTTTAAAAAGGCTTTCACAGGAAATGGGGGGAGGGGAGCACGCCTTTGATCCCAGCACTCAGGAGGCAGAGCCAGGTGGATCTCTGTTGAGTTTGAGGCCAGCCTGGTCTACAAAATGAGTTCCAGGAAAGGCACCAAGCTATACAGAGAAACCCTGTCTCAAAAAACAAAAACAAAAACAAAAAACAAAAACAAAAGGCTTTCACAGGAAATGGGGGGGGGGCTTGCTTCACCGGAGAAAGGCATCTGTGAGTAAGTGGCATTTATGCTCAAACAGAACAAAATGACTCTAAGAGGTAAGAGAAAAACAGAAAGTGAAATGCTGTGTACCAGGGCCAGAGGATATGGTTCAGCAGTTACATAGTGCTTCCTGATCTCCAGGCGGACCCAAGGACCATTCTCAGAACCCATACAGCTCACAACTGCCTGGAACTCTAGCTCTTCTGGACTCCCAGGGTACCAGAACTCATGTGCACATTCCCCCACACAGATTGACATAATTAAAAATACATCTTAGAAAAAACAAGACATGCCCCGGCACCCCCCCCCCCCCCCAGCATTTCAAACAAACAACTTCACAAGAGAGCAGGAAAGGGTTTGATAGGAAAGCTGGCACCTCCTTCACGGTCCATAAACCCTGTAATTAAAACAAAAGTGTAATTATTTATAAAGGACACCTTTCTCTTCGTTCAGCAGGGCCCTCTCCAAAAAGTGTGATAGGTTCTCCCAAGGCTCTAAGGCAAGCCTTGACCTCTGAGTCATCTGTGGAAACATTGATTTGTCGGGCCCGCTTTCTTCTTTCAAACTCTGCCAAGACTTCCGCTTGCCGCTCACTGATGTGCTCCTCAATTTCAAATACTTCCCCTATGCAAAGAACAGGCAACATGGGGGAAAGAGACAATTAGAAATAACTTCCAATCAGAGCCTGCATGTCCTAGAGTATAGCTTCCTATACCAGACGGAGGTGCCATATGGTGTATAAGTGTGGGGCTCACAAAGAATTCAGCAATACTGAAGGGTTTCTGAAGGTGCAGTGATCAACAATTAATCCAAAATCAAATTCAAAACAAATCACAGTTATTTTTTGGCAGTGCCTGCAGGTTACATCATGAATCTTTGCTGCAGCCTGAGTTCTGAGCATGTGCAAATCTGCAATGCACTTATTGTCTGCCATGCCATGCACCATTAAGGAACACTACCTCAAAGGCCATTACCTGTTGTGAATTGCAGTGCTTTTACAAAGTTATTTGCTCCTACAGAGACATAATGGTTCACTTATGGGGGAACAGATTAATTTCCTCAGCATCAAGTATCAAATAGTTTTATCTTTCGATTATACTGTGTTAAATTAGTGATTATTTAAAATTGCAGTTTGGCCAAAATAGAAAAGAAAGATGGGGAAGAGCTCAGTAATCTGAGCACATGGGAGGAGGCAAGAAGACCAGGAGAGCAATGTCATACTTGGCTACATAGTTTCAGGATAGCATGAGCCATGTGGACTTTGACAGAAAAAAAGGAAAGAAGGGTCAACAACAACAACAGCAACAAAAAAATTCACTATCTGAGCTGCTGATTTAAAAAAAAAAAAAATCAAAGCACTATGAAAGACATTTAAAATGCCCTGTATCTTACAATATTAAATATTCAGCCAAGGTTTAATTCTCTATTAATAAATATGTCTATCGTATTAGTATGCAAATTTGCTTTGGTATTTAATAAGTTAAGTTGTATGCATATGAAAGAATTAACCTATCTTTCTTTTTATAGTTTACCAATTTCAGCTTATTAAATGACTTCCAACACATAAACCCAAATGATGTTTTAAATTGAGAGCAGGAGAGCCAGGCCACCTCTTTCATCCATTTGGTTGTCTCATTATACAGCTTAGTGAGAACAGAACATCTCTAGCAAATGAGCCAACCAGGCCTTTATTCAGAAGGTCCCACAGAAATCTTACTAAACAATTCCCAAAGCTATCTGCTAAAATAGTACCACTATAAGAGCATTCACACACATTAACTAGTAAGAGGAAACACTGACTGGGAAAGACAAGATTTCTGTGACCATAAGGCTCTTTGGATACTATAGTGATGAGCTAAAAAACCCCAGCAAACACACACATTTGGATGAAAGGAGGTATATGGAAATGAGGGTAGGCTCAAGGACAGTTAGGAGTAGTTTGTGTGTGCAGGGGAAAAAGCGTGTGAAAGGTCAGTGAAAAGCCACATACAGCCCTTTCTGCATGGAAATCTTTTATTTCCTTAAAAAAGGAAGAAAGAAGCTTAAAGGATTAAACTCAGAACCTTACACGTTAGGCAAGCACTCTCCCACTAAGCTATATCCCCAGTGCTGGTTTTCTGTCTGTCTGTCTGTTTGAGACAGGGTGGCCTTAAACTATGTAGCCTAGGATGTTCCTGACCTTGTGATCTTCCTGCCTTCGGTACATGAGTGCTAGGATGACAGGCATGTGCCATCATGCCAAGTAAGCACTCATCAACTGAGCCACGTACCTAGCTCATAACAAGTACGCATAATTTTATATAAAAATATACAACTCTTACGCTGGGCATGGTGGCTCCAATTTGTTTATCCAGGACAAGGAGGGCCTGGCAGGAAGACCCCCACAATTTCTAGGCCAGCTTGAGCTATAGTGGAGATCCTTTCTTAAAGATCAAAGTTACTCAATACATTTCTTGACAGTAACATAAAGAGACAAACCTCAATAGTATACAAGTGGAAAAATGCAGGCTATAAAGCAATTTACACATCATGGTATCATTTACAGAAGGAAAAAAAAAAAGATGTATTTATAACTGCATGAAACTCCTCAGAAGAAATACACACAATTCACAATACAGGATTTTCTACTTCATAAGAGACACACGCTGACTTTCTAAAACAATCTTTTAAAAATAACTGTTGGGCTGGAGAGATGGCTCAGAGGTTAAGAACACCAACTGCTCTTCCAGAGGTCCTGAGTTCAATTCCCAGCACCCACATGGTGGCTCACAACCATCTTTAATGAGATCTGGCACCCTCTTCTGTATACATAATAAATAAATAAATCTAAAAAAAAAAAAGCTGTCCCCTTATACTAGAAATATTAGTTTAATCTAGGTTAAAAAAAAAATAACTAGAAATCTGGGTGGTGGTGGTGGTGCAGCATGCCTTTAATCCCAGCATTCAGGAGGCAGAGGCAGGTGAATCTGAGTTCAAGGCCAGCCTAGTCCCGGGGCTACACACACAGAAACCCCCCTCTTGAAAGACAAAACCACAAACAAGCACACTAAAAAAGTAAAGAATTGAGTGCCCGGTGGTGGTGGTGGTGGTGGTGGTGGTGGTGGTGGTGGACGCCTTTAATCCCAGCACTTGGGAGGCAGAGCCAGGCGGATCTCTGTGAGTTCAAGGGCAGCCTGGACTACAGAGTGAGATCCAGGACACTCACCAAAACAACACAAAGAAACCCTGTCTCAAAAACCAAAAGAATTGAATACTATAAACAGCTTGAGTTATGCATCAATGACAGAACTAGGTTATATCTCCCAAAGACAATACAAGTGATGAGCCCAAACATCCACTGAAGATTTCAAAGATTACCAGTAATTCCTGTAAGGAACTGTATGAAATATAAGAAAAACTAACTGGATCATGTTTAAAGGCAAAGGCACAGATTCAATGGTAAGAATAGAAGGGTAAGGGTGTAGGCATGTACACACGTGGAAGTCGTCTGTCTCCTCAATGTTGGGATTCTAAGTAGGTACCACCACATTCAGTTTTTCTTTTTCTTTCTTTCTTGCTCCCACCTCCCCCCACCAAGACAGGGTTTCTCTGTAGCTTTGGAGCCTGTCCTGGAACTCACTCTGTAGACTAGGCTGGCCTTGAACTCACAGAGATCCACCTGCCTCTGCCTCCCGAGTGCTGAGATTAGAGGTGTGCGCCACCACTGCCTGGCTCCACATTCAGTTGTTTAAAAAATTTTTATTTATGTTATATGTGAGTGCACGTATGCCTGCATGCCAGAAGGCGTCAGACCCCATTATAGATGGTTATGGGCTGCCATGTGGTTGCTGGGAATTGAACTCAGGACCTCTGGAAGGAGTAGCCAGTGCTCTTAACTGCTGAGCCATCTCTCCAGCCCCCCTCCCCACTTTTGTCACCGGAACTAGCTCCCCAGGCCAAGAAAGGAAGGCTTTGACCCTATAAATCTTAATGTTACGTGGTTTGGGAAGGCGTTTATCAGAAAACTGGATCATTAAAGGTGCATGGTGGTTCTGGTCCCTGGGAGGAGGCAGTTGAGTTCAAAGGCAACTGGCAGCCAAAGAATGGGAATGTGTGGTTCAGTGGCAGAACCCTGGTATAGCATGCAAAAAACCCTGGGTTGGATTCCCCCGCACTGTTTAAAAACAAAGAAAGTAAAAAAGGAAAGACGATTCACAGTTTGTATCTTACCAGAGGTTATATTAATATTTCCGGCTTCAATGCCTGCTTTGAGTCCTTCTTTTCCCAAAATCCCAGATTCTCCTTTGGCCAGACGTTCCCTCTCTTTCTCTTCCAAGCTTCCATAATAAATGTGTGGTTTCTTCACAACAGGAGCAACTAAATCATCAGGTGCTTTAGTTTTAGTTGCCTGTTAAAATCAAAGACCCCGATTAAAGCTTAATCCGAGTAAATCATGCTTCCCAAAAGAACGAAGCTAATGCTTTCATTTTATTTCCTCCAAAAACTATAGGACAAGGTGGGTATCCGTCAAGACTGATTTTGTGCGAGTTCAGGCTCTCGTTAAGTTTGGCAGACAAATACAACGAATCAACTTCTGTTTGAAGTATCTGGTTTGCTTTGGGGCCCGTTTATTTTTACTGGAAATGCAATCTTCGGTTTTACAAAAATGACTGCTCGTTACTGAACAAATACCAAGAATAAACTACACAATCATGGCGGTTTTAGGTGCACCAAGTCACAATGTTACTGGAATACACATTTCAAATACTTCCAGAGCCGATTAGAAGTTGGGAGGCCTCATCGTTAAGTCCAGAGTCATACAGTTTAAGTCAAGACATGTCTCCATTTCTAAGCACCGTGTTTTGGAGCAGTCATAAAAAGTGTTCACTGCTCCGGGCTGAAGTGAGAGCGGTGCAGAAGGAGCTGAGGCACACGAAGGCGTTTAGAAATCAGGAAAAGGCTGCTAAGCTCCTCACTACGGTCGCTCAGTCTTCCTCCTCCGCCCTGACCCTCAAGGTAACGGCCCCTTCCCGGGGGGACCCCGCCCTCTCTGGGATAGGACCGGCCTGAGCTGCGATCCAGAGCTCCGTACCGTGGAGGAGGCTCGTGAGGAGGCCATGCCGGGCTAGAGAGCCGCGAGGCCCTAGTCAAATCGGCGCTCTGCTTTTCAGATCGTCCACCGCGCGCCCAGCAAAGTGGAAGTGCGTCACTGGCCGGAAACGTATCAGAGTGTACTCAGTACTAGGAGTCGCGAAGTATCTTGGGCGTCGTAGTTGCCAAGCGTCTGCTGGCGTCGAGGGGCGTGGCCTCATGAGCGATCAACTCAAGCTCGCGGGAAAAGAGGCGTGTGGGAAGAGAGGCGCAGAGTATTCTGGGAAGTGTAGTTGGGGCGGCGCAGCGATGGCTTCATGGTGGGAGTTGAGGTTCTGGGAAGCTGCAGAGGCCTGAAAAGAGGTAGGTTCGCGGATTTCGACTGTAATCAGGAGCGAACCGAAGGTCTCTGCTCTCCTGCGGGAGGCCTTCCATCATCTCGAAGCCGAGAGCTGTGTTGCCATGGAAATCTCTCCCTAGACTAGTGCAGCCTTGGAGCTGGTAAAGAGGATTGTACAGTACGGAAGTCCTCCCGGGGGCCCCTCGTAACTGGGTGGCTCCGCAGCGATTTTGGGCTTCAAGAAGACATTAAATTCTAAGAGCCTTCTAGGACTAAAAGACGTGGCGGGGGATCGGCGGCCTAGTTTGTTATTGGTTTACTTGTTTACAACCTATTCTTTGTGTTCTTTGAGATAAAAAAAAGAGTCCAGGGAGGCGCCAGGGAGAGTGCATACCAGCAGCCCTCGCTCCCCTGATTATTGCTAGGCCATCAGAGATAAGGTTTCTTATTTTAAATCCTTACATGAAGATTGTGGGGATTGCCAAAATATTCGTGTTTGCTGAGCTGGACAGACTCACTCCCGCTCTTAAGTTTCTTCCCCAAACAAATGCAATTCTCGGAGCACTTCCTCTTTGAGTGCTTACTAAACGCCGAATTATGCGCAAGGAGCGAATTCTATTTTAGTCATCCAAGTCACATGACAACCGAGTACAGAAAATAAATTCTGGTGAGAAATGAAGCTAATCCGTCGTTCTGGAGCCATAGTGTAGCAGGATTATTAACGTGGCGGGTGGAGAGCAGTTCTTTTAACCCGCACTCAATACTGCCCTCTAGTGGCGAGGCTTTCAGTTTGTATACAAGTAGAAAACTTTTCTAATTATTTCTTCCTTTTCCTTTGGGACTGGCTTCCTCTTCCATTTCTCTACTTAGGGATCTGGTAGAAGGTAGTATCTGATTTAGAACAAAGCAGTTTGAAATGTCACGGGCCAGTGTTTTGTATTGATTATATCACCCCTGGCTGTGCTAAGCCTCCCTAGAGAAGGGTAAATGTTTCTTCATTTATATACATCGTAGTCTTTTGTTTGATTCTAGATGCATACAATAGTAATTTACATATCCACACTATAGCGGAACTTTCACTTAGATCATTATCTTTTAACTCTTTTCTCTAGTGGTCTATTGTAACTTTTATAGGTGGCTGACATTGTTAACTAAACTGTTTGCTTATATTTTACAAAACTGGGATAATTTTTCAAGCTTCACAAGCCTTCTGTATAATAGTAATATAAAGAATGGGAATGTAGCATGTTCAGTGGGTAAAGGAAGCAGTACCCAGCCTGACATCCCACATGAAAGAGAGAACTGACTTCCAGAGGTTGTCTCTGGCCTCTGTTCATGGGCTGTAGGCTGCGTGCTTCCACCAACATCCAATAAATAACTAAATATGATAAAAAAAATTTTCAAAAAGCAGAGTTTTTAAAGTTACTAAAGAGAAATAAAAAAATAATGGAAGAGTCTAGGACTCAAGAAAAGTTAGTTTCACTTTCTCTAGTTGGATAGCTCAGTTTATTCCAAAACTTGTTATCTGCTAATTGTGGGTACTGCGGAGGACATAAAGATGACAGCTTCAGCAGGCACTAGGCTCCACTTAGTTTTCTGTTCCAAAACAAACATGGGCTTTGTCATCACAAACATTCATTTGCCCTATGAAATGATTTTTGAAGTCCTGTGGCCTTACTGGGTTCCTATCTGCCTCCCCTTCAAATTCCCACAGGGAGTTGACATTCCCAGCCACTCCCATGCAGCGCAGCCTGGGCTAAGTGCTCATGCAGTGCTGTTGAAGGCCCTCCCAAAGTTCTGTCTTTACACTAGACTGCCATAGTCTGTTGTCTTGTCTGTGTTCCCCACAGGTTGCGAGTGATTTTAAATGTCTATATCTCGGCTCAGCAAACATCTGATTAGTGAATGATTTACCCATATAGGATCTGGCTAGATCTTGTGGATAATCCTGTGAATTGGTAAGTTTGGTTTTCATGAGATTTAAGCCATGGTTTTAATATCCAGGAGTGGTCACAGTCTCTGATGATGTTCACAGAAAGCAGATTGAATTTATAGCTTGTCCACTTTCCCTAACTATGTTGAATTAAGGTGAGATAGTTAACCATTTTCCCATTTTTCTTTTGTGTGTATGTGATGGTGAGTGTGGTGTATTCACATGTGTGTACACCTTGAGGCTAGAGGATGTTTCCTGGGTGTCCTGCTCTGTCCCACTCTGCCTTACTCCTTGAGACAGGAGCTCTCCCTGAATCTGGAGCCAGGCTGGTAGCCAGCAAGCCCCTGTTCCTCCATAGCTCAGGGTTATAGGCCTCTAGAAGATCATGCCCAGCCTTTTTTTTTTTTCTTCTTGAGACAGGGTTTCTGTGTAGCCTTGGCTGTCCTAGAACTTGCTGTATAGACCAGGCTGTCCTCAAACTAAGATTCGTCTGCCTCTGCCCCACAAGTGCTGGGATAAAAGGGGTGTGCCACCATTGCTTGGCTCCGCCTGTCTTTTTATGTGTGAGTTGGAAATTGGAAGTGAGGTCCACATGCTTGGGCAGGAAGTGCTCTTACTTGCTCAGTCATCTCCCTAACTCCTAACTTTCTTCCTTTTGTTTCTTGTTTGTTTTTGTTTTTTTCAGACAGGATTTCTTTGCTGGCCTCCAACGCCTATGCTCAAGTGACCCCAAGCAGTTGGGACTGTAGTCACATGCCACTGCCCTCAACTAATTTCTTTTAGCTAGTGTATTTCTTTGGAGGTTTTTGGAGCACGAGATTAAGGTGATTGTTGGGGGTCATGCTTGGGAGCTCATAGCTGGAAGGGTTTCAGGACCTGAATCTGGGGAGCCATGCTTGGTTTCTGACCTAAAACTCTCAACAGAGAATACTTTCCGTGCTGCTGTATCTGTGGTGTCCTCTGGGTTTTGAATGAAGCATCTCAAAAAGTATTAAAAAGAAAAAGACAAAAACAAAACCAAAAAACCCAAAAAGATTGCTGCCTAGATTCTCTACTGGCATTTTGCTGGTTTTGTTTTTAAAGATTTCATTTTTAATTTTGTGTATATAGGTTTATGCACATGAATGCAGGTGTCCAAGGAGGGCATAGGCATCTGATCCCCTGAAGCTGGAGTTACAGGCAGTTATAAGCTGGGAATTGAACTTGTGTCCGCTGCAAGGGCGATATTTACTCTTAACCAGAGAACCATCTCTTTAGCCCCCAGCAAAAAACAGATGCTTAGAGATTTTGAAGTCTATGCATGAGTCAATGTCCCGTTTATTTTATTGTTTGTGTGTACAAGTTCATCCGTTTGTAGCTGAGACTCGACACCTGAAGTTTTTCCTCTCTCGACATTTTTAACAGCCCATAGCTCCCTGGGTCTGACTCTGCTGCTGATTTCAATATGCTGCGACGAAAACCAACCCGTCTGGAGCTCAAGCTCGATGACATTGAAGAGTTTGAGAGCATTAGGAAGGACCTGGAGGTAAGAATTCACTTTCCAATTCTTAGGAGTATTTCAGATAGTAATTACCTCCGGAACCTCAGACTCTATATACCAGCGGCCTATTTCAAATCTACTTGGGTGCTTTACAGGCATCTCAAAACAAAAATGAATTTCCTATAGCAAAGAATTTGGTGGCCCAAAACAACAGAAAATGATCCTTTTTTTTTTTTACATTACTATTTTATTTGTTTATTAACTTTTTCATGTATTTTGTTTTTGGCTTTGGTTTTTCCAGACAAGGTTTCTCTGTGTAACAGTCCTGGCTGTCCTGGAACTCACTTGGTAGACCAGGCTGGCCTCGAACTCACAAAGATCCACCTGGCTCTGCCTCCCAAGTGCTGGGATTAAAGGTGTGCACCACCACTGCCTGGCTTTCATATATTTTGGTCATGTTTTCCCCAGCCCCAATTCCTCCCATACCCTCTCTACCTCATTACTCACCCAACTTTATGTTCTTTCTCTCTCTCAAAAAACGAAACAAATCCCCCAAACAAGAAACAAAAAAGTCCACAAAAATACTATTGAGTTCATTTTGTGTTGGCCGCCTACTCCTGGGCATGGAGTCTGCCTAGCAGTGTGATTGATATACCCACTGATGTTGGAGCTGTTAGAGAAAACCGACTTTCCCTTTGGCAGTTAGTGTCAGTTGCAGCCAGCTTCTTGGTTAGGGGTGGGATCCTGTATCTGTCTACTTCTCCCTCAGTGCTGGGACCCTGTCTGGCTTGAACCTGTGCATGTCCTGTGTGTGATGCCACAGTCTCTGAGTGCATATGTGCATCAGTCCTGTTGTGTCTTGGAGTCATCCTTCTTCACCTCTTAACAATCTTTGTGCCTTCTCTTCCACATAGATCCCTGAGTGTTGAGGGAAAGGGTTTGAGGAAGACATTCCATTTATTACTGAGTGCTCCAAAGTCTCTACACATTGTCCAGTTGTGGGTCTCTGTGTTAATTGCTATCTAGTGCAAGAAGAAACTTCTCTGACGTGACTGAGCAAGACACTGATCTATGGGTATAGCAGTATGTCATTTGGAGTCATTTTATTGACCTGTTCCTTTAGCAGAATAGTATTATGTTTTCCCTTAAGTCTGTGACCTATCTAGTCTCAGGTTTGTGCATGCTAGGCAAATAAATACTCTACCAACTGAGGAACATTACAGCCTGTCAGCATTTGTTATTAACTTGGAGTTACCATTATTTTCTCCTCAGTGCTGAAGATTAACCTAGGACCTTGTGCATGTTAGGCAGATACTCTTACTGAACATTCACCTGCTCCTTGCAATCATTTGGTTGTTTATTGTAAAATCTTTTACATTAGGAACTTCGATTAAAGAAATCCTATCCATGTTCTTTACCATTGAATCTAGCCTGCAGTGGGGTACTGTTTGTATTTTTTGTTTTTGTCTGAGACAGGATCTCACTGTGTAGCCCTGGCTGGCCTGGGAACCCATTATGTAGACCAGGCTGGCCTTGAACTTGCACATTTGCCTGAGTACTGGGATTAAAGGCATACCCACACTTGGCAGCTGTATATATTTCTAAATCTGGTGTTAGATTTTACAGTATTAGATATCTATTAATAAGAATAAATTCTTCCATGCCTTCAGGATGAAGTCCAAATTCCTAAGCATGGTACATGAGGTCCTTTATGACCTAGTCCTTGCTCATCTCTCCACTTTATCTGCCAAGTTATCTTTAATCTCAGTGCTGTGTACTCTGCTCCCTTCCCACCTACCTCATCTTGACTTGACCCCTTCCAGCCCCAAGCTGGCTTAAGTTCACTCCCCACCGCAGATTGACCTCTTGTAGGTAGCACCACTCTCTGCTGTAACTCTCTGTTGGGCGGTTTTCTCCAGCTGGGCCAGAAGCTCCCTGAAGGCAAGGATTAGTATATTAAGCACTGGACTCTTTCCAGAGGAGGGCTCCCTACAAGCCAGTTTGCATTTGCTGCTCGAGGAGGTACTTTATTCAGATGGTGGGGACATTCCATCTTGCATGTACCCTGCATGGAATTAGCTTTACATCATTCATATGAAGACTTAGGTTTCTCTTGCTCTTCATTCCAGCAACTGTAGTGCTCATGAAGTATCATCTGTTTTTCGTTCTGTGTATGTATGTGTGTGTGTGTGTGTGTGTGTGTGTGTGTGTGTGTGTGTGTATGGAAGTTCTGTCCAGTGCACCAGTTCTCAAATAATGGACACAGAGGCTTAATACTAACTATAAATGCTCAGCCGATAGCTCAGACTTATCACCACCTAATTCTTACATTTAAATTAACCCATATTTCTTATCTGTGCTCTGCCACGTGGCTCATGCTTGTGACCTCATTTTCTGCCCGTCCTGCTTCCTCGGTGGCTGGCTGCCTCTCCCTGAGTCTGCCCTTCTTCCTCTTGGCATGCTCAGTTTGGCTGCCCCTCCTATATTTTTTGCCTGGCTACTGGCCAATCAGCGTTTTATTAAACCAGTTCAAGTGACAAGTTTTTACAGAGTACAAAAGTATTCCACAGCGTGTGTGTGTGTGTGTGTGTGTGATGAGAGTGTCCTCATGCCATGGAACATGTGGCAGCTGGAGCACAACATGCAGAAGTTATTTCTCTTCTCTCGCCATGTTTATTCCTGGGATTTGATTCAGCTCAGGCGTGGCAAGCAAGTACCTTTACTCACAGGGCTGTCTTCCAGCCCAATTCTTTTCTGCTTTTTAAGAATTCATATTGGTAGTATATTAGTAAGCATAAGGTTTTGTTCTTTTCGTGTTTTTAAGACAGGGTCTCACTGTGTAGCCCAGGTAGGCCTAGAATTCCTTGTGACCTTTCACCCCAGATTCCTGAGTGCTGGGATTGTAGGCATTCATCTTCAGTCCTGAAAAGGATGAATTTCAAGAATGGATCAAATTTTAGTGGTGAGGAGTCAAAAATGCTGGCCCAATGGACTTTGACTCTGCAGAAGCAGCTCATTGTTGAGTTGGCCTTTCCACAGAGGGTGGTGGGTTTGGTGTCCTTGCAGCTCAGGAGAGAGGGACACTCTTGGAATGAATAAAATGAAAACAGTGGGAAAGTGGCCCTTCTTCTTTCTGTCCTTCCCAGAGTCAAGTAAGTAGCCCAGGCTGTCCCACCTCTCCTGCCCTGCCTCTCAAGGACTGACATTATAATTGGGCACTCCTTCCTATGCTTGGCTCTGCTCTTTCTTCCTTTCCTTTCCCTTTTTTGGGTTTTCAGGACAGGGTCTCTTTACATAGAGACCTCTGTTCTCTGACCTCGAACTCACAGATCCCCTGCCTCTGCCTCCTGAGTGCTGGGATTAAAGGCATGCACCACCATGCCCAGCTCTGGTCTTTTTTAAAAAATCTTTGTGAACATTTTGACTACATGTGTCCTCACCATGTGTATGCAGTGTCCATGGAGGCCTGAAGGGGGCATCGGAACCCCTGAACTGGAGTTACAGATGGCCGTGACCTGCCATGTGGGTGCTGGGCACTGACCCTGGGTTCTTTGCCATGTATGTGGGTGCTGGGCACTGACCCTGGGTCCTTTGCAGAGCAGTAGGTACTCTTTCTTAACTGCTGAGTCATCTTTCTGCCTCTACACCTTGGGATTTCATTTTGTCACTAAACTTGTTTACACCTCAGGAATAGTCTGTAGTTGTTCATAACATGAAACTTGTAAAATGATTTCATTCCAGTTAAGTATCCTCAGAGATCCCTTTGCTTCTTAAAAGTAGTTTTCATAAAGATTTTTGGGGGTGACCCTCTAAGGTCGCTTCTTTGTAGTGTTGACTAATTAGAGATTAACAGGAAGTTCAATACACGCACAAATGCACACACACAATTTTATTTATTATTATTACGTATATGATGTGGGTGAGTGAGGGTGATCATTTTCCACAGTGCATGTGTAGAGGTCAGAGGACAACTTTGTGCTGGTCCTCTCCTCCCCCTGTTGAGGCAGGGTCTCTTCCTGTTTCTGTTGTATACTTCAGGCTAGCCTGCCCATGAGTGTCTAGGCTGTCTCTGCCTCCTAGCTTGCTGTTAGGAGTGCTGGGATTACAACTCTCCACCATCACATCCAGTTTTGTTTTATTTCTGTATTAAAAAAACCATGGGTTCTGGGGATTGAACACAGATTGTCAGGTTCCTTATGTTGTTATTTAAAAGGTAACCACAGGAAATTTCGTATTTGGGGGCATTTTAGATTTTGGATTTTTAGCTTGACCTCTGTATCCAATGCATAATATGTATCCAATGCATAATATTCCAAAATCTGAAAAAAAAAAATTGAACCCCAAATACTTTGGGTCCAAAGCATTTCGGAGAAGGGATCCTCAGCCCAGCCTTATTTGATTAACTCTAGTACATTGATACTGGGATTTGAGGGGTCACAGTTCACCAGTAAGTGGTGTAATTACCATCATAATTTACTGAGCTGTGCTCCTGGTAAAGAACCGTAGATAGAGCATTATCATTTAATGCCATCTTTATAGTCAGGGAGTGGTGGCTATGGGAATCTGCAGTCACTTGTGACTTAGAGCAGGACCTCTTTTGTGAAAGAACGAAGTCTAAGTCTTCCTCTGTATCTCCCATTCAAGTTGAATTGGAAAGGTCGAGTTCAGTCTCCAAACAGCCGTAAAGTCAGTCTGGTCTCCTGCGGCCTGACTGAAGCCATTGCTGCTATAACAGGAGGATTAAGGGGCGTGAATCAGAAGAACCAAAGCCCTGATTGGTTGGACTGTATTGATCTGACCTTTGAAGGTACAGCGGAGAGCACAAGAACACATTTGGAGAAGTAGGGCATACTCACAAATTGTCTGGTCTTGAGAAAGCCCCAAACAAAATGTTCATGGGCCATGGTATTGTTTAGATAGATCAGCATTTGCTCATCCACGCAAGGTGGATAGGCAGAGTGGAAGGAACCAAAGAGCCCTTTCTGGGAAGGATGCCTTATGCTCATTGACTGAAGATTTTTGTTGGTGACAGTAAAATACTATTCAGGAGCATATGCTTTGACCTGTAGAGCAAGACTGAAAGAAGTATTTGTGCAGACAGTGGAATAGAGAGGATCTGTCCTTATGACTTGTGCCAATTATCATACAGTCGATTCAGAAATAACACTATTCATTGGCATCATTTTGACATGGAAAAGGCCTTTTTGAAGAAGATGTTATCCGCTGGATAACAAGGAGGCCGGGGTGGAGGTGGATCTGGTGGCCTTTTTAGGTTGTGAAGAAAACTTTGGAAGTAGCTTTGGTCATGGTGGCAACTTTGGCAGAAGACGAAGCTATAGTGATGGAGGCGGTGGTGGCAGGGGTTGTCATAGGAAGCGGGTGGCGGTGGCAGCGCTGTGAGATTTGTAAGCAGGGTCAGGCTGTGGAACCTAAGGCAGACACGCTAGTGGCTGAATGCATGGCGGCTATAGGGAAGGGAATTCGGCAATGGTGTAACTGATTGCAGCAGTGGCGAGAACTCCATGGCCTTGGGAATCAGTCAGATCAGAGAGCCATGAAGTGACAGTTTGAACGAAGGAAACGCAGGCAGTGTGGTGGAGGGATGTAGCACGCTTCTTTTGTTGGTTTTTGAGATAAGGTTTTACCATGTAGGCCAGGCTGGCTTTGAGCTTGTAATAGTCCAGTTGAAGAGTTCTAAACACAGCAGAGAAGGGCTTTCATCCTTAGGAAAGAGTTAATCAGGAAAGCTACAGGTTACTTGGGGACAGTCCAGCCAAATGCCTTCAAGAAATCGTAGGAAATCAGCCACAGAGGGAGTGACACCCATATCAGGAAGATTTCTGCAGCGGAAGCAGGAAACCCTTCTTGTTTAGGAGGTCCTCAGCCACAAGTTGAGACAAGTGTAGCCACTGTTGATGCAGGGTGGTGCCAGCTGGATTGACAGCAAGGTCATCTGTCTGTTGTAGGTTTTCTTTCCCTCGCATTAGACTTATGGCTCATTGAGTTGCAGTAGTGGTCCCAAGAATAAAGAGGAAATTTCCAAAAAATTCAAAACAAAACCAAAAGCAAAACAGGGGCTGGGATATAGTTTGGTGGTAGATTGCTTGCCTACCATGCATGAGGCCTTGGGTTCAATCCTTAGCATCATCAATAAACAAATAGACAATTAACTTACGAAATGGAAAAGCCAGAAGGAAGCCCCCAAACTGACACCTACCCCAGGTAGCATCGTCTCTTCTTGTGTTACCATAGTTGTGGGGAACCAGTCAGGCTGTAGGTTTATTTTTTATTTTCTGGATTTTTGAGACAAGGTTTCTCTGTGTGACCACCCTGACTGTCCTGGAACTCACTCTTTTTTTTTTTTTTTTTTTGGTTTTTCGAGACAGGGTTTCTCTATGTAGCTTTGCGCCTTTCCTGGAACTCACTTGGTAGCCCAGGCTGACCTTGAACTCACAGAGATCCACCTGGCTCTGCCTCCTGAGTGCTGGGATTAAAGGTGTGCGACACCATGCCTGGCAAGGCTGTGGCTTCTTGGTGTCTACGAGTCATGTCATTTTTCACTTGTTCTCATTAAAAAGTTTCCTTGAAATACCTTTTGTTCCCTATATCCACTATCTCCAACTGCAGGTTCCTGCAGGCCTTTGTACTGTACCCTAAATTCCTCATCACCTTTTCTTTGTGTCTCTTTGGCATTGTGGACCTCCCATTATAACCCTGAACTCTCTATGTATATAATTAATAGTCTCCATGCTCATTGCCTTCTAGACTGTGATATTCTGGAAGGTAGGGTTACATTTTCTAAGATTGCATGCCTGTATCCTTCTTGTAACTATCCTAAACTTGGGATATCAGTTTATTGTTTATTAGCCCCTAACCTTGCCCCATACCCAATACCTGTGTATGGTAAATGCTAGATTAAATACTTGCTAATTGAAAGAATGTTTTTCCTAATTTTTTTTTTTTTTTTAACTTTCAGACCCGTAAGAAACAGAAGGAAGATGTAGAAGGTGTAGGAACCAGTGATGGAGAAGGGGCTGCTGGGCTCAGCAGTGACCCCAAGAGCCGGGAACAAATGATAAATGATCGAATCGGTTATAAACCCCAACCCAAGCCCAACAACCGCACATCTCAGTTTGGAAACTTTGAGTTTTAGAGATGGATTCTCTTGCATGCCAGACCCCAGGAATGGAATAAAATGATGGCGGAAATACAGAACAGATTTAGAGAATTAAGTGTGTACAACCAAGCAGAATGTTTTCTGTCTCCTGCAGGGAGAAATAATGTCTGCGTGAAATTACTGCTGTTCAACTTTCTGATAAGCTAGGAGCCAAATGCTGGCTGTTTCTGGAAAATTGGACTGTGGAAAGCTTACCTGATTTTTGTTTTTAAAATTAAATATATTTTTGGAAAAAATGTGAGACATCCTTAAAAGTAGTAGCAATGAAGTCCCCAGCTCTGAGAGGTAATCGCCATCAGAGGTGATGTCCTTGTCTTTACAAAAGGACCCCAAACCTGGACACTTGGAGTTGATCCCCTGGACTTTCACTTCACTTGTTTATTCAGTATTTGGTGCCTGCTGACCATCCTGCAAGCAATAGAGATCCCAGATGAGTGTGCTCATGGCTGTAACCCTGCACTTGGAAGGTTGGAGTTGGAGGCTAGTCTGGGCTACAGAATAAAGTCTTGTCTCAAAATGTAAAAAACAAAACAAAACAAAAAAACCCTAAAAGCAGACCAAACCAAGGCAAAGACCCCTACCCTCATGGAGATTGGATTCTAATGAACAAACTGTCCGAGTCAAATCCACTTACAAAGGCTTTATACAATGAGGGAAACACGAGCATTTCGAACAGGACAAGAGGTACTCTAATTCTTCTTCCCTTGGGACTTGCCTGAATTCCTGCAGCAGGAACCCATGAACGCTGGACACCTTTGCCCCATGCCCCATTTTGCCATACAATTCAGGGACAGAACCACCAGTTGTGGAAGCCAGAACACCTGGAATCAAGTTTCAAAGAGACTCCTTAGCTGGGTTTACCCAGGCTTCTGGATAGTTTGTGAGTGATGTATACGCGAAGGTAGAGATAAAGGGGAATGTGTAGTTTCCTCTTCTTGCTCCATGCCTTTTTTTTTTTATATATAACAAAACTTTTATTCCAGTTTTATTAATGACCCCTAAGCCCTGTCATCTTACTGTCTTAAAAAAAAAAAAAAAAAACAACAACAACAATAAAACCCGAGACACAGGCTGTAGATAGGGGCTCTTTATTGCAGCCTGCAAAGGCCTTACAGAGGGCAAAGAGAAGACTGCCTGCATTACTCCTTCCCTCCTGCAACTCCCCGCTAGGATTTCCCAGTTGTTTTCGTGCCTCTGCATGGCTTGCCTTTTGTACTTAGCTGACATGCAGAGGGCTGTGTAAGACAGTGCCGAGTGATTCATGCAGACACAGTTCCTGAGAGGGTACACCTGAGTTTGCAGACGTGAACCAGAGCTCAGCCATGAAGTGGCAGGCAGTAGATTTGAACCCGGGCAGTCTGCTTTCCTAGCCCATGCTTCTAAACAGCCTTTAATATGTTGCTTTCCTAGTGTTCCTGGCTGAAAGCAGTGTGTGAAGGATAGAAGTTTCTATTTTTAGGTTTCCAAGAATTTCCATGCTGTTTTATGAACAGAATAAGAGTAAGAGTTATTCATCAGTAGACTAGGACTTACTGCAATTGCTAATCTTTTTTGAGCACAACTACATTATGTTTCAATTCTGTATTCCTTAGGATCTGTTCATTTCTGGATTACCAGTGCCCAGGAGGTTATCCAGGTGCTTGTAAAGATTCTGACCTTATTCAGGAGAGTGACCTTTCATTTTCCTGAAGTTTTCAGGGACAGAATAACTAGTAGATAGTAAAAACATAATATGGGTTGGATATGCCTGTGTTGTGTGGGGCACCTTATCCATATTGCTTTTTAATTTAAATAGGTAGGTGCTATTACTCCTTTGTGTGTGGGAGTGTACACACTAGGCATGCTACAGATTGAACCCAGAGCCTTAGAAAAGCACACTTAGGCAAGCACTCAACCACTGAACTACACACATAGCCATTTGTTTTTGCAGCAGGGTCTCACTGTTAGAAGCCCAGGCCAAACACTGCTCAAGTTATGCGCTCTCTATCTCCATCTTCATAGCTGGTTCCGAGATCCTTGCTGCTACAGGGAGAGACATGCTGTGGAGCATCCGTAAATACAATACCCAGATGCCAGGATTCCATTGCTTCCCTAGACTTACAGATCAGGTTGCTACACTCCAGGCCATTAGAGGGCTTCTGGTGGGGACACATCTGCCACCTGTATGTGCCCCTCCTCCTCACTTCCCCTATATCCAGAGTGGTACATTTCTTTGGAATTCTCCCTTCTCCTTGCCACCACGAATCAGAGATAGCCTGACTGGTGCTGAGGCCTGAACTCTCAGACCTTGTCATGCTGCTGTCTATATTTTCATGGCATTAACAACTCTTAATAAAATTCTTGCCCAAATGGGAAATCCACCTGTGTTCCCCTGTACCCCCAAACTGAAGACCTTTAACTAGGTAGTCCAGGTCTTTCCTCATAACTTTCCTGCCTCATCCTGCCAAATACTGGAGTGATAGGCACATGTCACCACACTTGACTATCAACTGCCTTTTTATAAATGAGAAAGCTTTGAGATGGTAGGAATAGTTTTTCCTAAGTGGTGGAGCCCAGATTTGAGCCCACTGCCCTCAAAGGCCATGTTTATCACAGCACACTGAAAGATTGCAGGAATGGTGAGGAATGCTCTGTAGGACCAGCAGGAAGACCAGTAACAGCAACACCTGGCCACTACCATGGGGTAGGCAAAGTCCAGCAGTGAACTTCCTGGAAGCCTGGTGTTCCTGCCTGATGATGGCATGAATGCAGAGATTAAGAATTATGGATGAAACAAGGCAAAAGTTAGCTTTTGAACTCAACAATCCCTATACTGAAAGACTTGCAGACACAGGACCCGTGTCCTATGCACAAGGTCATGCTGATCTGGCAGGCATAGCCCAGACCCCCCCCCCCCCTTTTTGAGACAGGGTTTCTCTGTGTAGCTTTGGAGTCTGTCCTGGAACTTGCTCTGTAGACCAGGCTGGCCTCGAACTCATAGAGATCTGCCTGTCTCTGCCTCCCGAGTGCTGGGATTAAAAGTGTGCGTCACCACTGCGCTAGCCCAGCTTTTTAAGTAGAGTGAGATAACAGCAACAAGGCCACGCCATCTAAGAGACTGACATTGGTAGAACCCATGGTAATGGCCAATCCCCAAAGACTGCAAAGAGACCAGCTTACTTAGAGACTGCTTTGTGTAGACAGACATGCATAGAATCACAAAATCAAGATATTTATTTTGTTCTCTTGCACACAACACTTAGAACATTCCCATCACAGCAATCCTGCTCTCTGGGAGCTTACAGTCTCTGAAATAGTCAACACGAATGGAGACCCAGTGATGAAGGCATTACATCAAATGCAGACTTGTCATTCAGATGAATTTTCTAAAGTGGCTGGAAAGGGCAGGCTCAAGATTAAATGACATGACATACATACACCCTGCCTCACTCTCCTGAGTCCAGTAAGGAACTCAAGCCCACGTCTGAAAGGGAATTTGGGACAACCCTACCATAATAATAAAGAAACTTTGATGGATGTTGAGGAGGTTCCATATGTGGGAAATGGGGTATCGAGTATTCTTCCATCTTGCACTGGAGTTAGTACCTAGGATCTGTAAGTCTGGGGGTAGGTAATCCTTTACTCAGCTTTATAGAAACTCTAATGGGGCAACTGCTGCTTGAAGCAAACTTAAGACCTGTACCTAGTTATAAATACCAAGTTCTAACTGGTAAGATAATTATAACCACAGCATTGCAATGCCTACTGCATCAGGAAGCTGAGAGATTTTAAAAACTTAGCTGCCCGGGATAAGACAGGAAGGGAGAAGTAAGCAGAGCTAAAGAAATTTAGACATAGTCTTCCCACAGAGGAAAGGAGATCTAGATGAACACAAGAGCTGGGCATTCATGTTCAAGAGCCTAGGACATAAGCTTACCTCTATCCCGTACTAACCACACCCTCTAGAACCTAGTCAGGGATCTCAAGTGCAGATTTTTCAGTAGACTGCTTCTAACCTGAAGAACCATGTCAAAGTGAGGTTTCTCTTGGTTTCAGATTCATAGCACCCTGTCCTAACTGGCCTTACTCACCTCCCTGGTAAGGTCCTGTTTCTGATAGTGTATGCTTTATTTTTAGGGTGTTGGTTAAACAAGGCCTGGCATATGCTAGCTAAGTGACCCCCATCTGAGCTTCATCTCAGCCCTGGGAAGGTGCTTTATGGCAGCTCATATGGAGATTTCTAGAAAGCACCAGGGCCCCACTGGATGTGGGTTCTGTATTCCCCTGGGTTGTTTGTTCCTTGGCTTCTGAGATAACAACAGGGAATCTATCTGCACCATAATGTCGGGCTCCGTCATTACCTGGCATTCACTGTGCAGTGCTGAAAACTGGCACAACAGGCTTGAACGAAGAGAAAAGCGACGCTCTAAAGTGAATTTCTTAGATTTTTTTTAGCCTCCATTAAGTAGCTTATAACCCTCTCTTGGTTCAAAGCCACCAAAGAACACATTCCTTGTTCTCTAGGGTTTAATTGGCACCCATGGAGAGAAAGTATAAACTTCAGAATCGCAACACTGGGCCAACCAGACAGCAGGTTTGTTTCTTCTGCTCGAGGCACAACTGGATCTAGCACCAAAGAAGGCAGGGTTGAACAGACTTGCACAGGAGGAAGATTCACTTCAAAGAGGGAGTTTGGGAACAAGCCTGCATGGAGACTAGTGACTGACAGCACATCCAATGGGATTCTTCTTGAGAAAAGGGGTTTTGGCCACTCTGATCTAGGTAAACCCCCATAAAATAAAGGTGGTCAAGTGGAGGATGGGACCTACATAGTGCACACTGAAAAGTCTGGCTACTAGACCGTGCCCTACATCTCTCCAAACACAAAGTCGGGTTTACCCTTCTGGCCTTTGACGGACTGACCTGAACTGCACGACAAAGGTCTCTTGGCCTTCAAACTACTTCCAAGGAACCCCAGATCTTTAAAAGTCAGGACTAGAGACTACATATGCTGCTAAGTGTACTTTGGCTATAGTCCCACACGAGTGTGTGTATGTACATAAAGCACATTTGGAGCTAAATAAGTTTGTGGAATGAATAAGTATCGACTAGCAGCATTGACATGTGCCCAAGACATACCACCTACCACCCAGCAGTTCAGATTCTCATGCCTGATACCAGGTAGGCCCCACCCTTTCCCTTCCAAGTGCAACTTCGCTATTTGAATGCTGACTCTTAGGGTTATCATCTCGATGTCAGCAGAAATGTCACCTAGGGACTTAGAAATGCCAAATTGGTGCCTCTAGGGTTGATGTCCACCAAGCAGTGTCTTAATAAGCCCTTTGGGTGATTCTCAAACACTCTAAAGTTTGAAAATCACTGGTTTCAAGGAACACACACAAAAACAATAATAGGAAAAAACAATACAAACTCTTGCTTTGTTCAGTTGGGACAAACCAAAGTACTGAGTCAAAGTAAAATGGCAATGGTTTTATTTAACAATCTCTATTTCTGTTATCTCAAACTGATTGTCCTGTTTTGCTTTGATTGGTAAGTTCATTACTAATCCAAGTGTTAAAGGGAACAAACGTTGGTGAGTGAGGAAGAATACATACTCCACAAACTCTAGGCCTTATTTAGTCCACACACTACTAGTATTTTGGCATAACACATCACACCTAGAGAAAGGCACAACGTGTTTCCCACTCACTAGGACTGGAGCTTATTTTCTAGTGTGAAATTTAAGTTCTGGGTTGGGTGTGAGGTCCCAAATTACCATCAATTCTGTTTGAAGTTAAAAATCCCTTGCTGTCACTGACCCAGAACCCCACCCACCAAACACACATATTATCTGTTTAAAACAAAAATGCAACCTCCCCCACCAAAGAAAACCCCAGAAAAATAAAAAGAAGCAGATAATCAAGTCATTAACTAGGAAGCTACCTGGATTAGACAAGACTCAGGATTATGAGAGAAGACATCTCACAGGTGGCTTCTCAAGAGAAATGTCAATTTCATCTTATTAGAAAAACCACTACTCCGGGACTGTCAACTAAGCCTCTATTCAGTAAGTGTGTGTGCATAAAGAGACAGGGATGATTGGAGAGGGAATCACATCTTCCGGTCCCGAGATGCTTCCTACATACGATTGATAAGGCCACGTGTGGAGTCTGATGTTAATGGCAGTGCTCTGTGATGTCCACTACCACTGCCTTCTTCCAGCTGAAGAGAAAGTATCCCGTCCCAGCCCCCGCTGCTACTGCGATGCAGAGGTACCCATTGTAGGTCATGAAGATGAGCATGAGGAAGTAGCTGATAACTACCTGGATAATGTGCAGCACTGTCTGCAGGAGGTGGGGGAAGCTCAGCATCTGCTGCCTGGGGAGTAAACAGAGACAGGAGAATCAGACTTGGGAGGCTGCAGGTCAGGAGAAAAGCTGTAGCTGTTAGCATAGCCTTCAACTGGACTGCGTCACAGCTATCCCAGAAGTGTGTGTGTGTGTGTGTGTGTGTGTGTGTGTGTGTGTGTGTGTGTGTGTGTGTTAGTGGTGGTGGTTGGGTGTTTGGTAAGATAGAACTTTGGATTTTCCTTGAGCCAGCCTCATGCCATTCTTTTATATCTTTACTATACATTCTTAAAATTACTATTTAGCAAATATTAAAAAAATTGGACTCCTTTTAACTTCTTTCAAAGTGGCAAACACTTGTAGCTTAGAACAACATGTATGTGCCTTTGCAGACTGCAAGTCCCATAACCCACAACTGCGAACTTCTAAAGTTAGAATCACTAACTCAGGAAGAAAAAAAATACTTGGTTTGTTACATTATTAAGACAGCTCTCTAGACCTTCCCTTTGGATCCGTTCCATCTTCTTACCCAACAGTTTTGTGTGTCTCCATAAGGATGGTTCCATTTGGTCCTGGGACAGGCATGGAATTGTAGCGAATGCTGACTTGAGACTTGCGCAGCAGACCTTCTCTGGCTATCTTGAGTCCTTCATAAAACATCGCTAGCAAGAACACAGCCACGAAAGCTCCAGCCATCTCTAAGGGGGAAGGAAGGAGGTAAAGGCGCTGTCAAAATCATCAGCCAGCAGGCTGCTGGGCACAGTGGCGCCCTCGTAGGGTCCCAGTGCTCGGGAGGCTGAGGCAGAGGATTATGAGTACACAGTCAGCCTGAGCTACATGGCAAGTGACTATCTCAAACAGAACAGAAAAAATATTACTCTCAGTTTATGAATAACTGGATGGTTGCCTCTTTACCCACTCAGGAGAGCTGAGATGTTATTAAAAAATCACAGCCTCTGCTCAAGAACATACTTTCTAATTATCCAAACACATGATGTAGAATATGGACAAAGGGAATAGCCAACTGTTGTTTTGTTGTTTAACAGGATTTTATTGTGTAGCTCAGGTTGATCATGACCTTCTGGAAATTCTCCTGCCTCAGCCTCTTGAGCACTGGGATTACAGGTATGCACCACCACATCCAGCTAAAACAACCTGGTTTTTTTTTTTGTTTTTGTTTTTGTTTTTGAGCTGAGGATCGAACCCAGGGCCTTGCTCTTGCTAGGCAAGCACTCTACCACTGAGCTAAATCCCCAACTCCAACCTGTTTTTAAAAGTGCTGCCTCTGTATTTTGAATAAGCACTTTAAGAGATTATGTATATATAAAATGAAGAATTGATAAGATGAATGTATTTATGTGACTAATTTAAATTTAACATACTACTTGAATTAAATGCCTCCCCCTCCTTTTCCAAAATCAAATTGGTTTATTTCAGAAATAAGCTTGGTACCTAAAGCAGTTTAAGTGACCAGTAAACTCATTCCATTGCATTTAAATGTAAAGCACACCAATACAGGATAGATACTAAAGACAGCCACCTTAAAACTAAGAGTGACTCCATGACAAGCCAAGTGTCAGGACATGGACACCACAGTTTGATGTAACAGAGAAAGCACTGGTTTGGAGAGTCCTAGAAAGTGTGACACTTGTTTTAGCTCTGTCGTACTAACTGTGTGTCTTTTCATTATATCTTTTTTTATCTGTAAACAGGCAGATATGAGATCAATACTTTTTTTTTTTTCAGGCAGTGTCTATGTAGTTTGGCTATCCTTGAACTCTCTGTGTAGACCAGGCTGGCCTTGAACTCACAGAGATCCTCCTGCCTCTGCCTCTCAAGTGCTGAGAATAAAGGTATTCACTGCCATACCTGCCAAGATCAACAGTTTTAACCAAGGGTTACACTGTGGTATTTGAATATGCTTGTAGTCTTAAACCTAGGACCAATTACAACTTAGCAAACAAGAAAAGGATTGCAAAAGATCTTTATCTGGCATTTAAATTATTTTTCAGTGCTCCAAAACACATACATTAATTAAAGGAAGCTCACTGGAGGATCAAAAAAATATATCTCATGTATTCCATCTTCTGATTAGGGAATAGGAATCGTGGGGGTCATGTAGCACAACCACACTGATCCAGTAATGGGACAGAAAGAGGTGCTGGATTTCCAAATCTCCGTCACCATCTCTCATGAGATTGTCACCTTCAAAGATGACCTGATGGTTACTCACCTCCAGGTGTGTTGATCACCAAACCGGAAAACAATAGTTCCACATTATCAAAGCCAAAGTAGAAAGTCATAGGCTGGCGGAAAATCAAACAAGCCGGTTAGGAAGACTGGAGACCTAGTGGGGTCTCAGCAGAGGCTCACAGTGATACATGCAGACAAGAAGAGATACTCAGCACTGGGAGGCTTTCCTACCTTGAGCACTGAGTTCCCCCACCCCACCCCACTTATGTCCTTTTCTCTTCTACATGAAACACAGTCAGCAGGTCTTAATTCAGGAAAGTGTGAATTTCAAGAGAGAGGATTAAAGAAAGGAGTCTAGAAAATCCTGGTTCTAGCGTCACTTTGTATGTTGCCACAGGAATCCAGGCAGATCATTTGACTGGCCTGGGGCGGGGTCTGCTTTGGTTCTCTCTTTGGTAACTTCCCAGTGCTAAAATTCCATGTTCCTATCATCTAAGTGTGTGGGCAAGGGCCTGTGACACTTACCATCATCATCATCATGCCGTCTCCTCCACCGTGGGAGTGGGAGGTGGTGGGGTGATGGTGAGGTGGCATGGTACTGTTGTCCCCCATATGGTTCATCCCCATATGGTTCATCCCCATGTGGTTCATCCCCATATGGTCGGAAGTATCCAGTTTTCCAGAAAAAGATGAGAGTCAGCAGAAAAATCTTTCAAGAAGAACAAATATGTATTATTAAGGACATAAAATATTTTCTTGATAAATACTTTGTCTATACAGAACTTTGCCCAGTAAACAAATGCTCTCCTAGATACAGAAGTAACTTGCACTACTAAGGATCACCTTTGAGACGAAGGACAAAGGGCTTACACTGAAGACTTGAGACACCCATTCCTTACTCTGCAGAACTACTCCTCTGAGACACAGGTTTAACGTGTGTTCAGTTTAAATATAAGGTAGAGGAAAGCAGCCTCTTCAGATTGCAGGAAATAGAGAGCCTGAAATAACGTATAAGTGGAAGCCATTAACAAAATGTGATCACTCCAAGGCTCTCTAATCATAAACACCAGTAGATAAAAAGCCAGGACTTCAGATAATTCTCCTAATTGGGATGGCCTGTGTTTAACCAGGATATTCATATTCCACTTAGAGGACAATCAGCTTTGAGTTCATTTAAATCTCAAGAAAGGTTTGCTGCTGCCGCAGGCAAGGAGTGTGCCCAGCTTTCAGACACGATTTCAGTCCCACCAGGACATTAGAGTTAAGAACATGAAAAACAAGGTATAAATTGGATGGTCTATATTAAATTAAGTCTAGACCCTGCATCTTCAGCCTGTGTCTTTGCACCATGTTAATGCTTTACTGCAGAAGTCAGCATGAGTCAGGGTGCAGTAACTCCCATAGCTGCTGTGTGGGCAGGGGACTGGGAAGTTGGGCTATACTGTGCAGAGGTAGCCCTGGCTGTCCTGGAACTCATTATGTAGACCAGGTTAGCCCTGAACTCAGAGATCCTGCCTCCTGAGTGCTGGGGTTAAAGGTGTGTACCACCACTGACTGGAAAAAACCTGTCTTTTCTCTAAGTTGTATTTATTGTTATTTGTATGAATGTTTGGCCTGCATGTACAAATGTGTATCACTTGTGTGCAGTGCCTGAGGAGGCCAGACGAGGGTGTTAGATCCCATGGAACTGGAGTTACAGATGGATGTGAGCCACCATGTGGTTGCTGGGAATGGAGCCTGGGACTTATTCGAGAACAGCAAGTTTGCTTAACCTCTGAGCCACCTGTCTAGCTCCTGAAATCTCTGTGTTCCTCAACTCCAGTATGTAGAAGAAATTCAAAATAGGATCAGGGCATGGTGGCATGCACTGTAATCCCAGCAGTCAGGAGGTTGAAGGAGAAATACTCAGATTCTGAGTCAAGCCTGGGCTACATAGTGAGCGCCTGTCTCAAAAAAGGAAAAAGGAATTCCAATTAGTTATCCGTGGACTTGAGTCTGAGTATGCTTCTGACCACTCAAGCTCCTATCATGGACCAGACTCATAGCTTAGTACTAGGAGTTCAACAACAAAGGGAAGAACTTGATAAGGAGAGAGATAGTGAAGTAAGCAGAATACATTCATGATGTAATTAGTGCTATGGAGGAAATAAACAGGGCAGCGTGACACATCACTAAGATGTGCAGAAGAGATGCAGCTCAACTAGGAACTTTACAGCCAGGAAGCCACATGTCTAACTCAAGAACAGCCGGCTTACATAGCTCTACGACACAGGCATAACCCAAGTTCCACTTTCCACTTGAGTAACTGTCATTCAAGTTTCGACAGTATCATTACAGAGTGGACAGTCTCCCTAGTCCTCTCAACACCATTGTTATGGTATTAAGATGTTGAGCAGTGCTCTTGCTCATGAAAATTTTATAATAAATACTAAATAACAGAATACATAAAATGGAGCTGGGCAGTGGTGGCGCATGCCTTCAATCCCAGCACTCAGGAGGCAGAGCCAGGAGGATCTCTGAGTTCGAGGCCAGCCTGGGCTACAGAGCGAGATCCAGGACAGGCACCAAAACTACACAGAGAAACCCTATCTCAAAAAAACAAAAATAGAAAAAAAAAAAGGACTCTATGAAATAGTGAGCCCACAAGTGTCAATGATGAGACTGGTGTTGAGCAGTTATCAGTTTTCCTTTTTAAAAAGCAATTCCGACGGAATGGGAGGGTTATTGGTTATAACTCATGATTCTGAACCAAACAAATACAATGGCGTCAGAATAAAAGGAGCCAGATGACTAATAAAGACACACAAACAGAAGTCATAAATTTCATTTTCTTCCAGTGCAAGGCTGGAAAATGACAACATTAGAAAAGCATAAAAGATAATTTCACTCCATATCATCGAGAGGAATCCAGGTCATGGAGAGGCAGTGAACATTTTATTGGGTTCCTTTATTTCTAAGAGGCAGAGGGAGACACAGAAATGAACCAGACACAATCTTTCCGTAGAGATTGGAGTCAAAGGGGAAGTTGAGCAGTCACACTTTATGACATGTACTCTTTAAAAAGCAGGAGCACAGCACCACAGACGACTTGAGCCCTACACCCTTGACGTCTTTGAACACTGATAACACTGTTTTCAGTAACAATATTTGAAGACCGGGCAGTTAAGTCTGTAATGGTAAATATTATCAAAACCCTTCAGTCAGATCAGTGACCCAGGTTCAAAGCTCAAGAAGAGCTCTAAACTATGCACCTGCATTGTCATGTGTGTAAGATGCATTCCACATTCAAATGCACCAGGGAAGAGGATCAGCTTGTTTTTTCTTGTAGTGCACAATGGACTTCTGTAATGGGAACCTTTTGTAAGGCTTACCCAGTGGGGTCTGGACAGGGAGGAAATCATCAAGCAAACAGTGTAGCTCAAACTCCAACCTGCTGCACCCCATGTGCACTAAGTTTCTTCGGATTATTTGTAGCCCAGGGATACGGAATTTGCTTAGTATGTGTGAGGGCTCTGGTTTTGACCTTAACAGTGAAGGTGTGAGATAAGGAAAAATCCCACAGGACTATGTCAAATCAAATTTATACATATACATATACATATATATATATATATATACACACACACATACACACATATATATATATATATATATATATATATATATATATATATAATATTACTATATTACATATCAGGAAGAACTTAGAAGTTATTTATGAAAACAAAATATGTAAGGGATGGAGTTAATAGCTCAGTTGTAGAGAGCTTTTGCCTAGCACAACTGAGGCCCTAGGATCAATCACTAGCATGGCAAAAACAAAGGTTTTATTTTTTAAAAATTCTGTATCTTATTTACTTTTACTGTATGAATGTTTTGCCCTGCATGTATGTATGTTCACCACATGTGTGCCTGGTCCCTGTGGAGATCACAAGAGGGCATCAGATCCCCTGGAACAGGCCATATAGAGGGCCATGAGCTACTGTGTGGGTCCTGGGAATTGAACTAGGGTCCTCTGCAAGAGCAACCTGGGCTCTTAGCCACTGAGCTATCTCTCCAGTTCCCTGAAACTTTAAATCATAATAAGTACATGCTAGTCTCTCTCTCCCTCTCTCTCTCTCTCTCTATATATATATATATATATATATATATATATATATATATATATATATATAATCAACTTAGCTTTTCAGTGATATGCCATATGTCTTGATAACCGATTGTATATATAAAAAAGATGAAAAAAATCAAACACAATTAACCCATTCCCTCTAGAACAGAAATCTATTCATAGGCAGCAAAATGGTATTTGTTGGTTTTCCTCTGATAGCTTTAAGTTGATCCAAGTTCAAGTTACTGAGCACAGAAACGGATACTGAAGGAAGAAAGAGTAAGTCAGAGCCCAGAGGTACACATGGCTGTTGGCCTTAGTTTACAATCTGAGTGGTCTGACCTCAGAGCAATCTGGAACTGGCTGTTTGACTTATTTATGTTTCCCAAACTCCACAGCAACTTGCTCTCTAAGAACTGTGTTCTGTGATTTAGCTCCACCCTTACCACCTCTTTCTAAGAACCGGATTCAAGGTCCACAAAGCAATTCTCGTACATTTTATGGACTCAATTTCTCCATTATAAAGCAATTAGTGGAACCTGAGGAAGGGCAATGATGAGTAAGAGACGGAATTTAAAATCTCTGAGATAAAGCATAGATTGGATGGGTTTCTGTTTGGACACACTGGGCATATGGTAATTCCATGCTAAGACTTAACTTTCTCTTTGCTCCTTATCCTCTATCATTTCATCATGATCACATGTTATTTAAAAAGAAGAAATAACAAAACATGGATAGAACAGAAAAACAAAACAAAAAATCTTTGATTCTTAACTGATAGAATCTACTTGCAATACTGTTGTTACAGAGCTTCTTATAAGACGGCAGAGAGGACAGAAATACTGTACTTTCATTTAGATTGATGCCGTTCAGATTAAGCCAGTTTTCTTCATTAGAATTCAAGTGGGACCCCTATTAGAAAAACACCTTTGTATTAGAAAGATAGTGAAGCAACTTAAACCGGGCAGTGATGGCGTACGCCTTTAATCCCAGCACTTGGGAGACAGAGCCAGGCAGAGTTCCAGGACAGGCATCAAAACTACACGAGAAACCCTGTCTCGAAAAAACCTCCAAAACCAAAAACATAAACAAACAAACAAACAAATAAATAAATAAATAAAAGGTAGTGAAGCAACTTAACAGCAGGATGTGGAAGTTCCTAGAAAATACAGAACAGTCTAAGAACTGACTTCAAAACAAAACAAAACATGGCACAGATTTTAAGGAACGTAGTCCGTATAACTACGAAGAAGGCTTTTTCTACTCGGCTTCTCAGGAGCACCTTACTTTAGAGGTACTTGAACTTGGTCCTGTCGCCCACTCTACCAGTCGAGTCTATACTGAACACTGGGTAGCTCTGGTGTTCTTTCTGTATCCTCTTTTCCTGCATCTGAGCATAGGTGTTGGTTGGGGAATATTTGGCTGGTGGGAAGACAGAGAAAGACCCGATACAGGTGTTTATACAAATAGCTTTCTTTCTATTACAATTCAGTCAGTCTACCCCTAAGAACTATCAGAAAAAGGCAGTTTCCTCTAACTTCTCTAATAAAGACTTAGCTAAAAGATTAACTTGAGGCAGGTCATGGCACAGACCTGTAATCCCAGCACTTGGGAGGCAGATCACAAGTTTCAGGCCAGCCTGAGCTACATAAGGAAATCCAGTCTCAAAAAAGCCGAACCAAGCCAAGTAAAACATAATACTTAAAACACCAAACTGCAAATCCTAGGATATCTAGCAAAATAAAAATGAATTTGTGGGCAGAAGCTAGAATGTAACAAGCTAAATCCTGATGGCATTCTGAGCCTCAGCACTCACTGTATTTCTAATAGGTGAGCTCCGAACTTCACATTCCTTTATTGTCCTGGCATTACATAATGATGGAGGAGAAACACTCCCTTGGACTAGTAGACCCACAAAAGGCTATAAGGAAGTGGTTATGCTTGGCATGAAGGCCCCCTTCCTAGCCCAGGCAGATGGAATCTAGTCTTAGACAGTTCTGGACTGCCTAGGCCTTTGCTGACTTTCATGTTAAGGAGGATAAAGAAAGCTTTTATTCTAAAAAGTGATTAGGTTTATGTTTCCTTTTAGATTGAATCAAACATAAGACAGACACTCAGCTTTCCTGCTTTTGGCAAAAAAAGATATGAGAAATTCAAGGTCAAACACATTAAACAACAATAAATAGGGATTCATGTTCATGGACTCTGTCCACATGATCAAGTAACTAGTTTAGCTGTGCTAAACTACCTTCTGATGACCTGTACAGGGCTAATATATATCCCGAGAATTGGCCTGACTTTGTTTCAAGTGACTTTCAAAACTTCCTTGTATGAAAGATCAATCTACTCTTCCATAGTTCACCTTTGAGGACAGACTATAGAGGAACTTTCCAATGGCTAAACTTTAAATTCTCTTGATGGCTTTATGAAAACCACTCCCTATACACACACACACACACACACACACACACACACACACACACACACACACAACTTCTCTCTTAGCTTTTCATATTTTAAAGTTCTCCAGTGAGCTGGTTCTGGTGGCTCATACCTTTAATCCCAGCACTTGGGAGGCAGAGGTAGACAGATCTGGAGGCAAGCCTAGTCTATCTACACAGTGAATTTCATGCTAGCCAGAGCTATACAGTGAGATCCTGTTGCAAACATAAAAAAGAAAAAAACCCAAGTGAAACAATGTTTCAGTTTCACTCCAACTTTTTGCAGGTTGATAATAAAAACAAGGCCAAGGGACACTGACACAGCCTTACCTGCTTCTCTCCACAGCACTGGTGGGCTGAGAAAGACGCCAGAATGGGGTAAGGGTTGATGCAGCGATTCTTTGCAGACTTTGAATGATCACTATGTTATTTTCTCTTTCTTCACCATATGTCACAGGAAGCATTACTGCAGGTCATCTGTGGCATCCCTGAAAGCCCTTTTCATGGAAGGAAACCCGGCTGTGTCATTGTTCACATTCAGGCAACATAGAATTCATGTGGCTGCCTGAGTCATACATTAGACTCCCAGGGTGCATCAAAAGTAACTACCCACCAGACACATAAAGGGGAAAACTACTTCAAACAATTAAACTTAAGAGCTTTCCTTCATAAGAGTGGCCAATAATCTAGGCAAACAAGAAATGCTGCATGGATTGACAAGTTTTTAAAATCATAAAACAGCAGCTATCAATTAGTGGCTCTTCTACCTGGAGGCTCTTGGCTAGGAGTATCTATTCAGCAAGGACAGTAATTCGGCTGCCCCTGTCTCCAAATCTAATTCTTTCTGTGGAGAGCAAACCTTAGATCTGATTCTAATCAGAAAGAGACAAAAAAATACCCTGTTTCGGCTGTTATGAAGGTCACCTTCTGGTGTCATAAATCTCATCATCCCACATCACCCACCCACCCCACCGAACAAGCCAGCTAGGAACCCTGTTAGGGCAAGACATGCTGGGGGACTTACTGTGTGAGGAATTACAGAGCCACCGAGGGCCATCCTTTTTAGAGAAATCATGCTAATGTCAGACAATGACTACAATGTTGCTGACCAGTCCCTATGTCACCTATGTCTCTGGACAAACACGAATGGAGGTACAACTACCACATCAGCAACAAAATATAGGAGAGGTGAAAAAAAAAACCCAAACTAGTTTAAACATGAGAGTTGGTAATTAGTTTACTCGGAAATTGTTTTGTACTCTAGAGCTTCATTTTCCCTAACTGTAAAAACAAGACAGTGTATCATTAGTGGAGCCCTACCCAAAGCCCAAGCCTTGGGCTACCTTCCCATGTGTATCTAGTAGAACAGAATGCCTCTAACATCCTTACTACTGGACTGTAAGTTGAGGGAGCACCCTGCCTTATTTACCTTTGGACTGCCTACATTTTAACACCCTGAATACAGTAATAAATTATAATAAAAAACCTTCGTAAGTAAATTGCTTTTTTGAGACGGTCTTACCACACAACTCTGGCTGGCCTTGAACTCCAAGATCAACCTGTGTCTGCCTCCCATGTTCTGAGATCAAAGGCATGCCACACCTCGATTTCTTTAATATTTAAGAGTACACTAAGACAGTCTTAATTTCCTCTTTAGTACCTTAATGAATCTGACATGTTATATAGTATCTGATAGGCTTCAAAGCTATTCAAGAGCTTTATCTTAAGAAGTAGCAAACTGTAGTTGATGTAGAAGTAACATAGGCAAGTTTGTTAGCCTTACTTCAGACCTAAGTAAAATCCAAGAAAGGGACCTTGCAGGTAGGACTATTCATTATTTATTTTTGTGCTGGTGGGACTGAACCCAGGGCTCTCCACCTTGACAAGCAACACATAAACGTACAACAGAGGAAATGAGAGAACTGACAGATTAGATCAACTTACAAGTACATTTACTCAGTACATTTACTAAATAAATAATTGCATAGAACCTGAACAAATGTTTAAAAAAAATCTTTCCTGGAGGCTAGAGAGATAGCTCAGAGGTTAAGAGCACTGACTACTCTTCCAGAGGACCCAGGTTCAATTCCCAGCACGCCCCCCCCACCCCCAGCAGCTCACACCTGTCTATAATTCCAAGATCTGACACCCTCACCCAGACATACATACAGGCAAAACACCAATGCACATAAAAAAAATCTTTCTGAAAATCCAACACAGTTTCTTTTCAAGATGGAGGAACCAAGGCACAGAGAGCCTCACTGGTCTGTTCAATGCTAGAAGGTTGAGGCTCCTTTGCTAGGACCCGCATATCTTCACAACTAGCCTATTTTCTGTAAGTTAGAGATCTTCTGGCTGGCCTCTGGGCTTCACCATCAACAGTTCTGTTCTCACCTTTACATTACTCTTGTGCTCCAGACAATCATTTCTTCAGCATCAAAAGTCACCCTTCCAATCTCTTGGGCAACATGTCCTCCCTGGCTTCCAGGGTCTACTAAGACTGCTACACATCTGTAAAACATTGTACCTTCTCCAGTAGTCCAACTGGGGCCAGGGGGTTAACAAATCCTTAAACTGTTTTAATGACCTTTTCAATCTGTGCTTATTTCTGTCAACACGCTAACAGAATTGCGTGGTGAGAAGGTACAAATGGTTGACTGGAGGTGGAATTCTCCAAAATTCCTTTTCATCAACTGCAAACATTTCAAACCTCTTCTACTGACTTACTATTTTTGACATGCTAAAGAAAGAAGCCTGGTTTCAAGCAATCAGGACCCCCCCCCCAAAAAAAAAAACCAACCAAACAAACAAACAAAAAAAAAACCAGAAACCAAATGAACTGGAAAAATCTTCGAAGTCTCAGCATGAACCCTTCTGCAGATACAGGAATTTTTAATAACTTTTAATAACTGCTCAAACACCTGTGGGGACATGTCAGGAAAGTGTGTTGCTCCATTCCAGACACATAAGCAAACTCTTGCAGCCAGGCAAAGGCAGAGGCTCCCTGGGATCTGAATCACGCTACTTGATGGAGATGGTGTTGGTCAAAGAACCAGCAGCCCAGGTTAAACTAGTGTCTCCACTCCAGGGGTTTACTGCTTCTCAAACTGTAATTTGCTTTTTAGGCTGCAATAGGAGGAACTATCTTTTCCTCAACTGGCACACTGATTTATTACCTGACTTTTATGTCTGTCTGTCTGTCTCCCCATTACCCCTTACCTCAGTCTAATCATCTTCACATGGATGTGTTTCATGAAGACAGTTCTTAGTTTTTCTGAATGAATTTAGCACTTTGAAACTTACTTTTTTTTTTAAACTATGTCCTCTTGGAACTCTTTTTTTTCTCCAATTATCTGCGTCAGTCCAAATCCTGTCACCATTCACATTCACTGTGCAGTATGCACATAGCACCCAAACTAAGGGCAGATCAAAGGCCAAACTCTTGTAAGTGTACACTCTGTCTTAGGGTTTCTGGTGCTGTGAAGAGACACCATGACCACGGCAACTCTTGGAAAGCATTTAACTGGGGCTGGCTTACAGTTTCAGAGGTTTAGTCCATTATCACCATGGTAGGAAACATGGTGGTGTGCAGGCAGACGTGGTGTTGGAAAGGGAGCTGAGAGTTCTACATATTGATCCACATGCAGCAGGGGACTGTGTGCCACACTGGGCATAGCTTGAGCATAAATGACCTCAAAGCCCACCTCCACAGTGATATACTTCCTCTAATGAGGCCACACCTACTCCAACAAAGCCACACCTCTTAATAGTGCCACTCCCTATGGGCCAAACATTCAAACACATGAGTCTATGGGGGCCCATACCTATTCAAACCACCACACTCTAATTCATTCTGTAGAATTAGGATGTCATGTCTATGAAGTTTTTCTTGTATTTCTAACAAATGAAATCTCTTTTTGGACTTTCCTACTTATGGAAATATTAAGTGACAGTTCTTAACATCAGTTACGATGGGAAATATCACATATACTCGCTAAGTTCCTTGAAGGCAGGTAACTTTCTAATTCTTACCCTACAGCCTCTGGAAGAACACTCTACAAGCAGTCTTTCAAAAGATATTTTTTGGGCTGGGTATGAAGTTCATTCAGCTGGTTGAGGGCTTGCCATCATGCATGAAACCCTAGGCTCGGGCTTCCTCCCTAGCACCATCACATAAACAGGGCATAGTGCCTAGCTAGGTCTGTATGCCTAGCATTTAGGAAGCAGGAATAGAAGGACTGGAAGTTCAAGATCATCTTCAGCGACATAGTGAGTTCAAGGCCAGCCTATGCTACAGAGATCCTTTCCAACCTCCCCAAGCAAAAGTATTTATTCATTCTTATAAAGTCATGTAGATTTTAATATCCATCTACATGGAACTAGATAAAAATGAAAAGTCATTGGCTTTTGGGGAGCTCCTATAGAAGAGAAACCCTCATTAAACATAGAAGCAAATAAATATGTGTAGGTATAGACAATCTGTGATTAAGTGGATGAAGGAGTAAACAACGTGGATGGAAGAACATGAAAGGACAAATAGATAGAGTGGGGCAGGTAGGGGGAGAGAGGAGCACTCTTTAAGGAGGTGGCATTTCAGCACTCTTAACTTACTTGAGCTTAGTAAATGAGCAGGAAACTGTCCCATGGAGGTAAGAGAATAAAGGGCATCCAAGGTCAACAACACATTCAGGGAAGAGGTTAACGAGATCAAAATGACTGATCCTTTGTTCAGTGGTTCTCAACCTGTGGGTCATAACCCTGGGGTTGAATATCAGATTTCTTGCACACATATAAGATATTTACGTTACAATTCATAACAGTAGCAAAATTACAGTAATGAAGTAGCAATGAGATAATTTTTATGGTTGGAGTTCACCAGAACATGAGGAACTATATTAAAGGGTCTCAGCATTGAGAAGGTTGAGAACAACTGGCTTAGACAGTGCTCATGAATTGAGGTTTGCAATAAGTACCATGCACAGTTGTGTTGAATTCAATAGCAGTTGTATAAACAAAATTTGGTACTTACTAGCTAGCTAGCCAACCAGCCAGCCAAAAAAACAAATAAAATGTAGGCAGATTAAGCTCCAGGAAGAACGCAGCAGAAAAAAAAAAAAAAGTACTTAATGGTTTTTCACTGGACCTCATAAGTGTCCTACACCAGGACATTTTCTACGGTGACACAAAACAAACCTCACTTCTACCTCCCCAACAGCATCAGTGACTAGCAGGTAGTTCGCTTTTAATGTCCTGCTTTAAAGACAATGGCCAACATATGAGACTGAGTCCACAAGCTGGATGCTGGTTCCAACACCGTCAGAAAGAATTCTCTTGTGTAAAATACTTCTCAGTCTCAGTATCACTGACATTTTGAGCTGGAAATTCTTCATTATAAGCTGTCACATGTTACAGGATGTTTAACACCATCTCCAGCCTCTCTCACACAATAGCAGCTAGAAAACCATTCCCACCCACAGACTCACACTTCTCTACATAATTCTCAGACACCATGAGTTCCAGGCCACCCAACCCTTTATGGTAATTACAATCAGAAATTTTAGTTCTAGCCCTGATTATTTTTCTTATACATTAGGCAATTTAACCTTTCTGGTCATAGTTCCCTGAGTCAAGGGATGGAGTAATTTATCTTTAGTGCCTATTCAGTTTAAAAGTTCAGATGCAGACAGCGGTTTCAATAAAGCAAACACACACTTGTCTTCTAAATGCACTCAGAGTAATAGATGATATGCTTTAGACATTCTGACCTTTCAGAGTCTTTAGCATTTACTTATCAAACACGCTTAGATCACCTAGCACTTTCCAGTTCACTTTTAAATAATCAGCTCCTCTGAGAGGCATTTTGCCAAAGTGGAGACAGCAAGAGCCTTCGCTGCTTCCAGAGTCAGGCTGCTGACTGGCGTACGGCTGGCTCTGCCATCACTGGAACTCAGAACAAGTCATTAAAACTTGGTGAGAACAATATGAACACATAAAACTGGGATAATAACATCACAACATTATAAAAATCAAATGGAAATATATAGATGAAAGCAACTGCCAGCCTAATCACACACATAGTAAACATTAAATGCTAATTACTTTCTTCCTAACTCAAGGGCTTCTCAAAGTGCAGTCCAAAGAATACTTGGATCAGAATGGCCAGTAACATTGCTGAAAATAAACCCAGGACGCTAAGGACACAGAATTACAAGGTCTAGGCCAGCTTGGGCTACATGGTAATTCAAGGCCAGCCTGGTCTACCAAGTGAGACTTTGTCTTAAAAAAAAAGAAAGAAACAGTGATAAAGAGATGGCTCAGTGGTTAAGAGCACTGGCTGCTCTTTCTAGCACCCCAATGGCAGTTCACAGCCACCTAACTCTAGTCCCAATGGGAATCCCACACCCTCTTTTGGCCTCCATGGGTACCAGGCACCCACATGATACATGGACATTCAAGCAGGCAGAACAGCTGTACATATGAAATTTTAAAATGAAAAAAGAAAAAAAATATGAAATGATACCACAATAAACCCTCCCCAGTCAGTCTATGTTCTGTGGTTTCCGAGGTAAGTATAACACATTGAGATGTTCTTTGGAAAGGCCAGGGCCAGTGAGACAGCTTAGCGGCAAAGGAACCTGCTGCCAAGTGCGTTTACCCTAAGCCAGCTCACTGGCCCCAAATCATTTACTTCCTGCAGCTTTGCATTTCCAGTTTTAAAAACAAGGCAGCTATGGCTGGAAAAGAGACATTTATTTCCCCATAATGTTTCAACGTTACTACTTCTGCCTACACAGGATGCTTTTCCTTATAACTGTAGATTTGAAATAGATATTTCTATAGTAATTTCACTAGGACTTTGGGAAGGAAATGATAGAGGTTCAAATTGCTATGTTGAAATGGAAATGTGATTATACTATAGTGTATATATGTATAGAGTACAGTGTTCTTGTCAATCTTGTCTTTTCTAGTTTAGGAGTAGGAACAGTTCAGAGGTACAATACAGCACCCTCTGGTACTGCTGAAATCATAACAAAGGAAACTCTTTTCATGGCTGGTTTTCTGGAAGGTTTCGAAGCCTTTGACAGATTGCCTAGCCTGGCAGAAAGGTGGTCTGCAGGGCAGGCTTCAATCATCCTGCAGCAACTTTCCCTGGGAGCCTGACAACTTTCAGTAGGCCTCCTAGGGAAGCCATGTGTTAGTCTCCAAGTCTGTCCTCTAACTCCCAGGAGCTGCAGTTCAACAGTGGGCCTGGTTACTGCATGTCCCCCCGAGTTCATTGGAACCGTTTCACAAAGAAATGGTGACTTCTTAGAGCTTGGCAAACAGGTAAGTTTCATTTTAAAATCCAAAAAGTCAACACTAATCAAACTGTATCATCTTGGTGGCTGTAAGAGTTCATAGTTTTGAGATGTGATGGTGTACACCTTTAATCTCATTGCTCAGGAGGCAGAGGCAGGTGGATCTCTGTGAGTGTGAGGGCAGCTTGTTCTGCATACTAAGTTCCAGGACAGTCAGAACTACATAATAGAAAGACCCTATCTAAAAAAAAAAAAAAAGTTCTATTTATTTTGAGTTTATGGTTTTATAAATATAAAGTGAGATGTTTTGGGACTAAAAGGATATATGTTTGGTATAGCCCTGTGCTGTTCCTACTATGTGTGCTACCCTCCACAACCAGCAAAACAATGTTCCAAAACTTCAACTATAACACCAAGAATGACATTGGAAACCAGAAGTATGTGTATGCATTTACTGCAACATATACACACTCACACATACCTCCACAAGATAACTGCTAGTCTTTGGTCTTTCTTCTAGAATATACGGAGAGATGAGGAGTTGGAAAGGGTGACAGCGTTGTGCAGAGAAGAGGGAAGGCAGGAACCTGCCAGGGCAGCAAAGGCTAGACTACCTGACTTTCTACCTTCTGCCCCAGGGGCCACAGGGAATCCACACAAAAAGGACAGGAGGCTCTGGCTTAAAGCTGCAAAAACACGCAAATTTCAGAAACGCCCTGAGCACCTGGCAGCGGAATGGAGGTGGGGGAAGGTGGAAGAGGAAGTTACAGTCTATGCTTAAGTATGAAGGAAAATACTGCATGCCGTGACATACATGCTTCTGATCCTAAGACTCTAGAGGGAGACGCAGGGGGAATCAAAAGTTTAAAGTCCCTCAGCTACAAAAAAAGCATTTGGCAGTTTTGACCTGCTTTTGGTCTCTAAGCTCAAAAAGACACAACTGTGGGGGTGCCACACACTTCAGAAAGTTACTATAATCACAGCATCGGAGGGGTGGGTGAAACACAGTACTCTTTGTAATCTCAGTCCCTCTGTGGATGTTATGAAAAGGGAATCTCTTGACTCCTATGTATAAGTAAGGCAAGTATGACTGGGACATGGTGCCTTTTGCTAAGTTTATAAAATATTCACTTTTAAATCAGCTCTTAAGTAATCCATATTGAAAAGCATTAGAAAATGTCTAGGGCTGTGACACAGGTAACTGCAGTGCACTTTCTAATTCCCAGCAGAATCTCATTTATAGGAAAAGGACATGTGCTAAACAACCCCCTTGTGCAATACTAGTGGCTCCTAGTTTTACCTTATCAGCTCATAATTCTATCCAAGGCATCTCCAGAGCACTTCACTTATCAAATGAGAAAAGAAAAATGGTTCTTAGCAACCCTTTCAGGACATCACCAAAATGAGATAGGGCTAACAGAGACAATTAGTTACATACTCTCTTGGAGAAGCCCACACTGGTACTTGGGTCCATCTTGCTTCCCCTCTCTTCATTTGGGAAGCTTAAGTACATCTGTCTGTCTTCTGAGTGCTTCTTTCTCTTGATCTTCAAACTTGAGCCTATATTAAAATATCCTTAGCCGGGCAGTGGTGGCGCATGCCTGTAATCCCAGCACTCGCGAGGCAGAGTCAGGTGGATCTCTGTGAATTCGAGGCCAGCCTGGTCTACAGAGTGAGATCCAGGACAGGTTCTAAAAGCTACAGAAAAACCCTGTCTTGAAAAACAAAAACAAAATAAAACAAAAATCCTTAATGTTCCTAAAAGTTTCAGGAATTCCTCAGGCCACTGAGGATGGCAGTGTGAGCTGTATCTGTCCCTCACACCTGACAAAGTTACCTATACAAGGTCTCCACTGAAGATTTTGTCTCTAAATCATAGAAGTTAAGATGTTTCAAAATTCACTGTGCATTGGCAGTTAATACCCTGCAAATCTTAAGTTGCTCTTTAGTTTTCGGTCTGATGCATACATCCCCTGACACCTTGAAACAGCTTCAAAGTATTTACCCTAAGGGCAAATGTATGATATGTACAAAGCTATGCACTACAGGCCTGTCTGTAACGCCAAAACATTAAAAATACAACCCAAGTGTTCATTGATTAAATTAGTTATATTTCCAGAAAAGAGAATACTTTATAGTTATTAAAGAGTGAGAAATGTCTGTCCACCTTTATAGATGATTGTCTAGATATACTATGAAATTGGTGGGGGGAGCAGAGCACACTGATGTAATTTATAAAAAACGTTAAAGGGAGAAAGTCTACACACATAGTTTACAGTTTTAAAAATTAAGTGATCAGGTCCCAACCCTTTATTTTCCAGTGGGGAAACCGATGCACATGTTCCTGGAGAATGATATTAACATACTTCCTAGCCACCTTTCTATCTGCTTCTGCAATGGGACTCTGTAAGACTCAGCCCTCCCATTTCTCCACATGGTTTGCTGGAAATGTAAGCAGGAGGGCTCTGAGCCCCACATATCCCGTTTGGGCAGTAAACCACACAGGAGCGCTTTCTTTAGCCCACTCTCACCTTTCCACACAAAGAAGATCAAGTATAAGGCTACATTCTTCCCAAAGGCTTTTAGAAAGCTTGTATTTGCTTGTTCCCCAGAGCCCAGCTCACAGTGGCTAGGACAAACAAACTGGAAAGGTCCTTTAGTTACGCAATGGCAGAGGGCCCACGTCCACTGAGGAGTGACCTCCCGGACACTGTACTCCACTTCTCTGTTCCCCTTTGCTGCTGGCTAAGCCATATCCTGGAATTAAGAAAGCAGGAATGCACTCTTTCCTTGTCTTCTTACTGCCCCACTGTAGTCTGGGTGCAGTTTCAGCCCCCTAATCAGAACGATTTCAAGTATATTTTGTGTAAAGATTTCAGAATGCTTTGTGTATGGTATCAGAGTGGAGTTAAGTACTGCATTATTCTTCACAGATAGAAATTTGCCACATATTCGCTATGCGACATTAAGAAAATCACCAATGAGATGATTCAGTGGGTAAAGGCACTTGCTGAGCAAACCTGGCAACCTAAGTTCAATTCCCAAACCTCAGCAAAGGTGGTAGGAAAGAACTGCTTCCACAAAGTCGTACTCTGACCTCCACACATGTGAATACCCATACCAACACCCATATGCAAAAACAAGTAAATAGTTCAGCTGGCTTTGAATTTACTATGTACCTGAAGACAACCCCGAATTCTTGATCTTCCTGCCTCCACTTCCCAAAGTATATAGCTTTTCGTCATTTGATTTAAAGAATCCTAGCTAAGCAGACACACACAGGGGCAAAACATTTCTTTGGCTACTTGTTTGCTGTAGTCAAAGACAGATTGTACTCGCTACAATCCAAGGTCTTTTATTGTTTAAATCTGTCTGTAGTTACAAAGGATTTCAACTGTCTAGGCTATAATGCTGATGTGCCCAGAATATGATCTGAAACAGAAATGTCAAACCAGTTGAGCTGTTCCTTCTAATCAACAGAAAACTGAAGTTAAATATACTATGTGATAGGAACTTACGTCCCTCAAACCACTAATTAACAAGAGATGACTCTATCCAAGTGCAGTAGGAGAGTACACCTGAAAACAAGAAAATCGTTCCTGGGTGTGATGGCTCAGATCTTTAACCCCAACACTTGGGAGGCAAACTCTGTGAGTTTGAGACCAGCCTGGTCTACATAGTATGAGCCTGTCTCAAAACAATTGAACAACCAACAAACCCTCAAAGAACTAAGTTGTCTGAGCTGGGGGTGGTGGTACACTCACACTTTCAAAGGCAAGCAGAGCTCTGTAAGTTTGAGGCCAGCCTAGTCTACAAAACGAGTTCCAGGACAGGCAGGGCTGTTACACAGAGAAACCCTGTCTTGAAAAGCCAAAAGAAAAAAGAAAAAAAGAAAACCAAAACCAAAACAACAACAACAAAAAGAACCCAAAAAAGCCTAAGTTGTCTGAAACCCAAACAGAGGCTTCATAGTAGAGTGCAGCAGTCCTGAGCAAGGACCAGGAGGGTGGTTCTCTAGACCTGACCCTAGACACTTGATAGTTATGTGAACCTGAGGACTTATTCATTCATTCAATGTTTCTAAAAGGACTTATTGCACAATGTAATGTAACTTTCTAGTCCTTCAAAGTTATTGTTACAAACTATTTAGATTAATTAAGAAATACAAGTTAGATCCCTGACTTCAAGCTCTACTATGGAGCTATAGTAATAAAGATAGTTCGATATTGGCATAAAAACAGACACATGGATCAATGGAATTGAATCAAAGATCCTGACATAAATCCACACACTTATAAACACTTGATTTTTGACAAAGAAGCCAAAACTTTAGAATTGGAAAAAGAAAGCATCTTCAACAAATGGTGCTGGCATAACTAGAGGTCAAATGTAGACGATTGCAAACAGATCCATATCTATTGCCATGTACAAAACTCAAGTTCAAGTGATCAAAGACCTCAACATAAATCCAGTTACACTGAACTTGATAGAAGAGAAAGTAGGAAGTAGTCTAGAATGCATTGGCACAGGAGATCACTCCTAAATATAACACCATAGCACAGACACTGCCAGCAACAATTAATAAATGGGACCTCCTGAAACTGAGAAGCTTTTGCAGGGCAAAGGACACAGTCAATAAGACAAAAAGACAGCCTACAGAATGGGAAAAGATCTTCACCAACCCCACATTGACAGAGGGCTGATCTCCAAAATATATAAAGAATTTAAGAAACTAGACATCAAAGTATCAAACAATCCAATTAAAAAATGAGCCAGGCAGTGGTGGCACATGCCTTTTATCCCAGCACTCGGGAGGCAGAGCCAGGCGGATCTCTGAGTTCGAGGCTAGCCTGGGCTACAGAGTAAGATCCAGGACAGGCAACAAAACTATACAGAGAAACCCTGTCTCAAAAAACAAAACAAGGGTTGGGGATTTAACTAAGTGGTAGAGTGCTTGCCTAGCAAGCGCAAAGCCCTGAGTTCAATCCTCAGCTCAAAAAAAAAAAACAAAAAAAACCCAAAAAAACAAAACCAAAAAAAAAAAACCCCCAAACAAACAACCCCTCCAAAAGAAACCAACCAAACAAACCAAAAAACAAACCAAAACAAAAAAACAACAACAAAAAAACCCAACCCCCCCCCCAAGACACCAAACCAAATCAAACCAAAAAACAAACAAACAAACGGGCTACAGAGTTAAACAGAGAATTCTCAACAGAAGAATCTCAAATGGCTGAAAGACATTTGAGGAATTGCTCAACATCCTTAGTCATCAGGGAAATGCAAATCAAAACAACTCTGAGATACCATCTTACACCTGTCAGAATGGCTGAGATCAAAAACACTGATAACAGCTTATGATGGAAAGGATGTTGAGAAAGGGGAACACTCCTCCACTGTTGGTGGGAATGCAAACTTGTACAGATACTTTGAAAATCAGTATGGTGGTTTCTCAGAAAACTGGGGATCAATCTTCCTCAAGACACAGCTATACCATTCTTGGGAATATACCCAAGTAATGCTCAATCATACCACAAGGACACATGCTCATCTATGTTCATAGCAGCATTATTCATAATAGCCAGAACCTGGAAACAACCTAGATGCCCCTCAACCGAAGAATGGATAAAGAAAATGTGGCACATATACACAATTTTGGAGTATTACTCAGCAGTAAAAAACAATGACATCATGAAATTTGCAGGCAATTGGATGGAACTAGAAAATATCATCCTTAGTAAGGTACCCCAGACTCAGAAGGACAAACATGGTATGTACTCACTCATAAGTGGATACTAGAGGTAAAGCAAAGGATAACCAGACTACAACCCACAGCTCCAGAGAAGCTCAGTAACAAGGAGGACCCTAAGAGGGAAACATGGATTGCTCTGGGAAGGGGAAATAGATGAGATCTCCATGAGCGAACTTGGGATGGGAGGGCAAAAGAGGGTAGGAGATGGGGGATGAGAACATAAGGGAATGGGATGGTCGAGCTGGAACTGGGACAGATTGGGAGAGCAAGGAAAGAGATACCATGATAGAGGGAGACATCATAGGAATAGGGAGAAACCAGGTACTAGGGAAGTTCCCAGGAATCCACAAAGATGACCCTAACTTAGACTACTAGCAATAGTGGAGAGGGTGCCTGAACTGGCTTACTTCGGTAATCAGATTTTAGTGAATACCCTGTCATCACAGAGCCTTCATCCAGTAGGTGATGAAAGCAAATGCAAGATCCACCACAAAACACCAGGCTGGGATCTAGGAGTCCAGTTGATGAAACAAAAGAGGGATTCTATGAGCAAGGGGCATCAAGATCATGATGGGAAAAAATACAGAGACAACCAAACCAAAGTAGTGGGAACTCATGAATTTTAGACCAACTTCTGTGGAGCCCCCAGAGGACTGGACTAGGCCCTCTGCATAGGTGAGACAGTTGTCTAGCTTGAACTGTTTAAGGGGCTCCCTGGAATTGGTATCGTGATCTGTCCCTGGTGTATGAGTGGGCTTTCTGAAGCTCAGTGCCTATGGTGGGACACCTTACATAGTCTTGGTGCAGGGAGGAGGGGCTTGGACCTGCCTCAACTGAATGTGCCAGGATCTGCTGACTCCCCATGGGAGGCCTTGCCTTGGAGAAGGTGGGAATGGAGGGTGGTTTGGAGGGGGGAAGGCTGGTGGGTGGGAGGAGGGAGGAGAGGGGCATCTGTGATTGGTGTGTAAAAGGAATAGAAAATTGCTTAATAATAAAAGAGATTTATTTGTACTTTATATGTATGAGTGTTTTACCTGCATGTATGTAAATGAACCATGTGTATACAGTGCTCAGAGGCCAGAAGAGGGCATCACATCCCCAGAACAGTGGTTTTCGAGACCTCCAGTTGGGGTTGGGGGTGGGGGTGGTCGTCGAATGACCCTTTTACAGGGGTTGCTTATCAAATATCTTGCATATCAGATATTTACATTATGATTCATAACAGTAGCAAAATTATAGTTATGAATAGTAATGAAAATAATGTTATGGTTGGGGGTCACCACAACATGAGGACCTGTATTAAAGGGTCACAGTGTTAGGAAGGGTGAGAACCACTGCTCTAGAACTAGTTACAGACAATTTTGAGTTGTCATGTGGTGGAGGGAACCAAACCCAGGGACCTCCAGGTGCAGCCAGTGCTCTCAACCACAGAACTTTTAGCTTTTTAGATTTATTTTATAGGTATGAATATTTTGCCTACGTCTATTATGTATGTATATGTACCATGTGCCTACCTGATGCCCATGTAAGTCAGAGTGGGCACCAGATCCCCTGGAATTGGAGTTACAGATGGTTGTGAGCCACCATGTGGGTACTGGAAATTGAACCTTGGTCCTCTGTAAGAGTAACCAGTGCTTTTAACCACTCAGTCACCTCTCCAGACCCCATTCAATACTGCCCCCCCCCCCCTTCAAGATAGGGTTTCTGTGCCACTTTGGAGACTGTCCTGGAATTCGCTCTATAGACCAGGCTGGCCTCGAACTCACTGAGATCTCTCTGCCTCTGCCTCTGCCTCCCAAGTGCTGGGATTAAAGGTGTGCACCACCACCACCCGGCCCATTCAATACTTCTTGCTCATGTACTGAATGGAGGAACTACAATGAAGCCCTATCCCAAAGATGGTGGAAGAAACATGTAACTAACTACAACACAATTTGAGATGTATGAGTTACAGATAAAGACTATATGGAAACTGAGAAAAAGCTAACAAAGGCTGGGCATGGTGTCACACAACTTTTACCCTAGTACTTAGGAAGTAGAGGAAGGCCCTTCTCTGAGTTCCAGGACATCTGGTCTACATGGTGAGACCTTGTCTTAAAAAGGAAAAAGAGAAAAGAATGTAAAGGAAAAGCTAAGTGACAATGGACTAGAGACCCTGGGTACATAGTTAACAGCATTCCCCTTTCATTTTATAAACCAAATAACTACATTCTAGTCCTCTGAACTGCTTGAAAATTGTATCAATACTCACTATACTTCTTTAACATATGTACTGTCTATTTAGGGAACGACTCAACAAGGCTAAAAATGGTCCATTAATGTGAAACCGGTTACTAAGGTTTTATGGTTGAACCATTTTTCTGAATTTACTTTTGAGAGGCAGACTTCCATGTCATGCTGTATTGCATAATGTCCTCAGCCTACAAAAGCAGGTTGTATACAAACCCCTGGGGTCATTGTGTAAAGGAAAAGAGGTAGGGTGGACCCTTCTCAACCCCTTCCTTCTCCACAGGGTTTGCATTCCTAAGGATGGGCCCCTCCTCTGCTTAGGGATGTTACCTAAACCATAAAATGATACAACTCAAAGCTACGGAACTTCAAAAGCATTTTCTTCCCAGTACCTACTATAAGATGTGTGTGTGTGTGTGTGTGTGTGTGTGTGTGTGTGTGTGTGTGTGATAAACAGCACACTGTAATGTATTAAGTATAAGACTTTTGATAACTTGTTACATACCTAGTTACAAAGGTCAGGAGACCTGTTTTAAAAATGGCTTTGTTGTACCAGGAGCTGAATGCGGGAGTATAGGCATGAGCGGCTTCCTACTGCCTCCACTCCCTGCCCCCGCGCATACTTGCCTGGCAAACTTTCAAAGGCAGAGTTTTCTGGGTGATTTATCTGACATCAGTTGAACTCTTGTCAATGTAAACATTTCATTTTCTGTGATAATTGTCTCATCTTTTCCCTCTTGTAACACTGGGACAAAGACTCAGCAACAGAGCCAAGTTAGAGACAAGAAGGGAAGGAATGACCTAAAGAGAAGAAACATTTAACACACACACACACACACACACACACACACACACACACACACACACACACACACACACTGGTCTCAAGCTTATTATCTATTTACCTTCTCTCATCTTGAACTCCTCCCTCCCACTTCCACTTCCCAGAGCTGGGATTACAGGCTACCATTTCAGCTAAGGACCAGAGACTTCTAGTATTGAATTATTACCTTCACAACAGTCATTTTGTTTTATCTATAGTCTGGAACCTTTATTTTCTTCAATTTGAAATTTACATTATAATCCAAAGGGAAACTGGATTGAAGTTTTTAAGATTAATACCAGTGCCCTAAGTAGTGTTTACCATGCTTTACCTCAGTGAATCTGCATAACCTCACATTCTAGGGATTAAATTTTTCCTTTATAAACTTCTGAACTAACTGAATTTTTAAAATGTTGACCATGTCATGCTGTGGCGGTACATGCATATAATCCCAGCACGGTGGAGGCAGAGGCAGGTGGGTCTCTGTGACTTGGAGGCCATCCTGGTCTGTATAGTTCCAGAATAGCTGGGGATACACAGTAAGACCTTGTCTAAAAATCAAACAAACCAACCAAAAATATTAGTCATGTCATTTAGAGTATAAATCATTTCATGCTGATCTATTGGAAACTTGTTATCTTGGACTAATAAGTATAGCTTTGGGTTCCTTTTACATATTACCTTTTAATACCCTGTGTATATTATTATCTTAAACTCTCTCAAACAATTTAACTGACAAAGAGGAGATTTATTCAATGTAGCTCCACCAGGAAGAGGGGGAAACTGCAGTGACCCTCCCCTACAGTCCACCTTCAGGATTCTGAAGTGAGGTGCAGTTTCAGTAGAAGGCTTATCTAACAATCCCAGTCAAGGTGTGGTTCCACACATCACTGTCTTCTATAAGATAGTCCGACAGGTGGAGGTCTCTTTCCAGGAGGAAGGGTTCTTCTCTGGCTGGCCCAGGCTTTAGACTTTCTTCTCACAGCATAGACCAGGGATGACTGATTCAACAGTAGAGGCCAAACTGTGGGGACCAGGTATCGTCCCTGCTAGGTCGGATGTACTAACACTAATTGAGTACTTAACTACCTGCAAGTATTGTTCTAGTACTTTATGCCTTATGTGAACTAACGTGTATGACTCTAGAAAATGGGTACTATTGTTACCCCTATTTTGTAATGGAAAAAACGTAGCAACTTGCCCAAGGCCTATGCAATTAATAAGGAGTGAAGAAATTTGACCCAAAGCTTAAGTACATACCTTCTATTCTACACAGCCATTCTAGTGGCTGTGTCTATGAAAATTAAGTTGAATGCTTTGGCTAGACTAGATAAGAGGGAGTCACACAGATGCCCACAATCTGCTGTTGGATGCAGGAATCAACTCTAAAGGCTGGCAGAAAATTTCATAAGCATCTAGAAAAATTTTGTAGTCAGGCTGCTTTGTGAGTGACTTTGAAGTAGTTATTGTATGTTGAAGAAAGCAACCATATATGATTCAGGCCAGGGTTGATAAGTCTTCTATAAAGGACCGATTACTAAACATTTAGGCACTGTGGACCATGTCATTGCTGTTGCAGATACTCAACTTTACCTTGTAGGATGAAAGTAGCCATAGATAATATGTAAATAAATGTGCATGGCTGTATTCCAATAAAACAGTAAAACAGGCAGCTGAGATAAGATTCGACTGTAGTCTGCTGATCTCTGAGAACCATATTCCAAGAAAAAGTTAAGGCTTTAGGTTAAAAACAACAAAACTCACAGAGGGTATTTGTGTTTTAAGATGGAATAAGATATGTAAAATGTGTATGACTCCCTACTTTAACATACTTTAGTTAGCTAAGCCATAGTCCTAGGTGCAGCAGGTAAAAAAAGCATCACTTGTCTTAGAAAATTTTGCAAAGCCCCCTTTAGGCTGGTGATATGTAGCTTAGTGGTAGAATGCTTGCCCAGCTTGTGTAAAATCCTGTCTTCAATTCCCAGTGCCATGGGAACATGCACCTGCCTGTGTTTGCCAAAGCAGCTCCTTCAACCTGGAAAGCCTTACCTTCCAGTGTCTTTTGGAATCCTACTCATCTTCCAAGTCCCATATGTAACCCTACAATTTCAGTAGTTCAGGAGTCTAAAAAGGAAAAGGTTAATCCCTAGAACATGGGGTTTTGCAGATTGGCTGAGGTAAGGCATAGCTTAGGGCACTGGTACTAAACTTCAACCCAGTTTCCCTTTGGATTATAACGAAGAGATATGACCTCCTCCTACTTTGATATTCTATAATAATTTCCTAGAGAGTTTTTTCCTGATCCACACAAAGGCTAGCATTACACACAGTAGTCTCTGAGGTGACAGTTCTCAAATTGTACTATATATTCTTCTGCCTTTAGCAACTTGAATGAATAGAATACTATAGACATATTTTTAATCTACATTCAATCCATATCTCTATACCGCTGGAAGATAATAATACGGATTTGCTTGATATAAACATCATCTTTTTGAAAATTTGATTTGAAAGGAATTATTAAATTTGATGCTTCCTAGTTAATCTTCAGGGAATCAATCTCTCTCTCTCTCTCTCTCTCTGTATGTATGTATGTATAATTTTTTTTAAAGACATTTTCACTATGTTGGCCTGGGGGGCCTGGAACTCCTTATGTGGACCAGGCTGGCCTCTAATTCTCGAGATCCTCCTACCTCTGCTTTCCGAGTGCTATGATCAAAGAGGTGTGCTACCACATTTGATGATCAACACATTTCAGTACTGTATAGTTAAGAAAATGAAATGAACAAACATACTGAACTCGAACTTGAGCTTAGGGTTGTATTTATTACTTATCTTTGCACTCCCAGTTCTCAGCAGACATGTCTACATCTGATCCCTTTTTAAAGGTGTTTAGGGAACCTGACCTAAAGTCTGAGCACATTATAAAGGCTGGGGAGGAACTCAGGTTTCCTGCCTCCAACTCCAACAGTACCAAGCTGGATGTCCTAAACCAGAAAGACTGGCTTTTCAGAAGCACCAGATCCTACATTTCCAATTCTAAGCCTGAAAGACTGGGGAAGACCAATTTCTACCTTTTTCTTCCTCATGTTGCGAATGAAATATTATGCCTGCTTAGAGTGTCCCAATCACCAAACAGGTCAGTTTTAGGGTTAATGAATACCTAAGAAAGGCCATTTAAGACACCCATGAGAAAAACACCTCCATCCAAGACTCAAGGAAAGAGCTCAGCCATTCTCTAAGGTTTCTTGTTTAAAACACACACACACACACACACACACACACACACACACACACACACACATTATTAGCCCAGTGTAGTGACATAATCTTCATTCTCTGCACTTGAAAGGCAGAGGCTGATGGATCTCAGTGAGAGTTAAAGGCCAGCCTGGTCTACATAATGAGTTCTAGGATAGCCAGGGCTACATAAATAGACCATCTCAAAAAACAAAAAAAATAACCACTACAACAAACAACAACAAGCTGGGCAGTGGTGGTGCATACCCAGAACTCGGAGGAGGCAGATCTCTGAGTTCGAGGCCAGCCTGGTCTACAGAGTAAGTTCTAGGACAGCTGGGACTACACAGAGAAACCCTGTCTCAAAGAAAACAAAACCCCAAACACCAAACAAAAACAATGCAAAAAAACTGAAAAAGAAAGAAAGCATTACCGAAGTGTTTTAGTCCTGGAGTGATCAGGCCTAGGGCAGGGTTAGAACTCACACATTCACCCACTTCTCCCAACTCAAGTCCCCGATGTGCACAGAGCTATTGCTCTAGGCTCCAGTCCTACTGCAGACTCCAATTTATCATTGCTTTAACAGTCAGATTTCACTGCTTCAACCATCTTAATCTGCAAAATAAACACAGGAAGCAGACCAGCAGCCTCGTCCGCAGATAAACAGGAGTAATTTACTTACAAAAATGATAAGGAACGTATAATATTTCTAGCGACACTATTTCCCCTTCCCCCTCCCCTGGAGTTTTAGACAATAGTACAGTCACCTTCAATGAACAAAAGAGACCAAGCAACCCAGACAGTTCACAGCCAGTACAGCATTTTTATCTTTCTGGAAGCTACCTATAAAAAGACAAGAGCCATCGCTGGCTCTTTGGGTCACACGGGGAGGGGGGAGGATGAGAGTAAATTAAGGAACAAGGATAAATTCTATTATTCAATCTAATAAAAAAATTAATGAGAACCCACTGTGGGCAAGAAGACTTACAACTTAGTAGTTCAAAAACTATCATAAAGAGCCCCACAGGGGAAGTGCCAAGAGGTACAAAGTTCTCTGGGAGAGAGCTACCCGTCCCTTCATCATCATCCAACAGACTAAAGCATTCCGGTAAGGGACACTTACAGGACCAACCTGACTGAGAAGAAAAGCTGAGGGAAAGAACTCCAATGAGTTCTGTGGAAATGGACGCCACACTGGGACACACTATCGGCTTATCCACAGCGCGGCTAACCAGGTCTGGTTCACGACCTTTCAAAAATGATACCGGGTTAGCCAAAGAAATACAGAACGAACACACACACACACACACACACACACACACACACACACACACACACGACCTTTCAAAAATGATATCGGGTTAGCCAAAGAAATACAGAACGAACACACACACACACACACACACACACACACACACACACACACACACGGTGAAAACTGGAGGCGGAGAAGTCAGCAACAACTAATGTTGACTTAAAACCTTGGCAGCAAAACTCAGTCCAGCAAAAGTGAGCTGAGGATTTTCCACCTTCAAAGTTCCCTCCATCATCCACCCTCCCGAATATCCCAGCTCTTCTAGACGTCTTCTATCTGGATTTTAGAAACGAGGTCCTTTCCCAAGCCGTATGCCACACAGTCTAGTTAAGGGCCAGGGTTCTCCTTCACTCATTACCTCTCCAAACCCTGATACAAAAGACCAGGTCTGCCCTTTACTCTGCGTGACCTCGGACTAGTCACCCAAGTGGCTAGTTCTCCTGTTTTCTTGTCTGCAAATTCGTTGATTATGAAGAGACCCGGATCCGACTCGATGATCGCTGAGATTTAAAACCTCGGTAAACCGCACAACGGAGACACTGGACACACGGTCCTTTGCGTAGAAGGGGAAACTGAGGCACCGAGCACCCTGCCTAAGGTCATAATAGCAATAACGCTGTAGGGGACAGGCCACTGCTCGGCTCAGATCCCCAGACTTCTAGTCGTCCGCTCTTTCTCTTTCCGCCCAAGAGGAGCTGCGGGGGTCTTGATTCGGGAGGGGAAAGGACAGCGAACACGCTGGGATTGGGAAAGGAAAGGGACAGGCCTTACCTTCCCAGGTCGAGCTCCGCCGCCCGTGCCTTCCTCTGGAACTGGAACCCCTCACCAGGTCTGGACTTCTCCCAAAGCCCCGCCACTACAGTCAGCTCGACGCGTCCCACGACTGCAGCTGAGGCCACCGATTCCCGCCCCGGCCCCGCCCCCTGAGCTGTCTGACCAATCCTCTCTCAGGGCCTAGGAACTCCACCCCCTCGGAGGGCTGGTGAGGCCTTGCGTCACCAGGAGCTCTCCTTCTCATTTGCCTTTGCTCCACCTTCTCCACCGCCGGGTCTCCTCTGGGCCCCACTACCGGGGGAGTGTTTTCCTGCCGGAAAGCGGCTCGCGGCTGCGGCAATTTACGACATCGGTGGTGACAGGCCCTGGGAACATCGACTTCCTCTCTTCAGCCGAGCTAAAGCCGACGTGATGTTCGGGGCCGGAGACGAGGATGACACCGACTTCCTCTCGCCAAGCGGCGGGTGAGTGATTGAGAAGTCAGGGCTGGAGCGCCGGACCGAGAGACCGGTGGGTGGTTGCAGGGGTGGGTCTCTTCCCAGGCCTCTTCTCAACTTCCGGGGCCCAGACCCTTGCAGCACTCAGCGGCTCAGTCTGGGCAGTCTGAGCACAGCTCACCCCGGTGTCAGACCGGTCGATTTGGGTTCAGGACCTGGCATCTCCCCTTGACACCCTTTTGCTTTATGAATCACGCTGTCTCCAGTGAAATGGAGATGATTGCCGAGGAGACTGCCTGCCTCGGGTTTTTTATAGGAGTCTGCTCCTATAAATATATGAGCTGTAAATCCAAGAGACTTTCTCTTCCCAGTGAACCAGGTGGTGACACTTTGAACCAGGAGCTGGTAGGCAGCTTCTTTCAAAGCCTGCCTCGGATCTTACCTTTTTAGCGATCCTCTGCCTTCTCAGCCCCAGGCAGAATAGACTGCTTTATCTTCCTTATTCCCACGAGTCTTTTGCACATGGGAGCTACAGAAATCTAAGTCCTGACAGAACTGCTTACGTTGCTCATTTCTGTCTAGCTCTTAGAAGAGTAACTCCTGGAGCATGCTGATTGCTCAGGAAGTGCCTGCGAAATCACACTTTGTAAGCCCTGAGGCTTAAAGCCAACGGGAGAGACTGCACCATTTTCTTTTGCGTCAAACACCGTGTATACGATCTTGGGACAGAAGTCTTTAAAGGGAGGCAAGATTTACCCCCTCTTTTTAACAATTAGCGTAGTGTTTTCCCTTTCATTGACTTAGTGGACCTCTTGACTCCCTTCAGACTTGTTAACTGCAAAGCTCACATCTTTGCAGAGCCCTGCTTTGAACATCTGCTTTACAAGTTTTGTGCATAGTGATGGATGCACCTCCTTAAGAAATGACAAACACAGCAACATGTCCATCATTCCACCAGATTCCGAGAGCTAACACTGGTGATTAATCTTTTGGTGTACTGGGAATTCAATACAGGAATGGCTATAAAATGACTGGCTCTCTTTTGGTCTTACTTATTTGTGCACTGTTTTGTGTGTGTGGTGTATGCATGCTGTGACCATTTTTGTAGAGGACAGAGGTTCAGTATCAAGTATCTGTCTCTGTAGACTTCCACTTTATTTTATTTTTTTAAATATATTTATTTATTAAACTTTTTTTCATTTTACATACTAACCCCAGTTCCCCCTCCCTCCACTTTATTTTTTGAGACAGGTTCTCTCACTGAACCTGAGTTTACCATTTTGACTAGACAAAATGTTTCCATTCTTTCCTATTTCACCCAAAATATTTGCAGCCTCTGCTGCTCTTGGCTGGATTTTCAGCCCAAACCTGTTTTGTTTGTGTCTGTATATGGGGCCTTTTGAATATCTTCAAGGTTTGTTTATTTATTTGAGACAGAGTTTCACTATGAAGCCCTGGCTGGCCTAGAATTTTTTATATAGACCAAGCTGGCCTTGAACTCACAAGGATCTGCCTGTCTGCCTCCTGAATGCTGGGACTAAAGGCTTGTGCCATCACATCCAGCTTTGAGATGTATTTTAATTTCATAATCTTCACTATGTGAGAGTATTTGAGGAAAGTCTATAAAGGAATTTTACGACTCTCAACTTTCATGCTTCAAGGAATCTGCTGCTGACAAGGCAGACAATGACAGTCATGTGCTCTTCTCCTGATTCCTGACCCAAGATAAGTTTTTCCTAGCTCAACTAGCCTGCTTCCTTGAGCAGGCTTAACTAAGGATTTGAGATTCATTAAGCGTATGGCTGTGGGTCCTAGGCATAGCAACAGACAATTTGATGATGGAAAGACTCAAAAAACAAACAAAAAACCCTGAAAAACTGTACAGATCAATATTTGTCCCCAGTAGTAGCTAGGAAAACAGAATCAAATTAAGAGTAAGGATAGGAAAAGTTAGCGGGGGAGATGGCTCAGTGGTGAAGAGCACTGGCTTCTCATCCAGGGGACCTGGATTTGATCCCCACCACCCACATGGTGGCTCACAACCTTCTGCAACTCCAGTCTTCTGGCCTTCTGGCCAACACCATCTTCTGGCCTCCTTGAGCACCAGGCATGCACATGGTGCATAGGACACACATGCAGACAAAACACCCACACACATTAAATGAAGAAAAAAAAAAGACAAGAGGCAGTTCGGTGAGCATTCTCTGATTTGGCTGTTTCCCCATTGGTTTTGTTAAGGAAATAGCACATCTGACAGTGAACGCTGACACTGCTTTTCAGTTCCTCTTTTACAAGTGCAGTTTAATTTTCCCGAAGCTTGGCTTAACTTTGTGACTTTCCTGATTCTATGTAGGATATTGAAGGCTGACCGGAGTAAGAGTACTGATGTCTGGGGTGGTGGTTTAAGTGACTGATAGGCTGCTGCTTTTCACGGTCCTGGCCTCTTTTCATTTGCTTGCTTGCTTGCTTGCTTGTTTTTGAGATGTAATTTTGCTGTGCCTCTCTGGTTAGCCCAGTATTCACAATTTATGGCAGACTAGCCTCCAACTCAGAGGTCTGCCTGCTTCTGCCTCCCGAGTGCTGAGATTACCCAGATTAATTGAGCCTGGACAAGTTCCCCAACCTTAAAGTCAATGGCTAACCTAAAGTAGTAATCAAAAGGCATGTCTTCTCCTTCTGTCTCCTTTCCCCACCATTGCGACTTTGAAGTGAAGAAATGGGCAAATGTTTGCTAAGTACATCGTGTTTGACTTCAGCTAATACAGAGGAATAAGGCATAGTTCTTACCCCTTAAACAGTGGAATAAGGAGTTGGGGATTTAGCTCAGTGGCAGAGCTCTCGCCTAGCAAGCGCAAGGCCCTGGGTTCCATCCTCACATCCTCAGCTCAAAAAAAAAAAAAAAAGAAAAGAAACAGTGGAATAAAATAAAATAACAAACAAATCACAAAGCTTTAAAACTTTTAGATTTATTTACTTAATGTTTATGTGTAAGAGTGTGTATACAAGGTGTCAGGTTTACAGATGGTTACGAACCACCATCTGGGTGCTAGGGACTGAACCCAAGACTTCTGCAATAGCAGCAAATGCTCTTGACACCTGAGCCATCTCTCCAGCCCCCACAGGCTTTGTTTGAGATTGCATCTCACCATATTGCCCTGTAAATCCTTAAATTCCTGGGTTCAAATACTCCACCAGAGAGCTTCTGAGCTGCATCCCCACCTGACGTTCCTTTTATTGTCAATTATTGGTGTGTAAGCAATTATACCTTGTCTAGATTTAAGCTTTGGGCCTGCAAAATGGCTCAGTGGATAAAGCCTTGACAATCTAAGTTCAATCCCCATAAACCACATAAAGATAGAAGAAGAGAACCATTTCCACAAACTTGCCCTCTGGTCCTGCATGCACACTGTGGCACATGCTCTCCTACACACGCAAACACATACACATTGTACATACGCAGTAATGGTAATAAGTTTTTCAAAATTTATACATATAAGACTTGACAGTTTTTCACTATTGCTAAAGATATTATTGTCAAACTCTTCTAGAATTTAACCCCTTTAAGAACCTCAGCCAGGCATAGTGGCACATGCTTTTAATCCCAGCACTCAGAGGCAGAGGAAGGTCGATTTCTGTGAGTTCAAGTCCAGCCTAATCTACATAGGGAGTTCCCAGGCAGCCAGGCCTCATAGTTAAACACTGTCTTTTTTAAGAAAGAAAGGGGAGAGAGTCTTTAGGTCACCCTGACTAAAAGGAAAAAATCTCAGTTTCTCCTATGTTCTTTTTTTTTTGAGTAAGAAAAAAAATTTTTTTTATTCATTTTACATACCAATCACAGATCTCTCCCTTCCCTCCTCCCGCTCACCAGCCTCCCCTCCCCCAACCCACTCCCCATTCCCTCTTATAAGAAGGTAAGGCCTCCCATGGCAAGTCAGCAGAGCCTGGAACATTCAATAGAGGTAGGTCCAAGCCCCTCCCCCTGCCTCAAGGCTGTGCAAGGTGTCCCACCATAGGTAGTGGGCTCCAAAAAGCCAGCTCATGCTCTAGGGATGTATCCTAGCAGATCGAGCTACTCAACTGTCTCGATATGCAGAGGGCCTAGTCCAGTCTCATGGAGGCTCCAGAGGTATTTGTCTAAATTTCATGAGTTCCCACTAGTTTGGTTCAGTTGTCTCTATAGGTTTCCCCATCATGATCTTGATGCCCTTACTCATAGAGTCCCTCTTCTTTCTCATCAACTGGACTCCTGGCCTGGTGTTTGGCTGTGGATCTCTGCATCTGCTTCCATCAGTTACTGGAGAAAGGCTCTATGATGATAGTTAGGGTATTCACCCATCTGATCACTGGGGTAAGACAGTTCAGGCACTTTCTCCACTATTGCTGGTAGTCTAAACTAGGGCCATCCTTGGGGATTCCTGGGAACTTCCCTAGTACCCTGTTTCTCCCTATCCCCATGATGTCTCCCTCTATCATGGTATCTCTTTCCTTGCTCTCCCACTACATCCTTGTTCCAGCTTGACCATCCTGATCCCTTATGTTCTCATTCCCCATTCCCTACTCTCCATTGCCTACCCCCACCCCCAGTTTACTCAAGGAGAGCTCATCTATTTCCCCTTCCCAGGGTAATCCATGCGTCCCTCCTGGGGTCCTCCTTGTTACTGAGCTTCTCTGGAGCTGTGGGTTGTAGTCTGGTTATCCTTTGCTTTACCTCTAGTATCCACTTATGAGTGAGTACATACCATGTTTGTCCTTCTGAGCCTAGGGTACCTTACTCAGGATGATATTTTCTAGTTCCATCCAATTGCCTGCAAATTTCATGATGTCATTGTTTTTTACTGCTGAGTAGTACTCCAAAATTATGTATATGTGCCACATTTTCTTTATCCATTCTTCGGTTGAGGGGCATCTAGGTTGTTTCCAGGTTCTGGCTATTATGAATAATGCTGCTATGAACATAGATGAGCATGTGTCCTTGTGGTATGATTGAGCATTACTTGGGTATATTCCCAAGAATGGTATAGCTGTGTCTTGAGGAAGATTGATTCCCAGTTTTCTGAGAAACCACCATACTGATTTTTAAAGTGTCTGTACAAGTTTGCATTCCCACCAACAGTGGAGGAGTATTCCTCCTTGCTCCACATCCTCTCCACCACAAGCTGTTATCAGTGTTTTTGATCTTAGCCATTCTGACAGGTGTAAGATGGTATCTCAGAGTTGTTTTGATTTGCATTTCCCTGATGACCAAGGATATTGAGCAATTCCTTAAATGTCTTTTTGCCATTTGAGGTTCTTCTGTTTAGAATTCTCTGTAGCTCTGTAGCCCATTTTTTAATTGGATTGTTCGGTATTTTGATGTCTAGTTTCTTGAGTTCTTTATATATTCTGGGGATCAGCCCTCTGTCAGATGTGGGGTTGGTGAAGATCTTTTCCCATTCTGTAGGCTGTCTTTTTGTCTTATTTACCATGTCCTTTGCCCTACAAAAGCTTCTCAGTTTAATGAGGTCCCATTTATTAATTGTTGCTCTCAGTGTCTGTGCTATGGTGTTATATTTAGGAAGTGGTCTGGTGTGCCAGTGCATTCAAGACTACTTCCTACTTACTCTTCTGTCAGGTTCAGTGTAACAGGATTTATGTTGAGGTCTTTGATCCACTTGGACTTGGGTTTTGTGCACGGTGACAGCTATGAATCTGTTTGCAATCTTCTACATGTTGACATCCAGTTATGCCAGCACCATTTGTTGAAGATGCTTTCTTTTTTCCATTGTAAAGTTTTGGCTTCTTTGTTCAGTGTGTGTATTAGTGTCAGGGTCTTCGATTTGATTCCATTGGTCCACATGTCGGTTTTTATGCCAGTACCAAGCTGTTTTTATTACTATAGCTCTATAGTAGAGCTTGAGGTCAGGGATGATGATGCCTTCAGAGGTGGCTTTATTGTTCAGGATAGTTTTAGCTATCTTGGGTTTGTTGTTTTTTCCATATGAAGTTGAGTATTGTTCTTTCCATGTCTGTGAAGAATTGTGTTGGGATTTTGATGGGGATTGCATTGAATCTTTAGATTGCTTTTGGTAAGATTGCCGTTTTTTACCTATCCATGAGCATGGTCGATTTTTCCATTTTCTATTATCTTCTTCAATTTCTTTCTTTTATGTGTGCATAAATATTTATTTATGCACACATATGAATTATGCTTTTAAAAAGCCAGAAGAATTGAGTTGTTGAGAAGCTTCAGAGTTTGTACACTTCAACTAATAGCGACTTTGGAGAAGAGGAGTTCAGGGATAGACTGAATCTGAGAGTTAAATATTTTCTCAATTGATTTGTGTTGCTATAACAGAATAGAACAGACTGGGTAAGTAATTAAAGACAATAAATTTAGGACTTAGTTGGTGGAGTACAGCACCAACCATATAACAGTTGCCCCTTTGGATAACTCACAATTTATGATATCTAATCTCCTCATTTGATCATAAACTTCTGGAAAAAGAATCCACTTTTGGGGCTTACTTAGCTCTTAGTATAGTGCTTAACATCTCTTAAGCCCCAGGAAAACATCTAACTTAGATTAGGTTAGCTTCCAGGGATACCAAGCACAGGAAGAATGCTCCAGATAGAGAGAATAGCATGTCTAAAGGCTGGAGTTTAAACAGATCTTAACCTTGGCTTGGGGATGTGGCTTAATAACCAAGTCTTTGCCCATCCTGCATGAGACTCTCGAGTTTAATCTCCAGCATCTGCACCCCTCTCCAAAAAAAAGTTCCTGCCTTATATAAGAAACTGAAGGGATTTGGAGATGGCCCACCAGTGAAGAGCACTGGCTGCTCTTCTACAGGACCTGGGTTCAATTCCTAACTCCCATGGCAGCTCACAACCATCTGTAACACAAGTCTCATGGAATCCAATGCCCTCTTCTGGCCTCTGTGGGCACTGCATGCATGTGATGCACAGACGTATATGCACACATACACAAAACAAAAACCCAACAACAATAATATTTAAAATCTTTAAAAGAGAAGAAGCTGAAAGTTCCTTATAGTAGCTGTAGCACACAGTTGGAGATAAGAAAGAAATGACCACATATGAAGTTTTGGAAGTAAGGAGATGAAGTCTTGAAGGGTCTTCTAAAACTATCTTCATCTTGTAGAGTTTGGATTAAAAGAATAAGTTTATTTTACATTTATTTGTTTACTTATTTTTAGTGTGTATGTGTATACACATGTGAATGTGTGTATGTGTAGATGCATGGGTACAGGCATACACGTGTGTCATGGCATGAGTATGGAGGTCAGAGGTAACTTGTTGGAATTGTTTCTCTCCTTTCACCACCTGGTTTCTGCAGATTGAGTTCATGTCATCAAGATTGGCAACAAGCACCTTTACCCACTGAGCCATCTTGGTGGCCCAACTTCCAAGTCTCTGTCTTACTAATATTGAAGAGTCATCAAGAATAATCATGTAGATGCAGTGTGTAGATTGTATAAGAAGTAGGTAAGAGTTGGTGCCTGTAATCCCAGCTATACAGGAGGACCGAAAGAAAGATCAAGGCCAACCTGGCCCCTTAGCAAGACTCCATCATAAAGTAAAGTAACATAAAAAAGGGTGATGGTGATGGATATAGCTTGGTGGTAGAGCACTTGCCTGGCATGTTCAAGGCCCTGTGGTCAATCCCCAGTACTGGAGTAGGTCTGGGGAGAGAAAGAACTGTGTAAGATGTAGGTGGGTCAATTAGGAGATTATTGCAGTTATAAACTATACAGAGATGGCCAGGTGGCAGTAGCACACGCCTTTAATCCCAGCACTCATGAGGCAGAGCCAGGCAGATCTCTGTGAGTTCGAGGCCAGCCTGGTCTACAGAGCGAGATCCAGGACGGGCACCAAAACTACATGGAGAAATCTTGTCTCGAAAAAAAACCTATACAGAGATGATGGAGCATAAATGGAGGACGTGGCAGTGAGGTAGGGAAGTGGGGAATCCATTTGTGAACTCTAGGAAATACAATCAGATGGAACTTGGATCAGCTACTGATTTCAAATCACAAATACTGTCTTGATTTCAGAGAGCCTCAGCTGCTACTGCTGTTACTGAATGGTGAGCTACACTATCAGAGATATTTGAGACCACAGGCAGCAGCATTTAAAGTGATTAAAAGTTTGGGATATGTCAGATGAAATTTATTTTCATTTTCCATTAACAGTGCCAGGCTGGCTTCTCTTTTTGGACTGGATCAAGCAACTACGGGCCACGGAAATGAATTCTTCCAGTACACAGCCCCAAAGCAGCCTAAGAAAGGCCAGGGAATAGTGGCCACAGGTAAGTGAAGAGGCATTAGGATTATGTCTTAACGGGTTGGTTGGATGATTAACTGTCTTTGGAAGTGACATGCTATGATGGTTAATATTGGTTGTTAACTTGGTAGTATCTGGAATCACTTAAGGGACCAACTCTGACCAACTCTGTGAGGAGTTCCTGTACTGGACTAACTGGATGAGGAAACTACTCTAAATATGGATGAAGTTTTATGGGAACAGAACAAAGAAAGACACAAATCAAGGTTCTTTTCATATAGATTGGTGAAGCCATGAGGATAAAACAAACTGAGAAAATCTCTGCTGTAGGCTTCAGATGCTATCTGATGACATTCTCAGCCTTTTGGTTGGTGGAAGCTAGTGTAAGTTAATACATTCCGAAAGGCTCTACCTATTAGTCACCAGGATGTTAGATTAGACACATGAGTGGGCAAGAGAGGGCTATTGAGGGCGCTGAAGACAACCCAGGATAGGTTGTAATTAGGCTCTGAACCTGCAAATCTTCTTACCTCAGCCCCATCACTGGCCTTCTGGTCAGTTCATCAGCCTTGTAGGAGATTCAATGTTAGGTGGGGTTCCTTCCAGGAACTTTCATCCACACTATCACCCTAAGTTCCCTGTACTAGAAAAGGGAAATAGCTTTATTTTTATATACCCTAGTTGTCTGAGCATTGAAAAGAGAAAAGAACACTGTAGTATGGCCCTGTTTTCTAGACAATACTTCTTATCTAGCCATAAAACTTGTCTGTGGTGGATGGTGTTGGGGCTGGAGTGAGTCTAGCATCATCTGTTGGCATTATGTGAAGCTCTCACTTAGAGCCTGTTTCCTTACCAACCAGACAAGGTTGTAGAGCTCTCTCTGGATCCAATGAGGAGAGTGGTAATGAAAGCATTGTTACTCCAACCAGAAAGTATGAAGTGAAATTTTGAGGCTAATTTTGAGGTGAAAAAAAAAAAAAGAATGACACCTTTGTTTTCTTCATCTTCAGGACATCAGACAGCACCCAAACCAGCAACAACCACCTCAGGCACCTCGTCAGTACTGTTTGCAACTACAGTGCACGCGTACCGATAGTAAGTAGTTGGGGGACAAAGCTCTGCGCTGGTGGAGGGTAGGGAAGTGTAGGATGCAGTTCCTGTCCTTTCTCAGAAGCCTGTGCTCATTGCAGTCTAGTCTCTCAGTCCTTGCCTAGACAGGGCCTTAAATAACATTATCTTGTATGTGCCGTTAATGTTTGGGCCCTCCACAGCAGCTTCTTAAGTTCTTAGGAATACTGTGGATAATAGATGATTTGCTTTAGGATACCGTTTTAAGATGTGTTACTTTTGTTTATGTTGCATTTATTTAACTCTGTGAAGCTGTGTTACTTTGCCTGTCTAAAACATCTGATGGTCTAATAATGAACTGAATGGCCAATATCAAAGCAGGAGAAAGGACAGGCAGGGCTGGCAGGCAGAGAGAATATATAGAAGAAATCTGGGGAAAAAAGTAGGCAGAGAAGGAGGAGGACTCCAGGAGCCAGCCACCCAGCTACACAGCCAGCCATGGAGTAAGAAACAAAGAAAGGTATACAGGAATAGAAAAGGAAAAGCCCAGAGGCAAAAGATAGATGGGGTAATTTAAAGTTAAGGAAAGCTGGCAAGAAACAAGCCAAGCTAAGGCCGGGCATTTATAATTACGAATAAGCCTCTGTGTGTGATTTATTTGGGAGATGGGTGGTGGGCCCCCAAAGAGCTAAGAGCAAAAAAAACAACTAATAACAATGACTGAGGAATAAAGAAGTTGGAGCTGGGTGTGGTGACACTCATCTTTAATCAGCACTTGAGAGGCAGAGACTGCAGGATCTCTATGAGTTCCAGACCAGTCAGAGTTATACCATTGAGAGCCTGTCTCAAAGAAAAAGAAGTTGCAGAAGAGCTTTAGATGAAAAACTGTCCACCTCTGACCTCTTCTAGAGGCCAGATGCATAGCTGTATCAAAACAGTGCTGGCTCTTCATGGTTTACGGGGGTCCTGATATCTGTTGTTTTCTTGCTTTAATAGCATAAACGGTCAATACGCAAAGCAGGGCAAATTCGGAGCTGCTGTCCTGGGGAACCACAAAACCAGAGAGGTGAGAAGCCCCACATCAATTCATATGCTACATCCCAAGTATTGTTAGTACCAGGGTTTTTATCTGCCTGATCTGGCTCATGTGTCAGGATAACAGTGGCTACTAATGGTAAGTCTGAGTGTGTAGGATTCAGGAAATGGCCTCAGTTTGTATATGTTAGGCATTAAAGCAGGTGCAGCTGCTCAGAATGTTTGCTTTAGATGTTTCATTTGTGATGGTTCTAGTGTCAGAGCTGGAAAGCTTTGGAGTAAACTCTGTTAAGGATGTTCTTTGTTGGGTAGTTAATGATCATTCATTGTACTGTCAGCACATGTCATCTTTATACCTATATTAATGACCAATATTTAATCCTTTGCAAGTCTGAAAACAAGGTTGAGCAGCTGATCACTGCACATTAGTCAGGGTGAAGTGTAGTGGATGTCACTAAATGCCCCTAAGCCTGACTTCTTTGAGTTGGTACATCCAGCTCAAATAGCACTCCAGAACATTGAGTTAGACATTATTGAGCTAAACATAAATTCTAGCATTTCAGAGGCCCAGAGAACACAGGGTTCCTGCTGCTCTGCCACTCTCAGCACAAAGCTAAGATTAGTTGCCCATGGTGACTGATACAATGGATAACACTGTAAGACACACAAAAACAGGTATAGGAAATTTGAAACACAAATCAGTGGGGCTTAAATATTCAGCCACAAGTATTAGCACTAAGCTCTTGCTAGGGTTATTAAGCCTTTCATGTGCGATCACACCCTCACCTTTCTTTTCACACTCAGGTTATGAACAGATCTCAATATATAATTTCAGAGGTAAATGCTTTAGTATATAAGTCTAAGAGACGAGATACTTAAAAACAAAACTGTCAGGTCATTATCACACCTAAAGAAGTAAAGAGTACATATTAATCTCAGTCACTACCAGGAAGTATTCAAATTTCCTTGTTCCTTTATTGTTTTTCTTCTTGTACATCCATTTGAATCAACATCTAGTGAGGTTATCCATTGCAGTTGGTTCCTGTGTCCCTTAAATCTTCCATTCTCCCATCAGGAAGCAAATGATGTCTGGCTGTCTCTTGTTTTGTGTTTTAGCAGCTACTGCTGACTGTTATCTAGACCTATTAATTTATTAGAGATTACAGTTTGGATCTTAGAACTCTAGCTGTGAGACATCACTATGCTTGACAGCCACAAAGAGGTAGTAAGTTGGAGAAGCAATTATAAAGAAGCAGATAAGGGGCTGGAGATATGGCTTAGTGGTTAAGAGCACCAGCTTCTTGTTCAGAGGACCTGAGTTTGGTTCTCAGCGCTCACATATTGGCTCACAACTGTCTATAATTCCACTTTAGGGAATCTGATGCCCTATTCTGGCCTCTGCATGCATGTGATGCATTGACATACATGTAGGCCAAACACCCATACAGAAAATAAAATAAATTTTGGGGTCTGGAGAGATGGCTCAGTGGTTAAGAGCCCTGGTTGCCCTTTCAGAGGACCCAATTCAGTTCCCAGCACCCACATTGCTGCTCACAACTGTCTGTAACTCCAGTTCTAGGGATCCAGTGCTCTCTTCTGGCCTCAAGAGGCATCAGTATATAACAAGGTACAGACATGGTGCACAGATATACGTGCAGACAAAACACCCATTCACATTAAATAAAGAATAGAAGCTGATAGCTGGATGGTAAGCATACACCTTTAATCCCAGGACTTGAGAGGCAGAGACAGGAGGATCTCTGTGGGCTCAAGGGAGATATATATGGTTTACATAGGGAGTTCAAGGACAGCCAGAGCTACACAGTGAGGCCCTGTCATAAAAAAAAAAAAAAAAAGAAAGAAAAGAAAGACACAGATAAATTGCAACAGTTATTTTGTAAAGTTTTTTTTGGATCAAAACTCACTGGAGAGCTACAGAAATGTTGAAGGGAAGATAAATTAAAATCTTAGAGAAAAACCACCAATGAGATGCCTCTGTTCTCTACCTTGAGTACATTGCTGACTTTAGGTGTAGTCTATGGCACAAGCAGAGAGACTGCTCAAGAGAAGGGAAATTGACAAAATCAGAGTCTCGCAGCTCTACGTCAGTTTCCCCGTAGGACATTTGTTGAATTCAGGGGTAGTATAGAAGTCCAGGTACTGTGCTAGAGTCAGAACGATTTCTGCAGGTTTGTGGTGCTTAGGAGAAACACTTATAGAGGGAGAGACCTATTCAGTAGCAACTCTAACCTCTGCTTGTATTTGCTAGATTTTGAACTTCATGGGGAAGTACTAAAGAACTCAGCTAAAAATCTCTGTTGAGTAGAACTTTAAGAACGAAGGAGTTAGAGAGATGGGCTAGGCTTTTAGCCAAAAGCTTGGCAGGGTGCTGCCTGAGAGTCAGGACAACTCAGAAGTAGACTGATTCTTAAAACGTTTTAAAGATTTATTTTATTTTATGTATAGGAATTTTTGCCTGCATTATTTTTCTGTGCACCAAGTGAGTACACTGTGTCCACAGAGGTGAGAAGAGAGAATTGGATCCCTCTGGAACTGAAGTTAGGATGGTTGTGAGCCACATGTGGGCGCTAGGAATCAAGGCTGGGCCCTATGCAAAAGCAACAGCTATGCTTGACCACTGAGCCAATTCTAATCACGATAAACTGATTCTTAAATGTCGAATCCTCTTACAACCACTTCAGTCCACAGTTGAACTGTGGTGATCAGCCCTTCACTTTGAAAAATAATATCTCAGGTGAAACCACCATCAGCCCTCACGGCCCCCCATGTTTTTAAGGACAAATTCCATTTTAAAAAATATTTATTTATAGCTGGGTGGTAATGGCACATGCCTTTAATCCCAACACTTGGGAGGCAGAACCAGGAGGATCTCTGTGAATTTAAGGCCAGCCCTGGTCTACAGAGCAAGATCCAGTCAGGTACCAAAACTACACAGAGAAACCCTGTCTAGAAACAAAACAAAACAAAACAAAACAAAACAAAAACAAACAAACAAAAAAGGAAACACACACACATTTATTTTTATTATTTTTAGTTATGTGTAAGTATTTGTGTCTGTATGTGGGAATGTACCTATGAGTGGCAGGTACCTGAGGGGGCCAAAGGCATCTGTTCCCCTGGAGCTAGAGTTACAGATAGTTTTGACCCTCCAATCATGGATTTGGGGAACCGAACTCAGGTCCTCTAGAAGAGCAGCAATGGTCTTAACCACTGAGCTATTATGTCTGTTGTCCACAGGATGAATTTTAGTTATTTGTGTGTTTGTTTAATTGATATATAGCATACATACACATGTTATCCCTAAGTCTCTGGGAGATTGGTTCTAGGGTCCTCCCCTCCCCATATATAGGATCCTTCTGTAAAGTGGCAGAGGGCTGTACTTGTGTTACATTCTTCCATATACTTTAAGTCAGCTCTGGGTTATTTGTACCATCTGATATATATAAATGCTACATAAATAGTTACTATATTATTCAAGGATATAAGAAGAAGTATATGTTTAAATCTATAGAACTGGAATCCATGCACATAGAGGCCGACTGTGACATATTTTTTATATATAAAATTTTGCAGCTTAACATTTTAAGTACACAGTCCAGTGGCTATTTTGTTTTATTTTTTAATTAATTTATTTTATATTTACTTATTTAATGTATATGGGTGGTTTGCCTACATGTCTGTCTGTCTGTGTACCACTTATGTGCCTAGTGCCAAAAGAGGCCAGAAGAGGGTGTAGGATCCCATGGAACTGGAGTTATGAGCTACCATGTGGTTGCTGGGACTTGAACTCAGGTCCTCTGGAAGAGTAATCAGTGCTCTTAACTGCTGGCCTGTCTCTCCAGCCCCAATCCAGAGGCTCTAATTATATTCACAGTATTAAGTACTCATCACTACTAGTCCCATTTTTTTTTTTTTAATCTCAAACAGAAACGATCCATTAAGTGGTAACCCTCCATCTACCCTTACTCCTCCATAACCTCTAATCTGCTGTCTCTGTGAATTTACCTGTTCTAGATACCTCATATAAGTGAAGTCATGTGACATTTATCTTTTTGTGATTGACTTGCTTTATTACCCAGTACCCTCAAAGTTCATCCATGGTTTTTCTTACCCATGACCTTTCGAAGTACATGCTGTAGCCCTGTGCTAAAATGCTGACCCCTGTGTATAATTCTATACCAAGAAAAATGCCCGTAAGAAATGAGGACAAAATATATTTGCAGACAAACGAAAGTTGGGCGATTCCGTTGTCAGTGGATTGTTGCTATGGGAAACTTGAAAGGGAGTTCATTGGGGAGAAGGAGGTACATGTCCACATCCTCTACAAGACATGGAGAAAGTTCATAGATGCACTATCCGTATGGTTTCAAACTGGACTCAACTAGGAGAGTGAGTAAATAGGTTAACAAGAGTAATGGACAGTAGAGAACCAAGTACTGGGAAGTTAAGTGACAAGGCTTAGTCTACATTAAATGAAAAAGGCAGGACAAAATCAAGATCTATAAGCCATTTATAGTAATTTAACTATAGTGAAATTGGTCTATGACTGAGTCACAGTAGTGGTTCCCTGGAGTAGGGAGAGATTATTGATGGGAAGGGGCAGGGGAGCTATTAGGATGTAGGAAACAATGGTCTTTTCTCAATCTGGCTGGTTGCCACATGGGCACATATACGTGTGAAAATTCACTGAGCTGTACATGTATGATCTATGTGATTTTTCTCCCTCAAATTTAAAAGATTTTTGTTGCTGTTGGTTGGTTGGTGTTTTTTGAGACAGGGTTTTATTCTATAGCTCATGTTGAACTCAAACTCATGGCAATCCTCCTGCCTCAGCCTCCCAAGAGCTGGTGTTACAGGTATGCACCACCAAATCTGACTTACATTTTCTGTAAAGCATTTAGCCACTATCCTTTAGTTACCCTCATATGAATGAAAATGCCAACAAAATAAGGCTATGAAAAGAGGTAAATGGCCAGTGAAAGATCGTATGTCACAGACTGAACAGTGTTGAGATTTGTAGCTGTAGGAAGCATAGCCTCATGTCTTACTGATGATCCTGTTTTCTTTTTCTGTCCATTGTGTTTGACTACAGTATAGGATTCTTCTTTACATCAGTCAGCAGCAGCCAGTGACTGCTGCTACAATTCATCTGAACTTTGAGCTAATGGTAAGAGTCCCTCCTGCTGGAATCTCTAGCCCTGTTAGGTTTGTGGGAAAGATGGGCCTGAACATTCAATAAAAAAAGATCATCTGCTCAGGCCTGGCCACCAGTAAGCAGCCCTTCAGAAAGGTGTCCTGGCTCCTTTTGTGGGAGAGAGAGAGAGAGAGAGAGAGAGAGAGAGAGAGAGAGAGAGAGTGTGTGTGTGTGGGGGGGTCTGGGGGTTCCTGTTTACTACCTCTCTGAGTCCCCCGGACCAGTCCTCAGTCTTCCTCTGGGAGCTGAGATGGTCAGATTTACCCACATGCTGCTCTGCTTGAATTACCCAGACTTTTTTCCCCCAGGTTCGGTCCAATAACTACAGCACCTTTTATGATGACCAGAGACAAAACTGGTCTATCATGTTTGAGTCAGAGAAGGCTGCTGTGGCGTTCAATAAACAGGTGACGTCTTCTTACTCTTTCCTGGGCAAAGCCAGAGCACTTGTTTGGAGTCTTCCTTATTTAAGTTATGGCAAAACCATAACTGCTCTGTGTTATTAATGACAAGGTAAAGAACCCACTAAGCTTGCTGTGTTTCAGGAAAAGAATAGACGTTCTTATTGAAATTGCCTGAGGAAATGTTTAAAGGGAACAGTGGGGAAATGTAAGCTTATTTGATTAAACACTTTTTTGCTGGGCTGGAGAGATTGCCCAGTGTTAAAACACTCATTGCTATACAAGTGTAAGGACCAGAGTTCACATCCCTAGCACTCAAATAAGTGCTGGATGGGTGTGGCAGAGATGGATTCCCAGGACAAACTGGCCGGTTAGACTAACAGAATCAGGGGGCTCTGGGTTCAGCCAGAGACTCTGCTTCAGTAAATACAGCAATCAAGGAAGACACTTGGCATTAGCCTCTGCTCTCCAGACACACACAGCCTCAGATCCATATGCCTACACATGTGAACACATATACACATATACCACACACACACACATATACATGTAAAAAAACCCTGCCTCTTTTGCTATACAATTTTCTTAAAGATACATGAAACCTGTAAAGTAGCATATCAAAAGACTTAAAATTTTATAAACTCATTGTAGGAAAACATCTAAAAAAATCATTTAAGAGCTAGTTGGTAAAGTGTTTATCATGTAAACATGAGGACTTGAGTTCAGATTCCCAGAACTGTGTGATAAAGAGAAAGCCAAGAGTGGTAGTGAGTACTTATAATCTCTGCACTTTAATCCTTTGGCCTCTACACATATGTACATACACACATGCACCCCACACAAGCATATAACATATACATACATTCATAACTTTACTACCAAGAGTAACACATATTAACACATTACATTGCTTTTTTATGTCTATAGTTTCTGCATTTTATCTTCCTACTTCATGAAAAATTATTTAGAAGCTTATACTATGGATGTTGTCTGCTATGGTTTGAATGTATCTTTCCCTAGGAGGTCACATTATTGAAATCTAATCACTAAGGTAATGGTAGTAGAAGGTTGGGTCTTTGGGAGGTGGTTATTAGATCATGAGGTCAGAGCCTCTGTTTACTTACTGTTTTTTCCTAGGTGCATTGCTAAGCACTCTGTTTGAATTGGCCTGTCTAATTTCCATAGCCACCCTATAAGATTTGCAAAGCTCTTCTTCATTTTGCAAGTAGGATTGGGTAAATCTATGGAGATTAAGTTATTTGCTGAAGGTCAGGGTTAAGAAGTGGCAATGCCTGGCTCTGTACTCAGACATTCTGACTCCAGTGCTGTCTTGTTAGGCACCTAGATTCCTGGCCAGATTACTGACTTTGGAATGGCTTACTTCTACACTTGTAATCTGTTTGTTAGTAGATGCAGCTGTTTGAGAAAGAATATTAGTGGTGATGGGATGGGTATGTATGAAGCTTAAAGCAAGCTTATGGTGCTCTGATTTGACCTTACAGGTGTGTGTGGCCAAGTGCAATAGCAGTTCTTCCTTGGATTCAGTGCTGTGTCAGGACCTGGTTGCAGCAGAGGGTCCTGCTGTAGATACTGGAGATTCTTTGGAAGTAGCCTATACAGGCTGGCTCCTTCAGAATCAGATGCTGGGCCAGGTAAGACAGTATACTCTCCAAGTTCTTTCTATGTAAGTGGCATGTGGCTTTCCATGTGCACATGGAATGTGAACTGTGGCTACTGATCAGTAGAAACCTTTGCTGAGACTGATTCAGTCTCCACAAAACACATTCATGAATTACTTTTGTGCAGATGTGCTCAGTGACCCCACATCCCATCTCATGTCTAGGGGACAGTTTCCTAAGGATAATTGATGCATATGTCTTGTCCTCCCTGCCAGTTTCCCACTTGAATATAGCTTTAAGAAATAGACCTTATTTTTAGAACTTCTCACCATTTTTCTTTTCTTTTAGAGATAGGGGCTCACTGTGTAGCCCTAGATGGCCTGGAACTTGCTATGTAGACCCGGCTGGCCTGGAGATCACAGAGATCTGCCTGCCTCTGCCTCTGCCCACTCTCCAGAGTTCTGGGGTTAAAATCGCATACCACTGTGTCTAGCTACCATTTTACTTTCACCAGACACTGTAAATATGTTGGAATTGTGTTTTTAATACTGTTAAGTTCTCAAAAGCAATGGGATATGACAGGAAGAGCGTGAATATGTGGCACAGGTTTTTAATTCCAGCACTTGGGAGGCAGGCACAGGCCGATTTCTATGAGTTCAGGGATTGCCAGATCTACAGAGGGAATTCTAAGCCAGCCAGGGCTCCATAGCGAAAGCCTGTATCAAACAAAACAAAACAACAGACAAAACAACACAACAACAACAACAAACAAAAGGGTGGGGTGCAGATCAAGGCCCAGCTGTGTCCCAGCTTGACCTGTGAAACCCGCGGTTTTCCCCGTTTGTGCACAGAGGTTAGTAATCCTCCCCTGCTTTCCTGGCAGGATGGTATCAGCACCAAATGAGTACAGTTACTGAAAATGTGCTGTAGATGTGATGGTGCCAGAGTGTGCTGTTCTCCAGCGTGGCAAATCCTTGTTCCCAGGGGTATGCGTTGTGATAACCTCCAACCATGACGTAGTCCCATCTTTTCAGCTTCTTCAGGTGCCACGTGCCCGTTATACCTGTTGTTCCCTCTTCAGAAGTACTGACCCCAGTAGTTGATCATCAGGAGGATTATTGTTTGTGAAACTGACTGACTTTCTTTACTTTACCAAATGGCAGGTTTTTGACTCTACTGCTAACAAAGATAAACCTCTTCGCCTGAAATTAGGATCAGGAAAAGTTGTCAAGGTAAAAGCCTGTTGGAATTTAGCTTTTACCCAACCTGTCCGTATCTTCTAGAGTCTGGAAATGCTTGGTTGAAAAGTGGGAAGGGGCTGGTCAGTGGTGGCACATACCTGTAATCCCAGTACTCGGGAGGCAGAGGCAGGCAGATCTCTGTGAGTTCGAGGCCAGCCTGGTCTACAGAGTGAGTTCCAGGAAAGGCACAAAGCTACAGAGAGAAACCCTGTCTCGAAAAAAAAAAAAAGGAAAGAAAGAAAGAAAAGTGGGAAAGGAAGAGGTGTTCTAAACTGTCGACACTGGAGAATTGTTTACCTATGAGAAGCTATGCTGAAGAGGAGTGCATTTGTCTTAGACCCTCCCTTTCTTTCCCTCCTATGGCTCTGAGAAAAAATTTTCCTTTGTTCCCACAGCCTAATGGAGAGGTGGCACTGTTTTTCCCAGCAGCTGCCATAATGCTCGATTCTCATCTGTTTGACTGGATGTAGCATGAGGAGCTCTAGGATTTGAGTTGTGAATTTTGCTTATCAGTGACCATTTTAACGTATGTTCAGTGTCATGGTATTGGGCATGTTAGGACATTGTGCTGGGTCTATTCATCCATATACAAAATATTTTTTCACTGCATTGCCTATGCCTGTTTTGCCCAGATTCTTTGGAGACTTCTTCTCTTAAATAGTTAAGGCATGCCCTTTGAAGTTAGACGGGTCTCATGTTCAACGTCAGCTCAACACCTACTGACTGTGTAATCTCTGAGCCAGCTATTGAACCTCCAGAATCTGTTTTCTCACTTAAGAGGTGAAGGCAGGGCTAGCAATCAGGGGTTCAACAAGCAGGTGGAGTGCTCAACCCTAGCACCCAGAAAATGTGATTTAATACGTGATGGCCTCCATTCTCTTTTAATACCATAATTCATTTAAATGTCTTGCCCAACTCCAGATGTGCCAGCTTTTATTCTTTTTTATTTGTTTATTGTTTGTTTGTGTGTGTGTATTGTATGTAAGTTTATGTGTTTGTGTGCATGTTTATGTTCTTTTAGTCGGATGAGCTTTTTCCCACTTCCGGTTTCTATAGGGCTTAGAGGATGGACTACTGGGCATGAAGAAAGGAGGAAAGCGGTTAATTATCATTCCTTCAGCCTGTGCTGCTGGCTCTGAAGGAGTAATAGGCTGGACTCAGCCAACCGACTCAGTCCTGGTGTTTGAGGTCGAAGTTAGGCGGGTGAGTGAAACTGACCTGTGTTGTGCTTGTAAGTCTGATCTGAAGATACAGATTGCTTTAACAAATAGAAATGGCAGGGTAGGGAGAAGGGAGGTAGAGTCCTTGCCTTCAGGTCTGAGTTCAGTCCCCAGAACCTACACAAACATGCTGGTATGGTGGCACATGTTTGTAATGACCATATGTATTTATAGACATATATGTGTGTAGATATATAAATGTACATAGAAGACATATGGATGTTCATGCATTCCTAGGAATTTCTGAAAGCTTTAGAAGAAATGATGAGTGTTTTCTCTGAGAATGGACTTGGAGTTCATTGTCTTCTTCTTTTTTTTTTTTTTTCAGTGTATAAAAATCTTGTCAGCCAGGTGTGGTGGTGCATATCTTTAGTCCCAGCCTGGGAGGCAGAAGCAGTCAGATCTTAGTGAGTTTGTGGCCAAACTGATCTACTAATGAGTTTCAGACCAGCCAGGATCACACAGTGAGACCCTGTCTTTGAATAGCTATAATTTCTATACTAAAATGGCAACTAATTTTGGTTGGTTTATAGTATCCCTTCTCTCAAATGACCTTGTTAATATTAAGTTTAAATGTTATGGTGCTGGTAACTGTAAACTATAAAATACAACACAAATAATGAACATTATGGCTATCTCTGTGTAGTAGTTATGCCTGCCACAACAGAGAGGTAGCCCTCCTACTGGGAGACTCTTCTCTCTGCTGGCCAAATCTAATCTTACAGTGACATGTTCCCAGCTGCCTTTTTTATTTTTAAATATCTTCCAGTTTCTCTCAGTTTTTCTTTGAGCATCAGGAAATCATAGATAATGACAGATAACAAAGTAGTTCAAAACTATTAATACTGACTTGTAAACATAAGCAAAAGTTTTCTAACTTTACCAGTAATCAAGAAATTAGAGCATAGTGACATATGCTGTTGGTCCTAGCATTTGAGAAGCAGACCCACCATAGAGGCGGATCACTATGGGTTTGAGGCCAACCTGGTCTACAGAGTGAGCATAGTGAGTTCCATGACAGCCAGAGCTACATAGTGAGACCCTATCTCAGAGAGATAGATAGATGGATAGATGGATGGATGGATGGATGGATGGATGGATGGAAGGATGGAAAGAAAGGAAGGAAGGAAGGAAGGAAGGAAGGAAGGAAGGAAGGAAGGAAGGAAGGAAGGAAGAAATTAGAAAAAGCATACATAAGACAGGAAAAGAGACTAGAAGGGGGAAATGAAGGGGAATGGGATGAGGGAGATGAGGGGGAAGAGTATCTAATAAAATATATTTTGTTTGAAAATGCCTTGTTGTATCTAATATCTTATATGCTGCTTAAACAAAAAGCCAACAGAACTTTAAGTTTAAAAAAGATAAAGGAGGGCTGGAGAGATGGATGGTTCAATAGTTAAAAGCACTTATTGCTTTTCCAGAGAACCAAGATTTAGTTCCCAGCACTCACATTAGGCAGCTCAAAACTGCCTGTAACTCTAATCCCAGAGGATCCAGTGCCCTCTGCAGGCCTCCGTGGTAACTGCATGCAAGTCAACTGCATAAAGTCAAACAGGCACACTCATTTATGCATAATTTATAAATAAGAAATTAATCTTTAAAAAAAAGTTGGAGCTTGACATGCATATTAAGTTGACAAAGCTGATAATGATAACCCTTACCTAGCATGTCAAGGATGCTGAGAAAGTTTATGTACTGCTATGGCTTATGGGCTGGTTCATATTTTATAAAGGGGATTTAGGGAATTTAATGATTTATATAATAGTCTTTAAAATACGAGCACACTCTTTAAAAAACATTTACTTATTTCGTTTGTGTGTGTGTGCATATGTGTGTGCGCATATGTGTGTGTGCATATGCTACAGGGCATGTGTGATAGTCAGAGGACAACTTAAATCAGTTATCTCCCTGTGGGTTCTGAGAATTGAATTCAGGTTGTCAGGCTTGGTGGGTAGTCTTTCTGGCTCAGGAATACACCTTTTATCCACTAATTTAACTTATAGGAATTTATACTCAGGAAATATGTAAGATTATTTGCAAAGATCTAGACATAGAGCTAGACATTAAAGCATTATTTGTGATAGAAATAAATCATCTAATTATGTAAAATACATATTTATTTAAAGATTTATTTATTTACTATGTGTAGAGTGTTCTGCCTGCATGCCAGAAGAGGGCATCAGAATGTATTATAGGTGGTTGTGAGCCACCATGTGGTTGCTGGGATTGAACTCAGGATCTCTGGAAGAACAGCCAATGCTCTTAACTTCTGATCCATCTCTCCAGCCTCTATAGCTTTTTATAATAGCATATATATTTATAACTTCCATTTCAAAAATTCTTTGGAGACTTTATCTTGTAGATTATAGCAGGAAAGAGCATGACCGAGAAGTTAGACACACTCTTCAATAACTGAAAACAATGAAGATGAATATTTAGTGACATGGAAATACATTAATGTATAAGCAAGTAAGAAGAACAGCTAGGAAGCTGTAGCCCCATTTGTAAAAGCACACATGCCCTCATTCACACACGCAGATGATGTAATGGTGGCTGTTGTAACTAACCGTTCCCTTTGTCTTTTCTTCTGCATTTTTGATTACCTACACTGAATAAGCAATAGCTTGTATGCTAAAGAATAAATAAAAGAGAGTATTGAAGGGTAAGCGCGTACATTCTGTTCTACCCCAGGTGAAGTTTGCTAGAGATTCTGGCTCTGATGCCCACAGTGTGAGCTCCCGGGACTCTGCAGCCCCCTCCCCTGTCCCTGCTGCTGACAGCCTCCCAAGTGACCCTATCGTGACACCACCCATAACACTGCCTCTCAAACCCGGGTAAGACATTAGGGCCATGGCAAGCTCTAGGATTCTTCAACATGGCTCCTCATATGTAGTTTAAAACTGCAATCAATGTTGAGTAATCGAAAAAAATTAAACAGGATCCGGAATGGGAAAATGCTGCATCAGATTCTTCTGACAATGGATTAATAGTCTGTAAAAGTGGTAATAAGAATATCTACAGAACCCTGGAAGAAAGCTGAGTAAAGGACATGAATGCAGAATGCAGGCCCATGAGAAAGTGGACTGAATTTGAATGAAAGATTGTTCAACTTTGGTGGCCTTCGGAGACTATACAAGTAAAGAGGAGTTAAAATTCTGTTTTAGCTGTTCAGTTGAATATTTCAAAAGCAATGTTTTTAAGCCATCTTAATTTGTGTTTATGATTATAGATTTTGTAGTATCTCAGGTTTTTTTTTTTTTTTCTTTCAGAGAGCCGGCTCTTCGTTCCAAATCTAACTCTCTCAGTGAACAGCTTACTGTAAATACAGTAAGTATGATTCTGTACCCTTGAGCCCTGGAGTGCTTGGTTTCATGTGCTTAATACATGGTTTGAGTGCCACTGACTAAGGTTAGAAATTAATTATTGCTATATTCATTTTATCCTACTTGGAAATCAGTCAGTAGAAATTAGCTTGTGATTTTACACCAGTAGTTCTGAATTAAAGGTATGTGGCCTTGAGAAAGGCTCTGACTTTTCAGATTCTCAGTTTCTTTATTGTTGCCGTGGAGACAATTTTCACAGCCCTCATTTACAGTTCTTGTGAGGGCTAAAGATGCTCTTAAAGCCCTGAGCTCAGAACTGTGTAAAGTTGTTTTCACTGGGCAGTTATTGGTGAAATTATTAAGGCCACTGCACATAGTTAAAAGGGAGGTTTATTTTGTGGCATAACTTACAATTGAAGGGATCGGTAGATTGTAGGATCTGGGAAGGTGTAGCGCAGAACTCTGTTTGGTCTACCTCCAGCATCCAGGGTCCAGGACCCAAGAGAGCCCCTGCATCCGGAACTTGGGTCTTCAGCGTCCTCTCTCAGCCCTGCCTTGTAGGCGTGACCATTACCGAAGCCTCAGTGGGGGTTGGAACTTCCAGGTCAAAGCTGGAATGGCTACCCACTACGGGTAGTAGCTGTGGTGTTACCAGGAGAGAGGTGTGAGGTTGGGAGGGAACCCTCCAGTCAAGTGCACTTCCGTCCAGAGATGCCACTCTTCCAATGGGATGGAGCAGAGGTCAATCCTTGGCTTTCTCTGGCTTATTCTGTGTGCTCTTGAAGAGCTTACTCTCTAATGAGGTTTATTCTTTGTATGTAAATTGATGTAAGGAAATGAACACTTACTGAGTTTTCAGTATTATATCTGACATATTGTAAGTACTTAATAAGCATTGTTCACATTATCATTGATGCTAATATAATTTTATGTTGTGTGTATTTTATCTCAAAAAGAACAAAACTCTGTAAACTGCCACCACCACCAAAGAAAGTGTGTGTATGAGGGGGCTTGAAGAGCACTCATTTATTGGAAAGAATAGACACCTTGTGCTTTTGTTCTCTTAGAGGAAATGAGGCTTCTTCATCCACCAGTTGACTTTGAGCAGGTCATTGACTTTCTGTTTCCCCAAAGGTCAGAGGAGAGGACCAGTTGCTATTTCAGTAAAATTTGGACTTGAATGCCTTTAGGAGGCATGAAAAGGTAGTTTCCTGCTGCCCTGCTTGGTCCATGCAGGCTGAGTGTGCAGCAGGGGACCAGATGGTAGACAGAGAACTTCAGGTTCAAGAAAGGCCTTCCCCTGCCCCTGGGTACAGTAGGTGATGGGTGGGGCCAGCTCTGTGCACATTCAGCCACAGCAGGACACACTTCATAAGTAATTGGTCCTGATGGAAAAAACTTTCTAAACTCAGGAAGTTAAACCGAGTGTGCATTAGCACGCTCATTTTTACAGTGGGGACACTTGGTTTAAAAGAGATGATGCATATGAAAGCAGGCCATTCCAGATCTATAGGGACTCATTTTGACTGTTGTAGTTATTAATTATATGCTTCTATGCATGGCATCTTTAAGTCTTACTTTCTTTTGGGGGGGGGGGGCTATAGGGATTGTGTCTAAGGTAAATGTCCACAGGCCTCTTTCTTGTCATTATTTCCTCAATACTGTATTTACATAGCATTTGCATTGTGTTTGGTGTCCTCAATAATTCTTGCTTTCTAGAAGAAATGGCTTCTAATAGGGAATAGAACAGGTAAAGGATTTGATACAAGGCAAAGAGGTCGGACTGTTTGAAAGCAATAAACCTCAGTCACAGTGATGTTTGTGTTTCTTTTTAGAGTCCTGATACAGTCAAGGCCAAGCTGATCTCTCGGATGGCTAAAATGGGCCAGCCCATGCTGCCCATCCTCCCACCACAGCTGGATTCCAATGACTCAGAGCCAGAAGTATGCCACCTTAATGTATTAACATTCATAGTACAGATGCTGCCGTCTTGTGTTTCTTTGGTTGAAATAAGTTCCTTTCCTGTGTCTAATCCAGGGTCATGAACAGTGTGGGTACATGTCTTTCTACTGTGGTTAGGCCTTCCCCAAATGGAGGTAACTCCTGCACATCTGACCCAAGAACTGGACTGTTTAGAAGCAATTCTGCACACCAGGCATGAGAACTAGACTATGTAAAGAGGGTTGGTTAGTGTTCATGTACCCAGATTTTGACTCTGTAGCTCCTCCTCAGCCTTCCCAGTGTGCAGGACCGAGGGCATACGCCACTGCTTCTGGCTTCCATCCGTGTTTGTTAATTGAATGCTTGGATCAGTTTGGGAAATACTGGTCTTCTCACCCACGATACCTGTTTAAATACCAAACTGTTACATTTTATGACTTTATATATGATGTTTTTTTCCTGTGTTTTAAAAACATTATTTAGCTGGGCGGTGGTGGCACACGCCTTTAATGCCAGCACTTGGGAGGCAGAGCCAGGCGGATCTCTGTGAGTTTGAGGCCAGCCTGGTCTACAGAGTGAGTTCCAGGAAAGGCGCAAAGCTACACAGAGAAACCCTGTCCTGAAAAAGCTAACAAACAAACAAACAAACAAACAAACAAAACCCCATTATTTAGAACTTCAAGAATTTTGTTGAAATCCTGTCTATAATCCCCTTGCTTTTTGCCCTTGACACGGTGCTCAGAAAGCACTCCAGGACAGGGAGGCAGCTTAGTGGGGAAAGTGCTTGACACTGTGCTCAGAAAGCACCCCCGGGTGGGGAGGCAGCTTAGTGGGGAAAGCGCTTGCTGTGTGCACCTAAGCAACTCTCCAGCCCACATCAAAGCCGGGGGCCCTGTGCCTTGTGCCTGTGATCCTAGATCTGAGGAGGGCCTGCCCACAGAGGGAATCAACCAGTGAGCTCTAGGTTTGGTTGGAGACCTTGACTCAGAATTAAGGTTAAAAGTGATCATGCAAAACACCCAGTGTTGACCTCTGACCTCCACATGCCCAAAATGTACAAATGTGCACATTCCCTCCTGTATATACACATGAACACATATAAACACACATATACAAATGAAAGCACTTCCATTTTTAGATTTTAGAAATATGGCGTATCTTTCAGAAATAGGATTATTTTATGTTTATTTATATCTAAATTTGTGGTCCACAAGAATATAAAGTAACTTTAAGCTGTTTTTCTTTCTTTCTTTTTTATTAAGAAAATTTTTTCATTCAAATTACACACTGATCAAAGATCCCCCTCTCCTCCTTCCCCTCACTTCCAGCCCCTAAGCCTCCTTTCTTTGGTTTTTTGAGGCAGGGTTTCACTGTGTAGCTCTGGCTGTCTTGGAACTGACTTTGTAGACCAGGCTGGCCTCGCACTCACAGAGATCCGCCTGGCTCTGCCTCCCGAGTGTTGGACTTAAAGGCATGCACCCATCACCGCCAGGCTAAGCTTCTTTTCAATGGTTAGCTTGTTACTGATAAAAAAAAAAAAATTCTTTCTCAAATGAACTGAAATATATGATAGATTGATTTTTGAGGATTTTTTCATTTGATATAAAATGAAGAGAAAGAATATAAAATGTGCTCTGAAGTAGGCTTTATTTTTCATATTATTGTTTTATTTGTTTCCTAGAAAGTTCTAACATTTTAAATGGAGCTTACTATTTTGTTTTTGTTTCTTGGTTTCTACAAATGAAATTTGAATAATGTAATTCATTAAAAATTACTTTTTTATATATAATTAATTTAAATTTAAATATAATTAAAACTAAGTTACTTTATTGCATAATAATTAAAAATTATAAAGAAAGAGTATGCTTAATAAAACAGGCATTTTCTTTATATATTGCTTTATAAACTAACTTTCAAACTTATTGTTATATCATAAATGCCTATGTTAATATCAGTAATATATATATAGTGTATATTGCTTTAAAGGCAATTCAGTGGCCTTCCATTTATCGTAATTCCCTTTATTGTTGATTTAGAAATTGGTAATAATCTAAAAGTGGGTTGATTTTCCCAGAAGAGAATACTGGGGGCTGGGGGAGCTCGAAAGAATGACAAAGAAGCGACAGCCTTGAGCCACAGCCCAGCAGATTATAGTCACGTGAGCTGTGTGTCCCGACTGCCTGCCCTGCCTGGCACGAAGATGGAGCAGCTTTATTTAGGGTTACAGCTTTGGTTTTTATGATTTTTTTTCAAAAAATATTTTAAGAATGAGAGCAAACAGCTAGGTGGCGCACACCTTTAATGTCAGCACTCTGGGGCAGAGGCAGGAGGGTCTCTGAGTTTGAGGCCAGTCTGGTCCTTTAATATCAGCACTCTGGGGCAGAGGCAGGAGGGTCTCTGAGTTTGAGGCCAGTCTGGTCCTTTAATATCAGCACTCTGGGGCAGAGGCAGGAGGGTCTCTGAGTTTGAGGCCAGTCTGGTCCACATAGCAAGTTCCAGGACAGCCACAACTGCATAGAAAGACTCAAAGAAACTTTCTCAAAAACTGAAACCAAACCAAACCAACAACAAAAGAGTTTGGGCAAACATTCTAGACTGCCAGCATCAAAGCCAGCATGCTAATGAGGGGAGTGAATCCCACTCTGTCCAGTTTCCTGTGGCTGCTCTGGGGTCTGTAAAATGATTTGGCAGAAGAAGCGAGGCTGGGTTGATGCTGGATTGATGCTGGCTCTCCTTGTAGGAGGCCCTTCCCGTGGGAACAGGTTAGATCAGTCAGGTAGCTGATGGTGCGTTCTGTAGATCGTCATGATGAAACACCGACAGCTTAGAACATCTGTAGAGATGAACTGTGTTTGATTATTTGATATGGTTTATAGGAAGAAGGGCTCTTACTCTCTTGCATAATTGAATACTTCCTGCATAAAGCTCATACCCTTTTTGCCTGCCTTTCCTTCCTCTTTTTTGCCTAGAAATCATGTATTGTGAGCAGAGTTAGAGGGGCAGCCTCAGTCTTCGGCTAAAGTCCTACATATAGGGACCAACCCTTGTGTCTCTTTCAGGATACAACTGTTGTACACGGAGCTGGGCAGTCCCTGGTGACACCGTCTGTCCAGCCTTCTCTTCAGCCAGCCCATCCAGTGTTACCACAGATGGCTACACAGGGTAAGAAAGGAACCTCTCCAAGCTCAGCCCCGGAGTCAGATCTAACTTTTCTTCAGTGTCCCTTAGGTTATTATTAGCTTGCCTTGTTAGTGCTGGGGCCTGGGTTAGGGGCTAACACTCGAGTTTGTCCTAGTGGGACACTTTCACACGCAGATGGAGTCAGCCTGTTGTCGTGATTTCTGCTGTGTTGTTGTCCCGTATGGAAATCTGTGTTCAGCTCTTGAGACATCTCCCTGTGTGTTATTTGCACTGTGTCAGCAGATGGGATCTGAGTCAGATGCACAAGGGAGCACTGTTTTCATCAGTTGCTGGCATGCCTGTAGAGCGGCTCTGGGAGATTAAGTGGGGAAACTGGTCCAGTTTAAAGCATGGGAATGTCGGGTGTTAGTCCAGACTTATGAGTGTGAAGGAAAGTTCCTGGGAAGGCCCCACCTGACATTGAACCTTCTTAAGGCTAACTTACTCGAGGCCAGTGGTTGTTTAGAGGCAGAGATCCAGCAGGTTCAGAGACCAGTTGTAATTTATCTTGGGCCATTAATAGCCACCTGGAAAAATTCATTCATTCATTCATTTATTCTATGTGTCTTTAATGGCCACCTGAAAAAACATATTTAGTTATTTAGTTATTTAGTTAGTTATTTGTTCTATGTGTCTTTTACATTGTGTTGTGGAGATCCTGCTGATTTGGGTCTGCAGGTCAGGTCCCTTTACGTGCTCCAGCAGATCATAGATGGGGTGAATGATGGGGCAGGCCAACTCATACCCTTGGGTCTGGCCTGGGCAGCTGTAGGGTTGGTTTGCCAGAAATAGAGACAGTTCTCTGTTCTGTCCCCGGCCTATTCTTAATAGCCATTTATTGCCCTTCTTTGGTTGTGACCTAATATCTCTGTAACTATTAGGTAAATCCTTTGAAATGTACAGAGTATTAGCCTCCACCAATCAAAAGCTAAGAATGTGGTCAGATAGCATCTGAGGCCTGAAACTAAAACCTCCTGCCTTTCCAGAACACACCCACCTGATGTTTCACCACTGTATTTAAAAAAATGTCTAGATTTGTGAAAATTTTACAAGATTGTTAACTACATGGGAACATGGAATTTGGAGTAACCCAAATCCATGTTCCCGAGCCATGGTCAAGATTGCTTGGCTCCAAAATTAATTATCTTTTATCCCCTTTGAGGTGAGAGTTGTGTTTTTGCATTAATACAAGAAGCAAGGATGCTAACAGTAGAAATATCTTGGTTTATCATACCTAGCACCTCAGCCATCTGTTTCTGGGTTTCAAACACCCTCTGCTGCCTTGATACAAGTTGCGCCTATTGATTCCCACTCTGCTGCATCTGGAAATGCTCAGAACTTCCAGGTAACTTTTTTAATTAATTAATTTCTATATTTGTTATTTTGAGACAAGGTCTCACTATGTAGTCTTGGCTGGCCTCGAATTCTCAGAGATTTGCTTGCCCCTTGCCTCCTGAGAGCTGAGATTAAGGGAGTGTACCATCACGTCCAGTCCTCAGGTAACAATATTATTTTAAAATGGTTTTAGTCATGAAATATAATTTCTGTTGGTCTTCTTGTGTGAACACAGAAGATCCCTTCTCTCCTTTTTATACAACAGCAGTTCCGCAAGTCAATGTCTGTAATTTCCCTTTCCCTAAGTTACTACTTATCCCTAAGACCACACAAAGTTTTCTGTTTACAACTTTCTGTGAAGATTCAGTGCAAGAATAAGCAAAGTACCTCTTAAAGGCCTGTGCCTGGCACATAGTGGCCCGATGGTGCACGTAACACAGCAAGAGCTATATCTTCAGCCCTGGCCCCTCGTGGTGATTTTGAACAGAGACTCAAAACTGAAAAAATTTCCCACAGTGGAAAATCCCTCTGTCACTGACTAAGAATTTTTGTTTTAATTTAACAATATTTGGATTGTTATATTGTCCTTAGAAATAAAGTTCTCCTATGGGGAGAGAATAACTCTCCTCAAAATGATAGATGATAGTTATTGAGCATTTGCCTTTTGCCAAGCACTTAATTTGCGAGTTTTTAGGGGCTTTGCCTGTATTACCTCATTTAGCCCATTAGCAAGTCCCCATGAAACAGTAACATCTTCCTTGCACAGTTGAGATACTCCGGTTCAGAAAAATAAGAGCTTCTGGTCACCCAAATAAGCATTAGGATCTAGCAAGGGTACTGGATGTGGTGGCAAACATCTGTAATCCTAGCACTAAGGAGCTAGAAGCAGAAACATCAAGAATGCAAGAGTATCCTTAGCTATATAGTGATTTTGAGGCTAGCCTGAGCTACATGAAACCTTGTATGAAAACACACAACAAAACAGAGTCTAGGGGCTGAGCAGTGTATGGCTCAGCTGTTAAGAACCCATCATATCTGGTGGGTTAGGAACCCCCCCCCCCACATTTGTGCATAGACATACATGCATACAGATTTTAAAAAGCAGGGGAGAGGCATCCAGGAAACTGGCTAGCTTAGTTTGGAATCTTGAAAAATAACTTTTTTTTTTCCCTTCAAGAGAAACTAAATGGAATTTGCTTAGTTTCAATTTTTTCTTAAAAATAGGCCTGATACTAGGGAACAAATTCCCATTTTATTAAATCATATTGCCAGAGGACTGGTAGTGATCAAGATTCCTGTTCCTCAGGTTCTGGGTAGGGCTGAAGTGACCAGGTACCATCAAGTCCCAAAGACAGTGGCCAAACTGTGGTCTTATTGTTTCCAGTTTTATTCACTTCAAGCCTCCTCCCTGTTTATCTGCTTTGTTCTGTCATAGGAATGTAAACAAGTAACTTGTCACTTTGTCAGCCCTGTGCAGGTGTGCCAGCCTACACCTATCCCCAGGCATGCTCAGTTACCTCACAGCTGCAGCCTGTTCGGCCCCTGTACCCAGCACCACTGTCCCAGGCTCCCCACTTTCAAGGTAGGGGTCACTTCCTCCTCCCAGTCTCCCCTCTTCTACCTATGCTGGGCTCTCCTCCCTCCCATTCTGTTTTCATTTCCCTCCAACAGCTATCTACCCTTTCTTTCTTTATATTGTTGTGTTTTAGCAGCTTGGTTGAGTTGTAATTTATATACCATATAATTAATTTAAATATATGTTTAAATATAGTATATATAGTATATGTTGTGTATATATATGTGTGTGTGTGTGTGTGTGTGTGTGTGTGTGTGTGTGTGTGCATGCATATGAATGTGCAGTTATGTGTACTTGTGTACATATGTGTGGAGGCCGGAGCATGACATTGAATATCTTCCTCTATTGGTCTGCAGCTTATTGTTTTGAGACTAGGTCTCTCAGTGAACTGGAAATCTTGCCATTTTGCATAGATCACCTAGCCAGGAAGCTTTCAGGATCCACCTGTGTTCATCCCCCCTCAGTGCTGAGGTTCCAGGTATACACAACCATGGTTAACTTCCTTTTTTACTATTTTTGGTAGGTTCTGGAGAATCAAATTCAGGTCCTTGAGCTTGTGTAGCAAGGCACTTTTACTGGCTGATCATCTCCCCAGACCCCAGCATTTTTTTTTTTTTTTCTTTAGGAAAAGTTCAGAGTTGTGCATTGTAGTTGGAAGTTTTCCTGTGTCCTGCCGGTCCGCAGCTGCTCAGACCCAAGTAAACACACAAAGGCTTATCTTAATTAAAACTGCTCAGACAGGGGCTGGAGAGATGGCTCATAGGTTAAGAACACTGACTGTTCTTCCAGAGGTCCTGAGTTCAATTCCCAGCACCCACATGGTGGCTCACAGCCATTTGTAATGAGATCTGGCTCTCTCTTCTGGCCTGCAGGGATACATGCAAACAGAACACTGTATACATAACAAATAAATAAATCTTTAAAACAAAAAACTGCTTGGCCATTAGCTCAGGCTTACTACTGACTAGCACTTACCCTTAAACTAACCCATTTCTGTTCATCTATATTTGCCATGTTTTCTTTGGCTTTACCTGTGTGTGTCATTACTTGCTGCTCCCTGGATGGTGGGCTGGCATCTCCTCCTCAGTTCTGTTTTTCCTTCCCAGAATTCTCCTTGTCTGCTTATGCTGCCTATATATACTTCCTGGCTCCTGGCCAATCAGCGTTTTATTAAACCAGTGTACAAAAGCATTATCCCACAGCAGTGCATCTGTCACAACAATCCGTTTTTTAGAACATTTACGTCTTCCCCAAAGCCCCTTTGTACCCACAGTCCCGGTCTTTTTCCCTCCATGGTCTCCTACCAGCCTTTTTAACTCTTCTGTCAGAGTGACTAGAGCCTATAGCAGATGCTGAAAGAGCAAACACTGGAGGGATGGAGAGGAAGCATGAGGACTGCTGTGGGTGTTGAGTGCCTCAGATGAAAACTATTTTGTTAAAATTTGTAAATTAGGAAAGTAATTCACTTTAGTAAAAATGTCAAACAATACAAAATGGGACTAAGTGAAGTTAACTGTCCTCTCTGTCATTAAGCCTCTGCCCATAGGAGAGTACCTCTCATAGTTGCTTGGGCAACTTTGTGTGTTTTTATGCACTTATGCAAGCATATATGTGTTTTGTAAACCAAGTAAGTGAAATGTTGACTGATGTGTGGGCTTTCTGCCATTGCATGCAGCCTGTCTTTTGCTTGGTAATCACTTTGGCATCAGACAGTGCAAAAGGAAACTAGTGTATCACAGCCTAATTTGCAGTTCTGCAGTGGGAAGGGCTTCCTAAATGCAGCCTTTGTCTGGAGCCCTGCCCCTTCTCCATCTTTGAAACACTTTTGCGTCCTTCCAACCTGACATTTCCTCTGGCTCAGCACCTCTCTATCCACTGCTCCCATAAACACAAGTGTATATGAATGTCCCCAGAAGGTTAATATTATTTTTAAGGTGCTATTTTTTGTACCTGATACATGGCCTATTTTTTGCACTTGAAATCACCTCCTTAAAAACTTGTTTTTCAGATAGTATCTCATGAGGCCCAGGCTGATCTCCAACTCTGAACCTTCTGTGTGCCTCATGAGTTGTAGTCATGTGCTGCTATGCCCACCTTACATCGAAAATACTCTGTTGTAATGATTTGTCTATATGTCAGTTTCCAAACTGAAGTCCATTAAGATCTGGGACCATGTTTTATTCATGACTGTATTCCTGGTGCCTGTGCAAATGCCTGACTACTATAACAGTAGTCCAAAGTGGATGTGCACTTGGACCAGTGTGCACTTGGGCCAGACTCTAGCCCTTGATGCATTTTGCAGAAATATAACCAAGTTATTGTTAGTTTGGGAGCCTTTTTGTCTCCATTCCCTCTTCTGTGTCTTCTCCTGACAGTGTAAAATCACCTACTGCATTTCCTAGTGCATGGAAGGGGTCCTTTACTTCCTTGGCTAAAACTGCCCTTGACTTTTCCTCGCATAGTTTCCTCTTTCCAGGTTTATAAATTCCTTTTCATATTTGTTTAGGATCAGGTGACATGATGTCCTTTCTCATGACTGAAGCCCGGCAACACAACACTGAAATTCGAATGGCACTCAGCAAAGTGGCTGATAAAATGGATCATCTCATGACTAAGGTAACTGAGTCAGAGCTGAGGCTCTGTTGAAAATGGACCAGTTGGGCCAGGGACGGCTCAGCAGGTAAAAACACTTGCTGAACAAGTCCAGCAATCTGAGTTTGATTCCTGAAATTCATCATGGAAAGAGAGAACTGATTCCTGCAAGTTATACTCTGACTTCAGCACATGTGCTGTGACACAGGTGTACATGTCTATATTCACACATATCATATGTACACAGAATAATGCATAGAATAATTTGAATAAATAAATACTAATTTTAATAGAAGAGAGTGGGTATAATAAAGACACATTATTTATATGTATGAAATTGTAATAAAGAAATAATAAATAGCAGGCTGGAGAGACAGTTCAGTGATTAAGAGTACTTTTGCAGAGGACCAAGGTTCTGTTTTCCAGCCCTCACAGTTCCAGGAGATCTGATACCCTCTTCTCATCTCTGATGCACCAGGCACACACATGGTGCACATACATACTTGTAGGCAAAACATTCAAGACACATAAAATAAAATAAATAAATCTAAAAAAAAGTATTTTAAATTGTGAAAAGAGATAGCAAATAAAAGTGTAAAAAAGGGGGGTGGGGAGACAGGAAGTAGACAATAAGTAGGATGTAAGGAGAAGCCACAGCCATAAGAAAACTCTTCCTTGGTTTCCCATATTCACAGTCCTTAGTCATTTACCTAGAAGGGTGGTTATTTTTGCTTTGGGATCAAGTTAGCAGGAGAAAGCAGGCTTACATTTAGATGTTGTATCAAAATTTATTAACTTTCTTAAAAAAGTGATTGGTCCTGGGTGAATTGTCTTTCCCCAGTTAAACATGTTCATAGAGTCTTTCTGGCTTCCCTTTTGCAGGTTGAAGAGTTACAGAAGCATAGCTCTGGCAATTCCATGCTTCTTCCTAACATGTCAGTCACAATGGAAACAAGCATGATTATGAGCAACATCCAGCGAATCATTCAGGTGAGGGTGATGGGGAGCATAGCTCAGCCTGGAGAGCTTGCCCATGCTCCCTCCTCAGATGTGCTACCCTTTGAAAATCTGCCCCTCACCCCCAGAGATAATATGTGTTGAATACTACAGTTGGACAAACCAATGGCTTAATCTGGTCCTGTGACTTACACACTGTCATTTTTATTAAGTTATTTTTCTTAAGAAAGTAGGGTTTATTTTGCCTCCTAGTTTGAGAGCATACAGCCTATCATGGCAGATAAGAGTGGTAGCAGAGGGTGAGATAACTGGTCCCATTGAGCAGAGAGCCAACAGGAAGTGGGATACAGTTGATCATGGCAGGAAGGCTTGGCAGCAGAACGTGCGGTGCTGGTCATGTTGCTGCTGCAGCCAGGAAGCAGAGAGTGGAGAGGAAGTGGGCACTTGGAAGACACATACCTTGTGTGTTGTGTGTCTGGATTCAGGAAAACGAGAGGCTGAAGCAGGAGCTCCTTGAGAAAAGCAGTCGGATAGAAGAGCAGAATGACAAGATTAGTGAGCTCATTGAGCGAAACCAGAGGTAAGGACAGGGACAGGCCGGGAGGGTGGGCAAAGGTTTAATGTAATGTGTCCACTGTAACACACGTTTGTTGAGGGCAGTATATTAATCACAAGTCTCTGCTCTACATTTGTTGTGTTTTGTTTCTTGAACCTGAGGACCTTGAACATACTAAGTACACAGTACCTCTCTCTGAGCTGCAGCTTATTCACCCGTCCATGTATTTCAGCCATGTCTGTTTCTGCCTGTTGTGTGAATTACCTATTCACTGCTTCAGTAGAAAACGCTGAGGTGCCTGTGCTTGGCATAAGACCCTCAGCTCTGCCCTTCATTCTTGTGTGGCTCTGGGTATTTTGTTTATCTCTGCAAGCCTAGCTTCCTCATATCTGAAAATAATGTTACGTAGAAAATTGTGTCCACTCTTTTCTGTGTGGACTATTTTATCAATAGAACTTGACCAGAGCCTCACCAATTTCATAAAGCACCATCATTTTGTAGTTTTTAGTGAATCCTTCTGAGCTTAGTGAGGGTGGGAAGGCAAACAGAACTAGTCTCAATGCATTTGAAAAATCTTTTCCCCCCTGTATTTCTCGCCTAGTATTTGCCGTCTCTTTCATGGCAGGCTTGGTAGAAGGCTTACAGTCTTCTTACCCCCTTTTCTTTCCTCCACATCTCCCATTAGCACAACCCTGGGAATGTCTGCTTTCATTATGCAGAGTGATTCTTCTGTGACCCAGGTTGCCACCTCCTTGGTTACTGCAGATATCTTGGTTAATTACTGCAGGTATCTGGAAAGCAAAGTGCTTTCAGATTATTTGTTTTTTTTTTTTTAAGATTAAAAAATGTGTGCATATGGATGTTTTGCTTACATATCTGTGCATTGTGTGTGTGCAGTATCCTGGGAGAGAAGACGGAGCTGGATCCCTCGGAACTGGAGTTACATATGGTAGTGAGCCACCATGTGGGTGCTGGGAACTGAACCTAGGTCCTCTGCAAGAACATCAAAGGCTCCTCAACCATGAGCCACCTCTCCAGCTCCCTTCAGATTGTTTCTGATGAAGGTGTAGAACAATGATGTGAGAACTGAGTGGGTTCACTTGTGCCTTTCAAACATTCAGTGCTGGGTAAATCTTTTCTTTGTCTTTATTTCTGTCTCAGGTATGTTGAGCAGAGTAACCTGATGTTGGAGAAGAGGAACAACTCACTTCAAACAGCCACAGAAAACACACAGGCAAGAGTATTGCATGCTGAACAAGAGAAGGTAAAATAGCCGGGCAGAGGAAGGTCCAGGTCGGGATATGTTGAGCTGAAGAGTAGTCCTACATAAGAACTTTCAAGTTTGTGTTCAGCAGGATATTTGTCATCTTTGGGGACAAACCTAGAAATCCAATGATTTTCACATGTTAGTCACCTCTAGGTCTGTTTTACTATGTTTTGCAGTAAGTTGACTCAAAAACAAGATTGAACTAGGGGTGAGGTTTTATGCCTGTAATCCCAGCTTCTGACAGGCAGAGGCAGGAGAATCTGTAGTTCAAGGGCAACCTGAGCTATCTAGTGAGATCGTCTTTCAAAAAGAAAGAAAGAATCGAATTGCTTGTTTTAATAATTATGAGACTATTATAGTTTATAGGAAGCTAAATTTATTCTTTTGATGGGATCAAAAGAAAATTTCTATTATGTTATGTAATAAATTTGTATGTTGTTCTTAGTGGAATTTAGGATTGTCTAATTTGATCCTTTATCTGGGTTTAGTTTGTTATTCATTTGAGTCTGACAAAACCATTTTAAAGTGCTATTTTGGAGCCAGACAGGTAGCATATGTGTATAATCCCAGAACTTGGGAGGCCAAGACAAAAGAATTACTTTAAGTTCAAGTCTACCCTGAGGTATGTGGCAAGTGCCAGGCCAGCCTGGACTACATAGTGAGACCTTTCCTTAATAAAATGCCAGGTGAGGTGACACACATCTTTAATCCTGTTAATTGGGAGGCAGAGGCAAACTCATCTCTGTGAATTTGAGGCCAGCCTGGTCTACATAGCAAATTCCAGGCCAGTTGGGGTTACATAGTGAGATTCTGTCTCAAGAAACAAAACAGAAGGAAAATAATGGAGTTGGACATGGTGACACGCGCCTATAGTCCCAGAGTGTGGGGGTAGAAGCAGGAGTTCAAGGTCATTCTCTGCTAGGTGGAAAGTCTAAAGCCAAAGTTTGAGCTACACGAGACCCTGCCACAGTAGATAGATAGATGGATGGATGGATGGATGGATGGATAGATAGATAGATAGATAGATAGACAGATGATAGATAGATAGATAGATAGATAGATAGATAGATAATGGATGGATGGATGGATGGATGGATGGATGGGATAGATAGATAGATAGATAGATAGAATATAGATAGATAGAATATAGATAGATAGATAGATAGATAGATGATTGATAGATAGATAGAATATAGATAGATAGAATATAGATAGATAGATAGATAGATGATAGATAGATAGATGATAGATAGATAGATAGATAGATAGATAGATAGATAAATAGATAGATAGATGATAGATAAGGAAAGAAGGAGGGGGCATGAATTACTGTGGCTTTAGTCCTTCAGAGTAGGAATTTTGATCTGCTCTGAATAGAAGTGGGAAAGTTGCTAGTGAGCCTTGGGTTGGAGTCAACTAATTCTGGAGTCCAGTTTCCCTCTTCTTGTCTACTGGACACTGTCCAGAACAGATTCCTTTTTATTTGGGTCATCACTCTTCAGCTGGGAAATCTTTGCTCTTTATCTTGTATTTTTTCATGAAATTCTAAGCAGTTCATATTTTATTATTGACTTTTCCTTGGAAACATGCAAAATTGAACAGAATGAACATATAACTTGTGATTTTGACTTTCTTTCCTATACTCTGATAATAAGGGTTCCTTATTTATGTTTCAAGCTAACTTTTGTGTTTGCTTAGCCATACTATCTCGTAAGTAATGTCTTTGGTCAGTGTGGTGGTTTGAATGGCCCCCATAGGCTCATATATTTGAATGCTCGTTTCCCAGTTGGTGGACTATTAGGAAGGATAGGTGTGACCTTGTTGGAGCTGTGTGACTGGGGTGGGCTTGAAGGTCTCAGAGGCCCACACCAGGCCTCCTCTTACTCTCTCTGCCTATAACTTGTGGATCAGACGTGAGCTCATAGCCACTGCTCCAGCACCATGCCATGCCTGCCTGCTTTCACGCTCCCTGCCGTGATGACCATGGGCCAACCCTCTAAACCGGAAGCAAGCCCTCTGGCTGTGGTCATGGCGTCTTAGCAGCAGAACAATAACTAAGACTGCCACCTGCCCTCAGGTGAGCTGTGGCCTGCCCTGCACAGCCCGTCCTGTTCCGGCCCACTTCCTTTCCCATTGCTACTTCATCCGTTGTTGTGCCGGCTACCAATGTCCTGGTCATGAGCGGCAGCCTGCAACTTCATTGCTCTCCACAAAATGGGCCTTACTGTGTCTCCTTTCTCTGATTTTATCTTTATTTTCCCTCTCCTTTTCTTTATCTCCCCAAGCCCCAGGCCTACTGGGCACATTATCTTTTTAAAGAATAATCTGTGAAACATCTTTTTGAAAGGCTCATGTAAAATATAGTCCAGTCAGCAAGAAGAAAGTAGGAAGCACCAACTTTCTGTCTAGTGTGTCCATTGATGAAAATGCCCTGCCAGCTCTTTCCTTCACACATTGGTCATTTTACAAAAACAGAATAATACTTACCATACTATTTGGATAATCTGCTTATAGTCTTCATTCAGCTGTAGGTTCCAGCTGTATTCCATGCCATCAAGTGTTCTTTTTCAAATACAGTTTTGATACCCCACAAGATGAGCATTCCTGTTTTGCTTGCTTGCATCTTTTCAGTGTTTTATGTTAGTTCTACATTCTGTTAAAACTTAATGCTACTTTGAACAGTCTTGTAACAAACTTTTTTTTCATCTCTTACAGTACTGGTTTCTCTGTTTATTTGCTTTTGAGATCGTCTTGTTAATATAACCAAGGCTTGTCTTCGGCTCCTTATCCTCCTGCCTCAAACTTTCAAGCTCTGGGATTGCAGTGTGTCCTACCACACCTGGCTTGTGTAGTATTTCCTAAGTATATATTCCTGCAACAGAAGTCAGTCTGAGCCCTTGTGCATTTTCCAGTCTTGATTTTAACCCAGTGCAGGTGGAAGGCGTCCTTCTCTCCCTTCCTGTTGCGTCCCATGAGGTCGAATCAGCACTTGGAATGCCTGTGTCTAAATGATGTCACCCTTTGTCACTGTTCAGGCCAAGGTGACAGAAGAGTTAGCAGCAGCCACTGCACGGGTCTCTCACCTGCAGCTGAAAATGGCAGCTCACCAGAAGAGGGAGACAGAGCTGCAAGTGCAGCTGACAGACAGCTCGAAAGAGACCGAGCTTCTCAGGGGCCAGGTCACCAGACTCCAGGCCGACCTCTCGGGTAAGTTCTCAGAGGAGAAGGAGTTAAAGGGCTTCCTTCCTGTCAATTGGCATAATGTCCATACATACATGAAGTACTGAGCATCGAGGAGGACTGGTAGAAACCACGTGGTGGTTTTACATGAAGAACAGGAAGACACCCCTCCCCCAATTCCGTTGTAATTGACAAGTCACACTGTTTCTGTTTGAGGAAATGTTGCTTCAGTATCTTTGTTACTTACTAACATGGTGGAGTTTTAGGAAACAAGCACTTCCGGCTGTGGTTTCCTCCTTCCTGGAGCAGGGATTACAGTGCACCAGCTTGGCCTCAAGGCCTGTCCTGTGCTCGTCTCCTGCTCTGTTGCCCAGAATCTGCCTTAACAACAGGCCTTCTGGCTGCTCTCCCTGTCTGATTTTCACCACACTCTTCTCTTGGAGTAGCTGCGTTTAGATCGGTGCAGCCGTCGCTTGGTGTGCTCACCATCAGAAGTGCCTTCCGGTCCTCTCCGAAGTCTGCCTCTTGCCTCTCCTTTAAAGTCCTTGATCCCTAAGTGCATTATTCTGACCTTCCATAAGCATCATTATAAATTGATTTATTCTTTGTAAAAGCCCTTCCTCCATATGAGGGTTACGTCAGTGCTTGGCACAAGGGGAATGACTAAGGCATGCTGGTTAGCTAGAAGCTTGTGAGAGCCAGCATGCTGGTGCATGTTGTCTGGTATAGAGAAACCTGTGTGGAAGGAACTAGGACGAGTGGGCAGGGACAGAGGCAGCAGCCGAGTAGATAGAGGCACAGTTCCTTGTCTAAGAGAAAGCTCAGAATTACTGATAGCATCGGAAGGCGATTCCTTGCAGATGCATCCTTTCTCTTACAGAGCAGTAGTTGGCCCACCTCAAGCAAACATATTGGACAATGTTTGATTTGAATGTTGTGTAGGTACCTCGCCTCTGTTTTTGTGGCTCCCTCTGACAGTTAGTTCTTTGTGACAGTTACTTCAAGAGCCAGTTTTCAAGCAAGTTTTAGTAGACTAAATTAAAAGATACCCCCCACCCCAACCTTATTTGAAAAGGGATATTTTGAAAGCAAATTCTCAGTCAAATGTCTTAGCTACCAAGAAAGTTGAGAGTCTTACCCAGGCAGTGAGAAGGGACCTGAGCTGTCCTCAACAGAGACACTCCATGTGGTCCTGTGGCAATGGAAACAGGACTGCATGAGTGATCAGTGTTAAAGGTGGTCTCGGACTAGTCACACTTCCACACTTCGCACGTGTGGAAGGAGTTATATACATATAGAAGTTACCCTTCTCAGGGTAAACATGGGTTGGTCGTAGAGTCAGTATAGGGCTTATTAATCCTTTTTTCAGGTCAGGGAGGCTCATATGGTAGGATCGGGAGATTAGAGCATGCAACTTTGAAAGAGCTTCTGGAATACCACAGTGCCCATTGCATCTCTGGTTCTATGGCCATGTCTCCCTGCTCCTCTGTCCTAGAGCTCCGAGAAGCCTCTGAGCAAACACAGTCCAAATTCAAAAATGAAAAGCAGAGCCGGAGACAGCTGGAACTCAAGGTGACCTCCCTGGAGGAAGAATTGACTGACCTCCGAGCTGAGAAGGAGTCCCTGGAAAAGGTAAGTTCCAAAAGCCAAGTTCCTCTTGGAGCCAAGTGGTCAGGCATAGCTGATTAATATACAATTTTCTTTTTCATTTTTTTTTTTTAAGAGTTGAAATTTGTTTAGAAAAAAAACGGAAGTCCCATCTTCCTGTACTCAGCCCAATAAGGTGTTTCCAGGGCTCTACTCCTCCCAACCACCATCCCTTTCTGACTCCAGCTTCCATCCCTCTATTATGATGCTGCTGCTGCTTGGGTAAGGGGTTCCTCCAGGCCCTCCAGCAATTGCTGGGGCTGGGCCTTGAGCACTTTGGAGCCTACAGTCTCCTTGGCATTCATACATAGCAGAAGGTTGGCCACCTGGTAATGGCTACATGGCCCATGAGGATAAATTTGAGATTGTCTTCATTAAACGTGTGGTTCCCATTCTGACTGTACTTGGCCCAGAGGTTACTGGTACTAGCTCTGGTGACCCAGGCATCTGTGCCCCCATAGCCCGAGTAGGCCAGTACAATCCCTCCTTATTCAGCAGCGCGTACTGTAGGCAGCTCCTGCCACCCCACTCCAGCACTTGATGCTCAGGTCCCTGTACACTCACTCACAGGCTGCTTTGGACTCCTTGGGTGTTGGCTTGGCTTAGCACCTGCGTCAAAGCCTTAAGATGCAGCATGCCTGTATCTCCTAACCCTGACCTGCATCCCTTAAAATTTTTATAGTATGAATGTATTAGGGAAAGTGCAAACAATTCAGAAAAGTATAAAATTAAAAAAATGTTTTTAATTTCTTCTCTCATTGTATGGGTTATAAATAACAACTATAAACAACACATGAAGCTAGGTTACTCTCTGTAAGCATAAAATATTGCATATCCCCTATATAAACATGCACTGATAATATGTTTTTCTAAACAATACTGGGCTCTTAGTGATTGCTTTTAAAAGAGTGTTGAGGACTGTACTTACTACTGCACAGTAGTCTACTGTGAGCCCATTGTGCAGCTGCTGGCCTGTGCTAGACCAGTAGATATGTATCTTTCCAGTTTCTCATTTCAAACTGCTATGGACCTCCACAGACTGAATAGCTTTTTGTTTGTTTGTTTTTGTTTTTTAGACAGGGACTTTCTATATAGTCCTGGCTGTCCTGGAGCCATGTAGACCAGGCTAGCCTCCAACTGCTGCCCCTGCCTCCTGAGTGCTGGGATTAAAGGTCTGTGCCACCATGCCTAACAGCTATGTGTTTTTAGTCGTAATAAAGCTTTCATATATTTCATACCTATTTCTATTTTTCCTGTGAATTCTCTCTTGGAGTCCTGTATCCTCTTTTCTATTAGAATATTGAGTGTTAATCCTTTGTCAGCCATAAACATTACTAATTTTTTCCATCTTGATACTTTTTAAAATTTATTCTCATTGTTTGAATTTTTTCCAGGCACTAGGACACAGGACTCTGGAGGCAGGCAGAGGCAGGTAGATCTCTGTGAATTTGAGGCCAACTTGGTCTTACATAATGAATTCTAGAGCAGTCAAGGCCAATGAGACCCTGTCCCAAAACAAGAAACAAAACCTCTAGATGTAATAGTACATGCCTTTAATCCCACCACTCAGGAGTCAGACTGGTGGATCTATCTGACAGGCTCTTCTCTGTCCTGCTCCATAGTATAGAAAAGAATTATTCCACAACATTCTGTGTGAGTGTGTGAGGTCAAGGCCGGCCTGGTCTACATAATAAGCTCTAGGTCAGCTAAGTATACATAGTAAAACTCTGTCTCCAAAAACAAAAAAACAACCACCACCACCAAACCCTCATTGTTGTTATTATTTTGTGTGTGGGTGCCTCGGGAAAGCAAAAGAGGGTGTCAGATCCCTTGGGGCTGGAGTTAACAAGTGATTATAACCATCCAACATGGGGCCTGGGACCCAAAATCAGGTCCTTTGGAAGCTTTCTTGACTGCTGATGAGCTGTCTTTTCAACCCACTCCCCCTAGCTTGCTATTTTTGTGTTAGATATTATTTTAAATTTTAATGATTAAATTTTTAATATCAGGGTAATCACCCAGGGGTTGGACAAAGCAGGAACATTGCTATCTTTTTCTTTGTACTAGAATGTTTAATATGAAAAGAACAGACTGTCACTGAGATTTCAGTGAGCCTCTAGTAAAGCTGTTCTTGACTAGTACCTTTTAGAGGGGGTCAGTCCTGGTCTGTGTTTACACAAAATTTACATGTGTTTACACAGGATTTGTGTGTAAACACATAAGATGACTTTATCTTCTATGATTTTTATCACTTTAAAGTGTGTGTATGTTGCCAGGTGGTGGTGGCACATACCTTTAATCCCAGCACTTGGGGGGCAGGGGCAGGCGGATTTCTGTAAGTTCAAGGCCAGCCTGGGCTACAGAGTGAATTCCAGGAAAGGCTCCAAAGCTACACAGAGAAACCCTGTCTCAAAGAAAAACAAAGTGTGTGTGTGTGTGTGTGTGTGTGTGTGTGTGTGTGTGCGCGTGTGCGCGTGCGCATACGCGCACACACACAGTGAAAGTAGGCAGGGAGAGATCATGAGAACAGAAGCATGTACACATGTATGAAAGTCAGAGGACAACCTTAGGTGGCAGTCCTTACCTTCCATCTTGTTTGAGATAGTCTCTTGTTCTGTAGCTGGCCCATGAACTTCTGAAGATGCTCCTGTTTCCACTTCCCCTCTTGCCATAGGAGTGCTGAGACCACGTCTGATTTTATATGGGTTCTGAGGGCCTGAACTCAGGTCCTCACACTCGGTGGCAAATGGCTTGCCCTCTGAGCCATCTTCCCAGTCCCTCTTATTAAGGCCACTCCACGTAGTTAAAAGGGAGGTTTATTTTGTGGGGTAACTTACAAATGAAGGGGTAGGTTACAGGGTCTGGCAAGGGTATAGCGCAGTCCGGCGGTGTTCTCTGGAGAACTCTGCTCGGTCTACCTCCAGCGTCCAGAGTCCGGGAACCAAGAGACAGAGCTCTTCCTGATCCTTCATCTTCCGCTTCCTCCTCTGCCCCGCCTTGTGGGCGTGACCATTACCGAAGCTTCAGTGGGGGTTGGAACTTCCAGGCCAATGCTGGGATGGCTACCCACTACATCTCCCCCTTTTGTCTAAATAAGAAAGCTCTAACCTAATACAAGACTATATACAAAGAGATGCTTATCAAATATTGTCTAGGAGTAATGAGGGATAATGACCTAGATAAGTTGGAATTACAATAAGTACAAACAATATCAAGCAAAAAACACATAGTAAAATCCAGGGAAGTCTAGGGCAAGGGTAGGTGGCGTGTCCTCTTTCATCCTGTTGTGCTTTTTAAAGCAATTCCCTCTGATCTTGGGCTGTTTTTAGTTTCTCCTTGTTGCAGACACTATCACCGTGACTAACCTTGTAATCTTTGACTAGAATTCACAAATTTATAATTTGTAGCATTTCTGGATGTATTTTAAGAAGCATTTTGAAAGATTACCATCCAAAGAGACTATGTCCATTTATTTTCTAACCAGCCAGCCAGATGTGAGTATCTGCCCTTTTGTATCTACAGGAAAGATATGCTGTCCCTAGCTCTTAAGAGAACAGCAGCAGGCCAGTTACTTGTTTTTTCCTTGTCATAATTTATCTCACCCAGTAGCAGGGATACAAAATATAAAAGGAGGTGCTTAAAAAGGAACTGTAGTAGTACTTTTTTGTCAGGACTGACAGCCTGCAAATAATAATGACATGCAGACTTATTTTAATTCTAAAAGTTGGGCCATAGCTTAGGCTTTTCCTAAGTATGTCTTATAACTTAAATTAACCAATATATATTTTTTTAATCTACATTCTTCTACAAGGCTCATTACCTTATATCCACACAGCTCATCCTGCTTCTTCCTTGTCTGGTTGACAACCCCATCTTTCTTCTTCCCAGAGTTCTCTCTGCTCGGAAGTCCTGCCTATACTCTCCTGCCTAGCTATTGGCCATTCACCTCTTTATTACACCAATTACAGCAATGTATCTTCACACAGTCTATAAATACCCCATAGCATTTCCCCTTTTCATCTAAATTAAAAGGAAATGTTTTAACTGTAACATTGTAAAACAAAAACAATAAGAACAATTGTCAGGTAAAAATTACATTCACAATGTCTAGTCCATTTGTATTTGGCATGTTCAGAGAAAATACTCTTATCTATCCTGTCTTGAGGAATCTAAAGTTTTATACCTAAACCATTTTTTTATCATATTGTGCATTACCATCCTCAAAATATCTTTTTAAATCTCAAAACGTTTATTTAGATAACGAACTTAAGCTTTTATGTATCTCAACCTTATACACTTTACAATTCTTTTGTAAGTTTCTTTTCTAAATTTGGTAACAAGGAAAATGGTATAACAATCTAGTATAAGGTCCAAACTCCCTGTGTTTTCATCCTTATGTGGCTTATTTTTTTTATAATTTAATTTAATTTTACATTTCAGCCATGGGTTTCCCTGTCCTCCCCCCTCCCACCCCCGCCTTCCTCCCAGCCTACCCCCCATTCCCATCTCCTCCAGGGCCAAGACTCCCCTGGGGCTTCATTTAAACCTGGTGGATTCAGTACAGGCAGGTCCAGTCCCCTCCTTCCAGGCTGAGCAAAGTGTCCCTGTGTAAGCCCCAGGTTCCAAACAGCCAGCTCATGCACTAAGGACAGGTCTGGGTCCCACAGCCTGGGTGCCTCCCAAACAGTTTAAGCTATTCAATTGTCCCACATATCCAGAGGGTCTGCTCCAGCTGGGGGCTCCCACAGCTTTTGGTTCATAGTTCATGTGTTTCCATTTATTTATTATGTATACAGTGTTCTGTTTGCATGTATCCCTGCAGGCCAGAAGAGGGAGCCAGATCTCATTGCAGATGGTTGTGAGCTACCATGTGGGTGCTGGGATTGAATCAGGACCTCTGGAAGAGCAGCCAGTGTTCTTAACCTCTCCAGCCCCAGTTTATTTTTTTTATATTACTTTACTCTCTCTTTAAAGACTTTATTATTTTTAAATTATTTTCTCTATGACTATACCCATTTTCTTTTTTGTCTTCAGTACCTAAGTACCCTTTTAAGAATACCTTTTTAGAGGTTTGTTTTGTGTGTGTCTGGACCTGACTTTCTGTGCATCTGCAGCGTTTTCTGACCGGGTGAGCCAAACCATAAACTGCTAGGCTACTGTTGCTGAGTGGCACTGGAGGATGGCTCCAGGCTCCCTTGGTTCTGTAAGAACCACCTGCACCTGGATTTTGTACCCAATGCCAGCTGCTCAAACACTCATCTGCACAGCAGGGCCTCTTAAAGAGCCATGCTCCATATGCAACGATATTGAGCCTAGTTGAAAATTTTTTTTCAGGTTTTTCAGCCCTATGTGGATTTACATGCCCCATGTCGGGTGCTGTTTGTAGTAGTACTTTACCATCAGGACCACCAGCCTGCAAATAATGACACCAAGACTTATTATTAATTATAAATGCTTGGCCTTCGCTTAGGCTTGTTCCTAACTAGTTCTTGTAACTTAAATTAGCCTTTTTTTTTTTTTGGTTTTTCCAGACAGGGTTTCCCTATGTAGCTTTGCGCCTTTTCCTGGAACTCACTTGGTAGCCCAGGCTGGCCTCGAACTCACAGAGATCCACCTGCCTTTGCCTCCCAAGTACTGAGATTAAAGGTGTGCACCACCAGCACCCAGCTAGCCTGTATTTTTTAATCTACATTCTTCCATGAGGCTTGTTTTCTCGTCTTTGTACTACCCATCCTGTTTCTTCCATGTCTGACTAGTGAATTCTCCTTTCTTCTGCCCAGAGGTCCTACCTATACCCTCCTGCCTAGCAATACATCTTCACACAGTGTACAAATGTCCCACAACAAGGAACCATTCGTAGAAATGACCCACTGAGGTCATTAACCCCCACCCCATCCACACTATTCAGCTAGTGCTGAGGATGGTTCTCTTGTTCCTAAGAGCCTCTCAGAGAGGAAAAAGAAATCAGCTCAAGAGCGCTTCCAGGCAGAGGAGGAGATGGATGAGATTCGCAAGTCACACCAGGAGGAACTGGACAGACTTCGGCAGCTCTTGAAAAAGGCTCGAGTGTCCACAGACCAAGCGACTGCAGAGCAGGTAACGGGCACGTGGAAATACAAGGAAGTTGTGAAGGACACAGCGAGAACATGTAGCTTCCACTTACCCGTAGGAAGATGTTTCTTATGGCTTATACACACCTGGGAGGATAATGGGAATCCTGACAACCAGTGCCATCCCTCTCTGAGTGTTCAAAAGCTATACTTACTTTGGGGCTGGGGATATGACTGAGTAGGTAGGAATGCTTGCTGTGTGTGAGGGTCCAGTGAAACCACTGAACTAGACTACCCCATGGCTAAAAAGAAAGATTTATTGGGGCTCAAATCACAAGGCTATCTCTGGGAGGTGGAGGAGGGAGAAGCAAAATGGTGGAAAAGCAAGCCAATTGTATATGGCAGCCAACAGGGTGGGGGTCTTTGAGCTCAAACAGGCTGTTTGGATCAATGCAGACTAGATGGCCTTTGGGGTAGTTGACCTTTGGTGGTGGATTAAGGGAGGTTCCTAGTAAACAGAATCCCTAAAAAGAAAGCCTAAAGGCAAGTTTCTGTGTACCCAGACAGACCCGTTTAGGACTTTGACATCAGCACTGCCATTTTGGGGGGCTACTTTGGACCTGACACTGTGCAAGCATTAGGACCTGAGTTTGAATCTCCTATACCCAAATGAAATGTTGGGTATTACTGCATGTGCCCAGTGGAGAGGATCCCTAGGGCTTGCTGGCTGCCAGCCAAGCTCCAGGTTCAGTGAGAGGCCCTGTCTCAAGGGAATATCACGGAGAGTGATGGGCACCTGATATCCAACTCTGATTTCTGTGTGTGGACATGAGTGTGAACATACATACACATACACGTGCGTACACCAATCACATAGAGATCAAGAAGGAATCAAAGGATACTTTCAAAGTCATTAAGATCTTTTCAACAGCTGATTTCTACCTACATGGACAACGGCCTTTAAATTCTGTGGAGAATGGGCTTCTTTGGTTGTAATGTGAACCCCACCCCCAACTCCTACCTGCTACACACAGCTGTCGTTTCTCTTGGCAGCTGTCTCTCGCACAGGCCGAGCTGCAGAGCCAGTGGGAAGCGAAGTGTGAGCATCTCTTGGCCTCTGCGAAGGATGAGCACCTGCAGCAGTACCAGGAGGTTTGCGCGCAGAGGGATGCCCAGCAGCAGAAGCTGTCCCGCCTTCAGGATGAGGTAGTTCTTTCTTTGCCTGAGTCAGCTCCGTAACACCAGGCCTCCAGGCTGTGGGAGGCCTGTCCAGCCTTGCGAGCTTAGGCAGCAAACACAGCCAGGCCTGTGGAGCTTGCAGTCAGTTAGCTTTCACTTCCTTCATAGGGTGGCAGGTCAGGAGCCTGGAAAAAGACAAAACAGCAGTGTTCCAGGACTGTTCCCACTGGTCGACCCTTCATTTCCTAAGCAGATATCACTGAGCATTAGAGAAAGGGCATGCAAAGACTCTGCCCTCACTAGTCACATAGCGCAGAAAAGAAACTGAGATAAGTGGTCTGAGGAAGCCTAGAGAGGAAGTGCCTAAAGTTGCTGGGAGGGAGTCCCAAAGGAGGTGACCTTTGAGCAGAGACAAGGACAGGTAACTGTGGTAAGGTAGACAGGTAGAGTGTGGGATACTTTAGCAAGAGCTGCAAGGTGACTTAGGGACACGTTATGACAGTCCCTTGTCTGAAGGGCAGTCCCTTGCATTATCCAGTTAAAACCCTTTTTGCCCTGGAGGCCTTGGAGGCAGTCTTGGAGGTGAATAGCTTGCTGGGTATTTGTATGTATTTGACTATCCTTATTCATACCCCCTTGTTTTCATTATGTTCTTGACCTCATTGGGAGCAAGTCAAATATCCTTGATGGGAAGGAAGCTGTGAGTTGATTGTTGAGGAAGTAGAGTGACCTGCATCAGCTGGTCTGAGATGAGGACCAAGACTGGACCCAGCAGACCTTGCTGAAGTCAGGACTTGTTCCCAGAATGGTTCTCGTGTTTCCTAACCATCACAGTCATGCAGGTTCCAAGGCCACAGCCCATGTCTGTTTACTTTGCAGTGCTTAGCTCTCCAGGCACAGGTTGCAGCCTTCACTGCACAGAATGAGCACCTCCAGCAACTGGAGAAGAATAAGTCCCAGGCACCTGCCGTCAGAGATGCTGCTGACCCCTCAGAGAAGGTGAGCTGACATTTGAAGAAGCAATGAATGTGCTTCTCAAGTATTTAGAAAACATGGCCCATGTGTCAGGCTGACAGTGTTTTCCAGCTTTTTTGATTCATCACTTGTCTGACATAAAAACTAGTTCTTTAGAATCTACCACTCTGGTAGCAAACCCAAAGAGACTCTGTTCTTCTGAAGCTTTGACAGCTATGGGAAGTACCCCTAAATCAGAGAGAAGAGTTGGAGGATCGTGCTGCACCCGGTATCCACTGATCCCTGTGGTCAAGGCCACATGGCTGGCAGTGGTACTCACAGTTGGAGTTACATCAGATTAGCAAATGATCTTTGGGCAGTCTTGTACACTTACTATCTCTTGTGTGCCCTTGGCAGGAAATTCTCCTTTAAAACTGTTCTCTCTGCAGTGGCAGTCACCAGATATTCATGACTATCTATGTCCCTCTGTAGAGTTCCAACTCTGTAATTGTAACGCATCACTTAATGACTTGACTTTGGCAGCATGCCTTTTTGATCTTGGCCCAGGTCAAGAAGATCATGAACCAGGTGTTCCAGTCATTGAGGAGAGAGTTTGAGCTGGAGGGATCTTATGATGGCAGGACCATCCTCAGAACCATCATGCATACAATCAAGGTACAGCTAGAACGCTGTCGGTTGGTTCATTGAAATGGGCATTTTGTTTAATTACGGTCTAAGCACTCAACATTAAAAAGTTACTCAAGACCATCCATCAGTGATGAGGATGTCTGAAATGACATATGCCTGGATGGATGTGGCCAGCCTCTTCTGACAGGGAGAAGCACAGTCATTTGAATTAGGTGGCAGCTGTGTCTCTGGGGACAGAAGACCTCTCAGTGCATACTGTCTGCCTTTCAGTGCTCATCTCCTCCTTGGCTTTTGAACAGATGGTGACTCTGCAGCTGTTGAACCATCAGGAGGAAGAGCAAGGGAAGTGTAGCAGTGAGGAGGAGGAGGAAGAGAAGCCTTCGAGACCTTCCTTGGAGCAGCCAGGTCCCGCCACTCCTGAGCTGTCTCCAGCACCCCTAAGTAGGGAGACGCAGGAGGCTCCCAAGGTGCTGTCAGAACAGGTAGCAGGGGAGACCACCCCACTGCCTCCACAGGATCTCCCCGTGCCACAGAATGGTACGCAGACAAGGAAAGAAGAGTCCTCAGAAGGAGAGACACCCTCAGAGATGAAAGACAGTTCCCTCCCACCTGAACCAACTGGCATCCCATCCCACAGAGTCCTGGGGCCCCCGACTTCAATCCCACCGAAACCTCCAGGACCTGTATCTGTGGATTCTGAGTGTGAGGAGTCACTTGCTGATGGCCAGAGAGCAGTGCAGCCCGGCAACCCATTGGGAGAAGAACATGTCAGGGAAGTAGCCCCAGATGCCCCACTGCAAGGAAACTCCAGGAGATTGTTACTGACTCCAGACCCTGAGAAGGGGGAGCCACCAGCCTTAGACCCTGAAAGCCCAGAAGAACCTCAGCCTCCTGAGCTCAGAGAAGTTGAGGCTGTCAGTAGCTCTGGCCCCCCTGAGGCATTGTTGGATACAGAGCTTGCTTCTGCAGCTTCAGGAGCATCCTTCAGACACAGCCAGGACTCCCAGAGCTGCAGGTATGTGCTGTGAGCAGGCACAAGATGGCTGTCTGTGAGGTGATCTCTCCTTTTCAGGGTTGACATATGACACTGGCTGTTGTATTTATTCATTTCTTTATCAACAGCTCTACATACAGGGCTCTGTGGCAGGCACCATGATAGTGTGGTGGGCAAGGCAGGTATAGTTTCTGAGGAGCTTACAGTCTAGTGGGGAAGACACATACTTACATTGTAATAGTGAAGTACATGGTAACAAAAAGCATCTGTGCTGGTACTGAGAATCAGGAGAGAATATTCTGTTAAAATAGGTGGTTAGAGAATACTTCTGAGAAGGAGTCCTGAGTCATCCAGACTGACAGCAGGAAGTCTTTGCAGACTGTTGGATAGACACACCAGAGGAAGTAAAAGGGGCTAGTGGGGGACCGGTCGGGTAAAGCTGAAGTTGGGAAACGAAGAAGGGGCCGAGATATGTGATCATCTGTGTCACTGTGAAAGCTTGAATGTATTCAGGTACAGTGAGAAGCCAGCAAAAGGATTTAAGCAGAAGAGTAGTGGAGTCTGATTTATTAGCTTCAGAGATTGTGCTGGCTGTAGACTGGAAGAGGGGATAATACAGAGTATTGTAGACTGGAGGAGGGCTGATACAGGGTATAGACTGTGGGGATTACACAGGCTGTGGTCTTTGGAGAGATACATGCACAGGGTAGGAAGAGAGGTTTGAATTGGGTGAGTGGGTCTCACTTTAGGACCTGTGACCCTCGTAGCTGGTGGGCGCTGTGCCCCAGGCAGAAACAGCAACATACCTGTGGCTTGATTCTCCTTTAGTCTCTCGGGGGACGAAGAGGCCGAGCTGTTTAAAGGGGCAGCCCTGAAAGTGCCGAGGCCCAAAGTCCAGCCTGAGGAAGAGGATGAAGACGAGGTGGTAAGGAAACGTCCTCACAGCACCCCCAGGGGGCTCCTTCCCTGCAGGCCCAGAGAAGAGAAAAGGAGTCTGTTGGTGGCCTACTTCCTGGACTCTGTGTACAGGACCCTGCGGGAGTGAGCTTGGGGTCCAGAGTGGGCAGCTCTGTAAGCAGAGTGGGGATGGCCAGCTGCCACTGTACTCTTAAAAGGGCTCCATAATCTCTGTCCCCTGGGGAATCAGTCCTGTTTGCAGTGAGGGAAGGTGGGAAGGATTCTGAAGGTCAGCTTGTTGGCGCTCCTTCCTAGACAAAGGTTAGAAGGATCTTTCACAGGAGGCTGATGGTAGATTAGGACTGAGCCCAGGCTTCTCTTGGGTCACTTGTTTCCGAGAACTCCTGCTCACTGAGCCCACTTCCACCCTGCTGATTGTTTTCTCAGCTCACACCCAGGGCTCATTGTGGACAGTGTAGTCAAGTGAGGGACACAAAGGGAGCTGGTGACAGAGCCAGGATTGGAGCCCTGGCTTGGGCATCTGACGTGTGACCATTTTGACTCTGTAATGGGGATTTCACTGTTATAAAGTGTGTGTGGAGGAGACAGGGGAGTGTTAGATTCAGTCTAGGACAGAACTAGGAGGTTGAACATGGGAAAAGCATGTTGCCCTTCTGTACCATCCATTTGGAGTGAGTTTTGCTTTTTGCCAGAAGGCAGTGACATCTGGAACCCAACTTAGGTGAAGCAGAGCCTGTCTCTCTTGCCTGGCTGCCTGCCTTCCTGAGAATTCAGTTTGCATTTGAGAACACTAACTACAAATTCTGCATAGAAAATGAAGGAAAGAAGAAGATGAGCAGTGTATTAATGCTATTACTGCCAGTTCTATCAAGTTAATAACCTGTTTCTTTGGTATTCAGAAAAAGACTTCACATTCTCACTTAGCCTTCTACTAATAGATCCCGCGTTATGTGGTTTGCTTGTCTGGAGCCTCAGGCCTTGCTGTCACTCGACCGAGGCAGACGCAAGGCTGGAAGCTTAAATCATGAAAAGAGCAAGAGAACCTCCTACCCGGCTCCTGTGTTAGTCAGCATTGTTACTGCACAAAATGCTGGCCACGGGAAGTGTATAAAGACAGGCTGTATAGTTCGGCTCAAGGTTTCAGAGGTTTTGGTCCACGATGGGTTCACCCCACTGTTTTAGGCCTATGGTAAGCATGCATAGAGCGAAAGCACTCTCTTGATGGTCAGGAAGTGAAAGAGTGAAGGGAGGGCCATAGTTCCACTGCCCCTCTGAGGGCAGCTCTAATCACCAGACCTCTTCCTGGGCCCACCGCAGAAGGTCTCCAGCACCTCCACAGCACCACCATAACCCAGTGTCCTTTGCCTGGGACTCTAGGGTCCTAGGACTCTTTATCCCATTAGTCCACTCTCCCATTAAAGAGAGCATAGGCCCTGCCTTGGTGAGCTTTCTTTATCTCTTGGGATTCTCCACTTGAGAGTTTGGACATGCCTCCACATCCACATCTTTCTGAGTTTCTCCGGCCACCTCAGGCCACAGCCGGCTTTCGAATGTGTTTGTACTTCTCCGAACCTCTGTCATCTTATCTTATTATCCTGTCCCAGGCTGCTTTGCTTCCGTTTCTTCTCTTTTCCCATCTCTCCTTAACGAACCTTCTTTTTTCCACACGAAATGTGTAAGTTGGCGTATCTGCCCTGTCAATACGTGTTTCACAAATAAATTACAAAATCAGCCAAGCAAAATTGGTCTTTTGTCTCTGTTGAAAGATGGCTTCCCTCTGTGCCTGCTTGTCTCAGCTTTATCTGGATCAGTTCTCTGGCCACAAAGCCTGTCCTTCCAGTTCATCTCCTTTCCAGCCAGAGGCAGGACAGCTGTTGGACCACTTCCCCTCATAGGCAGGAGGCCCACTGGGCAGGGATGTGTGAGGACTGACCTCTCTTTCCTGTTTTGTCAGAGCATGAAGGGACGTCCGCCCCCAACACCCCTTTTTGGAGATGATGATGATGACGATGACATTGACTGGCTGGGGTGAAGACCTAGGAAACAGGCACACAGGTTTCTCTCCCAGCCCTTCCCTAAGCATGATTTTGCACAGCCGGCCTCAGGTCTAGATGAGCCTCAGGGTGAGGTCCTGGTGGACATTCTGAGGACAGTGGTTCAGACATCTGAGTTAGCTGCCATCTGAGCCCCTGCCTGACCTGGTGAAGAGGATCATGAGCCTGTCTGCAGAACTGGTGGTGTAAGAGCCCTCAGAGAGTAAGAGCCCATCATGGAGGAAGGCTAGGAGATCACCTGCAGCCAGTCAGCTCCCAAAGCCTTTTCTTTTCATTCATTCTCAAGTTGACCCATGAGCCCTCCTGCTCTCCCTGGGCCCCCCATGAGCTACAGCAACAGGCCCTATGGCCTGGGGAAGGGTCTCCTCAGAGAACCGAGAGATCATGCTGGCCTAGCCTGTGGCTCTGGAATATGTATCTTCTATCTCTGCCTTAAATCTTTTAAAAGAGGTCAATAAGTATTGGAATTAACAAGACTAAAATAAATGCCGACAATAAAACTTGACTTGGGCCCTCGAGGAGAAACTGAGTTTGGTTTCTAGGGCTGTCTGTCCTGCTCCTTCCTGGGACCCTAAGCGGGGGTGTAACTTGGTTAATGTGCACCAAAACACTGTGATATATTTCTGTTGGCACCTGACCTTGAATGACAGCTGCATAAGGCTCAGGGCATCGTAGTTATCTGAGGACCAGTCCCACCCTGTACTGATTTCTGCAGACTATATTACAGGCTAAGGAGCCATGCAGGGAAGAGAAGTGGGAGCCTGCAATATCCACTATTCATGATATCTGAGGGATTCTTCCATTGCCTGTGAGCCCCAGGGACCAACACTACTGCAGAGAAGAGCAGTGAGAAAATACATGTGGCCTTTTACATATTCTAGGATCTTCCAAAGACCTTGCATCCAGTCTTCAAAAGGAATACTTTTAACAAAAATGCTCCATGGTTTTAAAGTTTGTAAGACTGTATCCTGAATTCCGCTGCATCTGGCCATTCCCCTTGCAGGCTTTGTGCCGGTCTCCCACACTTGGGTCTAGGACAAATCAAGAAAGACTGTATTAAACAGTTACTTTAACCTCTAAGCCTCAGTTGTCTCTATAAAATGTGGATAACAGTGTCTTCTGCAGTGGCTGGTAGCCATGAGACAGTCTGTACAGTGCCAGTCACTGAAGAAGACACGGTTATCCCCATTTTTAAAAAGATTCATTTTTATTTGATGTGTATGGGTGTTTGGCCTGCATGTGTGTCTGTGTACCATGTGCATGCAGAGGGCAGAAGATCAGAAGAGAAGACAGTTATGAGCTACTTTCTGGTGCTGAGAACTAAACCCAGGTCGTCTACAAGAGCAGTAAGTGCTGTTAACTGCTGAGCCCTGGGTCCTGCCCTGTTATCCTCAGACAGAGGAGTAGAGTAAGCTGTCCACAGTTCCACAGCTAGCAAGCAGGACAAGAGTCTGGTCCTGTCAACTGATCAAGAGCGGGGCTGTCGTCCACCATCCTTGCCTGTCCTGGGGTAGAGTAAAGGGGCTAATGCTGCTTGCTAGGAGTACGGGTCCCAGGGCTGTGTAGCTCAGTGGTAGAGCACTTGCCTAGCATGCACAAGCCCTAGAGCTGACTCTAGCACTACAGAAAAAAGACGAATGTAGGCTCCTGGCCCCATCCCAGTCTGGGAGAATTTCCAGCCATTGTGGAAACAAAGAACACATCTTTAGTCTCCATTCACTTGTGTATACCACAGGCACTTCGTGACCTGTGCCCCTCATCTGAGTGATGCTGCTGCTCATCACCAGGTGACTGTCTCATACCTCAGCTTCCTCATCTCCAAGATGAAAGCAGATAGTTCATGTGTGGTAGTGTGGATGGAATGAGTTAATAATTGCATAAAGGGCTAGAACTATCCAGCATTTACTCAGCACTTATACAGGTATTTGTTTCACGGGCCGAGGAAAGTCCTCTGGTCTTGACCTGGTGTTTTTCAGCTGCCGCAGGCTGGAGACCTATCTTCCCCACATGCTGGCCATATAGCCAACTTGCCAGCTCATTTCATTGCCTGGGTTCCCTCCTTACCAGAGTCCTGACCACCTGTGCCCCATTTCAGCTTGAAGCAATTATGAAGAAAAATACGTTGTCCTGTGCTCCTTGTTCCCAGGACAGGCTTCAGGGCTAAGTTAAGGATGGAACCCCTGGCATAGGGGACCAAATTGGCTACCTAATGCCCATTGATGAGGATCATGATCCTATCTGCAGAACTGGTGGTGTAAGCCTATCATGGAGGAAGGCTAGGAGATCACCTGCAGCCAGTCACAAGCATCCTGCCAGCCCTCCCAAAGCTTTCTCTTCATTCATTCTCAAGTTGACCCATGAGCCCTCCTGCTCTCCCTGGACTCACCAGAGCTACAGCAACAGGCCCTATGGCCTGGGGAGGGGTCTCCTCAGAGAACTGAGAGATCATGCTGGATGCAGCGCCTGGGGTGTGAGTGACTGTCCACACGTTCCTGCCGCCGCTGCATCTGCCCAGCATGTTTTCCCTCATTCATGGGATACCCTGGCCCGGCCACCTTGGGGGGGGGGCACACAATATCCTAACACTTGTTACAGTCAATAGCTTGTTACATGACTAGCAGGACTAAGCTGACACTCTGGCGTCTACCAACAGGCACATTTCTAGACATAGTTTCTCTGCACACAGTGTTGTCTTTAACACATGCAGTCTTAGTCCTTGGTCTCGAGGGTTCCAGCTCCTGCAGTGGTAACATGTAAGAGCTGTGCACTGTTGGAGAGAGGAGAGACAGACCAACAACTACAGACTGTTCAAAAATAGAAATTTATTAAAGTATATTTGTTTTTAATTCCCGAAGCTTAAAACCATCTTTTCATTGAGCTCATGAGGTACTTGAACATAGACACTATATAGTATGTAGTAGTGACTGCCGTGTGTGTGTGTGTGTGTGTGTGTGTGTGTGTGTGTGTCACTGTGTGTGTTTCACTGTGTATTCCAGGCTAGCCCTCTAACCCACAATCTCCTGACTCAGCCTCCCGGGTACTGGCGATTACATGTATGTGTCCCCATTCCTGTCTCCCAACTTTTTTCTGTAAAGTGAAAAGGCTCAAATACCTGGAGTCCACTTAACTCTTAACATGACCTGGCTTTGGTTCGCCTGCTGTTGTACCCTCAGTCAGCACCCCCCAACACACCCCTGCTGAATCAGTCCTTCTGTTGCACCCTCAGTCAGCACCCCCAACACACCCCTGCTGAATCAGTCCTTCTGTTGCACCCTCAGTCAGCACCCCCCAACACACCCCTGCTGAATCAGTCCTTCTATTGCACCCTCAGTCAGCACCCCCCAACACACCCCTGCTGAATCAGTCCTTCAGTGACTGACTCATGGCTCCCTACCAGCTCATTAGGAGTTAGCAAGTAAGAAATAAGAGGCAGCCAGCTCTGTTACGAAATGCCCTTCTCTGGTGCACACAAGAGGATGGGGTAAGGCCCTGGTCATGAGACTAACCTGCTGCGGTGGTGCTGTCAGATGGGAAGAGCTCATCTGCACAGCAGACAATCTGCGGCCTAGCTAACTGTCCTGGCTCTGCCTTTAATCAGTATCAGGCATCCCTAAGAAAGAGAGACGGGTCTCAGCAGACACTGCCATCTTCATGAACATAGTGAGTTCATTAGAATCTTTGTTTTGTATGGATATGCAAAATTGCCAACCAGGAGTTCCAAGTGAAAAACTTGTTTGGTCAATGGCAGTCTTTATGTGTTTCAAGGCAAAAAGGTGAGAAGGAGCTGGCATGGCCTGTTGCCCAAGACTGGAGATGCCCCTGACATTAAGGCACAAAGCAGAAGAGGGTATCCAGGTTCCATGGCCTTCCTCACTGAAGCTCTTCGGAAAATTGTAATTTGAAGTCTGAGATCTACGGTCACAGGTCTGGCTACTTTTCCTCCAGGTTCCAGTCTCTCCATGTTCCCTTTGGTCACAGCTACTTGCTTACGACACCACAGGAGGCCTGGGCCCTATATAGGCAGGGCTGGGAAGGGAGGTAGTTCCAATGACCACTAAGCTCCAGGGACCATTTGCTGGCTTCAGCTCAAAGCTGCCAGGAACTGGGAAAGAGGTGAACAATGGCCATCATAAGAAAAAGCAGCTGGAAGTACAATTCCTGGAACAGAGGTCCCAGCTCTCTTCAGCCCTCAGCATTTACGCATCTCTGGCCCACTAAGTCATTTTGAGAAGTGGGTAGGCTAGGTAGTAGCCCACAGCCGAGCCCAGGACCACACCGAGGAAAATCCAGGTGTTGTAGGACATTACAGCCAGCATCACAAAGTAGCCAATGACCACCTGAATGACATGGACTAGGGACTGGCCAAAGTAACACAAAAACCACCTAGGCATAAAAGAGAAACAAATTAATTACATAGTGATGAGCAGATTAGAGACATTAAACCCAGAGTTCCGACATAACATTTTACCTAGCAGAGATTTCTCTCCAAAGAGACATCCCCACATGTAGTTATGAGCTTCCTGTATCCTAGGCAGATGGGGAAACCATTATGGTTTATGTCAATTTTGTCTGGTAAGGGATAAGAAGAAATCATCGGGAAGCCAGTCTCTCCCCTGAATTGAATGTGGGAGGTGGACGAGTCATGGAAAGAACAGGGACTTGGGTGCCTATTGAATCTCTGAATCTTTTGAGTGCTAATTTTCTTATCAGTAAAACACTGGGAGAACTCTGACAGGGTGGTTATGAGGGTGTGAGGCACCCAGGTAAGGGGACAGGTGACATTGCAGGCAGGCTCGTTAAACATAGGTGAGGCTGCAGAGAAGGCAGACAGGCCAGTAAAGCCTGATCGGAGTGGGACCAGAGCACAGAAAGGATGCCTCCCTGTCCCATCAAGTGGATACTAGGCTGATGGCAGTTCTTGCTTTGGTACACCTGCAGATCTCCTGTGTTTGGGAGCCTGGGGAGAAGGCCAGTGGCCCAGGCCTGCTGCCTGACAGAAGCCTGCAGCACAGGGTTGAAGTTCCCTACAGTTCCCTGAGAAACCCTTGGGATCCTCCCAAGGGGCTGCTTGATATATAGCTTTGGCCCAGACATCATAGACCCAGGCTCTAGTTCATCTTATTAAATACTTCCTGGGGCAGAATTCTCTTTCTGTGCTTTCTGTGCCAATTCTCTTTCTCTCAGGATAGAAGTGAATGCTCTGGCCATCCTTCCACCCATGGTTTGTACCTGAGGCGGGTACTATTGGCTGGAGTTGATCCGGAGCCTGTAGAATCCTGCTCAGGTTCCAGGATGAGCTGCTGGCTGGTGGTACTAGGCAGGTTCTCCAGAGTCTTATGGAGCAATTTGGCTTTGCCAACCTTGATGCCTTCATACAGTACAGCCAGGAGCAGGACCACCAGCACTGAGAGGGCCATGCCTGTGAAGAGGCCAAGTCGAAAAATAGGTTTTGGTGTGCCATGTCCTGTATGGTGATTGCAGATAATGATAGTGTATCATGTTTCAAAATAGCTAGGAGAGGGTTTTACACGTTCTCATCATGAACAAATGATAAAAGTTTGAAGAGATGGGTGGCTGGCCCTGACTTGAATGCTACACAATCTATACATGTACTGAAACATCTCAAAGTACCACATAAGGGGACAACTTTTGCCAATTAAAAATAAATAAGCTGGTCAGGTGTGACGTGCACTAAAAGACAGGCAAGTAGACTTCTGAGGAGGAGGAAGAGGAGGAGGAGGAGGAGGAGGGAAGGAGGAAGAAGAGGAAGAAGGAGGGAGGTGGGTGAGAGGAGGAGGAGGAGGAGGAAGAGGAGGAGGAGGAGGAGGCAGCCAACACCACCTCTGCTGTATTCCCAGCACTGGGGAAGTAAACACAGTTGGATCCCTGGGCTTGTGGGCCAGCCCAGCCTAACTTACTAGGCAGGTTCCAAACCAGCAAGAAACCCTGTCTCAAAAACAGGAAGATGCCATCTGATGAATGATAGCCAAGGCTATCCTCTGATGTGCACATGGACACTCACACTATACATGTACATATGGTATGTATGCATATAAATAAAGCAAGCTGGATGTTAGACAAAGGCCTGTATGTAATTCCAGGTATTCTGATGGCCGAGGGAGATGGATCACAAGTTCAGTGCTGGCCTGGACTAGATTGGATTCCAGGCCTACCTAAATAACTTAGTGAGACCTTATCTCAAGAAATAAAAAGGCCCAGAGACAGAGTACCTGCCTAGACCAAGTGAGGCCCAAGGTTTTATCCCCAGTGCCCCAGAACAAGCAAGCCAAGTTGTAGAGAAGCATTGCTTCTCCCCCAGACACAACGCAGGAGGCTGGCTCAGGAGGCAGGGCAGCCTACTCCCCACTCACTCTGAATCCCTTCCAGCCACCAGTCTCTTTCCCTCACCCTCATTAAGCTCAGGCCTCCATCATCTCTTTGCCTCTCCAGACATCTCTTGGTAGTGCTGACATACTGGAGTGTAGCTCCTCATTCTGGCAGAGCCAGGGGTTAAGGATGAAAAGCCACACCGCACAATCCCCATTAGCTCCCCCACATTCTGCACACACCTCTATCAAGATTTCGTGCAAATGGGGCAGTGTATACATAGAGGCATACATTTCTTTTCACGTGTAGGCACACCAAAACTCTGGGAGGGGATACAGCAGGAGAGCAACATCAAGTTAGAATATAGTGGGTGTTTACTTTCTTCTTGCCTGATTTTCCAAAATTATTGTCTATGAGAATTCCATGTGTTACAGTTATAGAGAAAGATCCAATAAGTTAAAATGAATAGTAGGTACTTGCTAGTGCCTCTGGGCAAAGTGAACTCTGACGCTACCTGTGTTTTATAGGAGACAGGTAACAGATGGTCCACCTGAAGTATTTTATGAGGCTTTGTGACATAAGAGTATATTTGGAACTGGGAATGGTAGTACGTGCCCATAATCTCAGCCCTGAGGAAGCTGAGGTAGGTGAATTGTGAGTTTACAGCCAGCTTGGGCTATAAACTAAGAAACACTGTATCCCATAAATACTTGCTAGTGGGGGCTTATACCTGCCATTGACTTGTGGCTGAAGCCCCTAAGTAGCTGGCCTCAGGATGGAGAGGAACCAACATTTGGTAAGATTGGAATACTCAGCCTTACTCCTAGGCTCTGGGGAACAGACGGGGTCGCAGGCTGAGCTGATCACCAGTGGCTAGTGGCTTAATTATGTCTATGTAAGGCATTTCCCTACGTTCTGTGAGTTGTTCCAGCAAATGACTGATGCCAGTTGGGGGTAGGGGTCATAGCCTTGACTTTACAGCTCACTGGTCAGAAGTACAAGCGTCTGCATGGGAGACAGTCCGAGAGGGACTGTGCTCTTGATCTGTGGGGTGTGTGCCAACTCTAGTGTCAGAACTAAACTGAACCGTTGGATACTCAGCTGCTGTCTGGAAAATGGCTGGTATGGAAAAACTACACATCTGACCATGGAAGTGTTGAGTATAAAAAAAAAAAAAGGAAAAACCATAGGCTTTTTTTCCCCTTCACAAAGACAAAAGCCACAGGCGCTCTCTCTCTCTCTCTAAATAGGTAATCATAGGCAATTTCATGCCTATGGTAGAAGTTTAATCATGGAGAAGAGTATACACCAAACAGTAAGTCTTCCCACACTCAGAACCCAGCCTCCTCTCCACAGCAGCCTCTGCTGCTCCATGTCTGTACCAGCCTTCACTGTCTAAATGACAGCATCCCGTCTGCATACTCACCTGCATCCAGCTTCATCATCCACCTCCCTCAGGACATGGATTCCCTTCTGTTCACACACATCTACCTCATTTTTCCAGGTTACTCTACAGTATCTGTGATAGAGTGCATCTTTCAAAGATGTTCACTCCCATATATCTACCCACATCCTTCTTCCAACATGAGATGGGAACCATGCTCCCCCTGCCTTTTAGCTGAAAAGGTCAAAGGATGAGTCAATAGTGAAGATAATTCTATGCAACTTCCAAGTGTAGGTTTTATTTTTATATGTGTATGTGCATATGTGTATATATGTGTGCATGTTCATGTGTGTGCATGCACATGTATGTAGAGGCCAGGGGTCAACATTAGGTATCCTCTATTGCTCTCTACCTTATTTGAGACTGCATCTCTTGCTGAAGCTAAAGATAGGCTGGCTGGCTAGCAAGACCCAGGTTCTTCCTGTCTCTGCTCCTCAGTGCAAGGATACAGGTGCACGCTGCCGTGACTGTCTTTTACATGGGTGCTGGGAATCAAATTAAGATCTTCATGCTCTCTCAGCAAGCACCTTACCAACTGAGCCTTCTCACCAGCCCCTAGGGTAGGTTTTTAAAACCTTATGCATTTCACCCATGTTTTTTTTTTTTTAGGATACCTGCTTAAAACCTTGCCATTCTGCCATGAGGAAGCCCAGGCTACAGGAGGAGCCACTGTGAGCCTCAGATGAGTCCCAGCTGAGGCTACAGTTCACAACCAGTACAAGGTCCTAAAAACTCCTCCAAAAGCCTGTGTCCAGCCACTGTCTGGCTCACTGCATGAGAGGCCCTGAGTACAGACCATTTAACATAGTCAACCCACATAACCTTGGTGAGACACTAACAAGATGGTGTTCTACCCCACTGCTTGGTCTGCAAAATGGCCACCAATTGTAGAGAAGGGCACATCTGTCATGGCAGGCATCTGACCTATTATTAGCTTGCTTTAGAATAATAAATGCAAAGTTCTAGCTCAATGTGCCTTAACTGCCCACAGAAAATAAAGAGAACCCAGGTTCTCTGCCGCCTGGCACTATGGGGCTTGCCAAACTACAAGTGACCTTCCCAATTCTTACCTGTAGGACTGTGGACTCTCCAGAAATCAAACAGAAGCACAGCCTCATCTGAGAAGATGAAATGCATCTGAAAGAGACGAGATCTGCATCACAGGAGGCTTGGACACAGAGGTCTTGCTTTCTAATGCTCTCCAGCAGTTACCCTGGGAGACCTGGGGCTACAGGACTTACATGCTGGAAGGTTCATTAGAAGCCAGATGGAGGAGGAGGGCTTGTCCAAGTGGGTCAATAGCACTTATAACTGAGCCCTGCTCCATGTGGAAGTGAAGATGGGGAGTGTCTACTCTCACAAGGCCAATCAGGTTTGGGATGACAGCATCCTTGGTCATCCATGGGTCTCTGGGTCCTCTACACTCATTAGGAAGTCCTAGGCCAAGCCTTATACACTGCTCAGCCTTTTTGCTTAGTTCTGAAAACACTCCCCAGAGCTAGCAAGGAGTCCCTGTTGTCCTAGTGAACCTGGACAGATACAACAGAGTTTTGTCATACAAGGCTAAGGACAGATGTATACCACACACATCCACTCATTCACTAGACCCTTTGCTGACCCCAGTCTGTACCCAGCATTGAGAAGGTAAAGAGGAGGATGGAGCACTTGCCTCAAATAAGTGAGGCCTTAGGTTCAACCCCAGTATCATTAAAAACATAAAAAAATGGAACACATTGATTGAGTCCAAGTCCCTCCCCCTCAACCCATCTCATTTGCAAAGGGGAAAGGGGAGCCCCGAGAAGGAAAGAGATTTGTCCAGGGTGAGCTTTGGGAGAAGCCTGGGAGCTCTCACTGAGTGTTCCCAGGGAGAGGACCTGGAGAGAGGACAGGTTCTCAGAAAGGCTGTGGAAGTTTTGACTGAGGCATGCTTCAGTGCAAGTGGAGGGACAGGGAAATTAGGTTAGCTGCTGCCACGTTGTCTGTGCCACTGGGCATTCTCTGGCCACCAGGACGCCAGAATCCAGACTTATTGGTAGGTGACAGCCCTAAGTCACAGATCATATACAGCTACCTTTTCCTTCTCCCCTTCTCAAAACAGCATCAAAGGAGATAATAAAGAACTGTAGGATGAAAGAGGCCATGGTAGTTCACAGCTATAATTCTAGCACTTGGAAGGCCGAGGCAGGTGCACTGTTTTGAATTCCAGCCATTTGGCTACATAAGTTCCAGAATATGGTGGCTTAAATAAGAATGGCCTGTACAGGCTCATATTATTTGAATGTTTAGTTATCAGAGAGTGGCATTACTTGAGAAGGATTAGGCGGCATGGCCTTGTTTGAGTAGGTGTGGCCTTGTTGGAGGAAGTGTGTCACTGGCGGTGAGCTTTGAGGTTTCACAAGCCCACACCAGGCCCAGAGTCTGTCTGTCTGTCTGTCTGTCTGTCTGTCTCTACCAATCAATCAGGATGTAGCTTTCAGCTACTGCTCTGGCGCCATGCTCCCTGCCATGATGATGATGACTGTAATCTTAAAAGGTCTTGTAATAAAAAACTCAGAGCCAGATATCAGGGTGAAAGCTGAAAGATCAGAGAAGCAGAGCAGCCGGCCACTAATTCTTACCTCTACGAAATCCTCAGTCTAAAGAGAGTGAGTTCTTGTTTCCTTACACCTTATATACCTTTCTCTGCCCAGACATCACTTCCTGGGATGAAAGGTATGTGCCACCACTGCCTGACCTCTATGTCTAATCTAGTGGTTGGCTCTGTCCTCTGATCCTCAGGCAAGTTTATTGGGGTCCACAATATGTCACCACAGATGATGATGAACTAACTCTCTGAAACTGTAGGCCAGTCCCAAATTAACTGCTTTCTTTCATAAGAGTTGCCTTGGTCATGGTGTCCCTTCAAAGCAGCAGGGCAGTGACTGAGACACAGGTCAGCCTGGAGTAAGGTGAGTCATCATCTCAAAGAAACAAAACAAAACAGAGGCAAACAAAAAGGTAATAGATTGGAAGGAAACCAGATCTGTCAACTAAGGGCTTTCTGGAGCCTCAGCACCACCCCAGGGAAGCTGGGAGAAGTGTGAAGTGCTCACATGAGATGAATCAATGGGCCCTCTTTCCCACATCTGCCAAAGCTACAGAAGTGTTTCTCAAAAGGGCTCCATGAGAACCACAGGCTGTTAAGACATACTCTGAGAGATGATCCTGTAATCAAGTCTGGGAGAAGCTGGAATTGGGCAAAATAAAGTTCAACAGCTCTCTTTCCTGCCAGAAGGCAGACCCTAGAACCCTACCCCTGCCCATGTCCCTTCCCACTCCTTTTCTTGTTGGACAGACTCTAATTCGGGAGAGTGTTAATCTTTTCTCATATCTGTTGGCATGCTGGCCAGCAGGATTTTGCCCAGGCAGACTGGTTTCAGAGTCTGTGCTCTCAACACAACCTTTAAGGAAGCTCAAGAGGAAGTTAAGGCATGCCCGGGGTTACACTGTGAGTGATGGCAGGGTCAGGGATGGAACTTGTGTCTTTATACATGAGAAGTAAACAGAGCTAATTTGTGGAGAAAACCCATGGGCATGCTTTTTGTTTGTTTTCTTTTGTACATATATATGGAGAGAGAGAGAGAGAGAGAGAGAGAGAAGAGAGAAGAGACGAGACCATGTATTTGAACTTGCTATGTATACCAGATCCACCTGCCTCTGCCCCCCCTAAGTGCTTATTAAGGCATGAAACACCTTATCTGTAAAAAATTTTTATTTTTAATTATGTGTCTAAGTGTGTGTCTGCGAGTGGGTTTTGGAATGTGAGTGTAATGCCCACAGAGGCCAGAAGAGGGCACCAGATTCCCCCTGGAGCTAGAGACACAGGCAGTTGTGAGCTACCCAAGGATAACATGGGTTCCGGGACCCAAATTGGGTTCTCTGCAAAAGCAGAACACAATCTTAACCGTTGAACCATTTATCCAGTCCATTTTGTTTTGTTTTAATCAGGGTCTGTGTAACCCAGGCTGGCCTTGAACTTCTGATCCTCCTAATTCCTGCTGAGATCACCAGGCTGCACCACCACGCTTAGTTTCTATGGCACCAGGACCTATGACTCTGTGTGTGCTGGACCAACTGACTCCTTGATTGTTAGTTTTAACACTTCCAAAAAAAGATGTGAAAGTAGCAGAGATGAGGTCACGCTGGAAGAAAAGAAGGGAAGAAAAAAATAGGAGAAAAGACCTCCACGCAGTCACGGGGGGTGGTGCTCAGGCCTTTAAGGATAAAGAAACGAAGCAAACAGGATCATGGGATGTGAAGACAGAGAAGAAAGGCCAGTGCTTGAGGGACTACAGCTGAGAAACAGGATGCAAAGCGAGCGGGAAGAGGTTAGAGGAAGGCTGAGGGAGTAGAACACAGGTGTGCATGATGCTGGTTCCACACACACAGGGAAGTACAGGTGAACCGCTGAGTGCAGAGTGTGTCAACAAGTCCCACACTGCCCAGGTTGCTTAGTGAAGGACATCATGTTCCCTTCAGACCCCAGAGCTTTACTGAAAATGCAGGGGCCTGGCCTCCTTAGACCTGTCGATAAGAAGCCAGGCGAAGAGCCAGGTGACCTTAACGAGCCCATTGGAGGAAAGGGCTCTGATCCTCACTCAGCGTGGTACAGTTTGAACAGAGGAGCAAAGCCTAGTGCACAGAACACAGATTCTAAAGCTGAACATCCTGTATCTGCTCTCTTCTTCTCTAGGACCTTGGAGCCACACAGCAAGCTCCTACTGGAGCTCAGTCTGCCTATCTGTAAAATGGGAACTGAACCCCAGGAAGACTTTTCCCTGGTTTGGCTTCACTTTCTCGGATCCCTGTGAACTTTGCACAGACAGGCTCCCAGTGTGAGCTTCATTCCTACTCGGAAACACAATAGAGGACAAGAGAAAACAAAAACTGAGTATGTCTCTGTTTGTGAGTGGAGAGGAATGCCTCATCCATGGGTGTTCTATTCCCCCTGTCCAGACTTGTACCCTATAGACCAGACCTGGAAACAGGGATGGCTGTCCTACGTGGCACACATACCTTTTGGTTCTGAAAGGCATCTGACTTTCAGAAGACCCAGAGGAGTGAAAAATCATCTGCCTGAATAGCCCCTCCATACATCCCTTTTCTTCTGAGGGCCTGCACAGGTTTGCACTGTGTTAAGCTCCTACCTACCCAGTATCTCCCCCCAATCCAGCATCTCTGCTATTGCTAGCTACTGTTAACAGGGCCTTTGTTTAAGGGCCCATGCATTCAGAGTCATAGAACTTTCTAGAAAGCATAGTTACTCTTCAAATTGCAGCATGTTTGAGAAGCACTCTGGGTATTTCTGGGGGCAAGTATCTGTAGGGGTATGGCTGGGGAAATAGTTTGAACCACCATGTCCCCTGCCTACTAGCTGGGGCTGGCCAAGTAAATTATATAACAGCTTCAATATGGAAAATCAGTAGTCACTTAAAATCATGTTGAATAATGAGCACTTTATCTTCCTACTATGAATGTGGTCCTTGGCAAACACAAAAAGCTGAAATAGTACCACATAGGAAAATCATTTTGAGTTCTAACATCCTGATAGATCTTGTTAGAATTTCAAAATGAACAGGTGATGACCTGGGAAAATGCTCACAAAAGAAGAATATGATGAAACAACAGGGCAAAACTCCATGTATCCTGAGGTTGCCGTCCTCAGACTGCTGGAGAGGCCCGGCACCAACTCTCGAGGTAGAGGTTGTGCCCATCACTCCCTGTCAGGCTGGTAAAGCAGGAGGCATGGATGGAATGCCTCCAGTAGTTAGTCACTCTGGGAGTTTCCACAACTCATTTTATCCCGTCATCCTTGGGTCCAGGCCAACCACCTCAAGAGCAGAAAAGCAGCCCACAGAAAGACCCACACACAGTGCACTTCTCTCAACAACATCTTTTGTGTGTGTGCTAGGAATGTACAGCCTCTGAGGATGCAGAGGAATGAGTGGAGGCTGGTAGCATTCGATCTGCTTGGGGGGGGCGGGGGGGGGATAGATAATTAAAACAGAGAGACTGCAGGCCGAAGCAGGGAGGCAGGGGGACCACCTGCGGAGGGGACAAAGCCACCTGTAGGAGGAGAAGCAAGTGGCTGGGACAGTTGGGGAGCAAGCGGCAGCTGGGAGGCCAGACTGCAGTGCCCATGCTGAGTTCAAAACCCCGGCACCTCACTCTTTCTGTATTTTGGCTCAAGAAGAGGATCCAAACTGAGCACACCCAGACTTACAGGAATGGACCGCAGCTTTGAGTTGGCAGGTCTTGTGCTGAGATATGTAAGAGCAGGGCCCCAGCTGTGTTCCCACTGGGGATAAATCTGTGTCTCTGGCAGTTTATCTGTGCTTTCTGCAGGGCGGCACCTCACAGAGGAGGGACCGTGGCCAATGACAGAGCCGTTCACAGAGCTTGTTTTCTTTTTCCTCATTTGGGGTTAGACAGAGAAAAGTGCCTTCGTTTTTTACCAGGCACTTCAGGAAGAGACGAAAGCTGCCGTGGACGGCCTGGGGATCTTTATCGAGGGGTTCCCGTCTATCTCCGCCCCCCTTTTTAGAGGATCCGCAGGAGGTGGAGTGCCTCTCCACCAAACCGCCTGTGTAGGTTTCCTGTCTTAGATTCTGAGACATCCTTTGCGAGATGAAACTGATAGGATTTCCTCAAAGAGTAGTAGAGTCTTGCAAGCTGTCATTCTCCATCCAAGGGGAACCTCACCAGAAAAAGACGTCTGTTGAAAACGCCACTTTCAGATTCCGAGGGTAAGAGGGATAGGGAAGTAACTGGGTTAGTTTTAAAGAAACAGACCCAGGAGCCTGCCCAGGACAGGGCACTGAGCCGGGGGTGTGTGCTCAGTGCCCGCGCGTGGGCTGCGCTAACCCCGCCGGGCCTCCCCTCGGAGGAAACCTTCTGTACTGTCCCAAATCTGGGTAGATCCCGGGGAAGGGGCGGCGGACAGCTGCCCTCGCTCTCCGTACCCATCTGCAGCGTCCCGGCTGGGGCTGGCCTGGCGGTAGAGACTGACTCCCGTCAGGAAGGGACAAACAGAAACAAACTCCCCGAGCGACAGCCAGCTTCACCTGCGGCGTCCCGCAGCCCTCCTCCTGCTGTGACAGCGTCGCTGACACATCCCCCGCCTCTCCAACCCCGAACCAGGGGCTGCGGGGGTCTCCGGGAGCGCCGCCCAGTCGCCCACCTCCGGCCCCTCCGCTGCGCGACGCAGAACTCACCGCCATGGTGCGCGCACTGGGCGGCCGCCCGGGTCGCGTCAATCCGCTGGCAGCTCCGGACTCGACTCAGTCGGATCGCAGCTGCTACCGCGCCCCCGCCGCGCGGATCACGTGGCGGGGCGAGGCGGCGCGCGGGCGCCTGGGAGTTGTGGTCCTCACTCGCTCCCCACCCCACGACCCAGGCCACGCCCCCTGGCGGGGGACCTACGCTCCCACTCCCAGGGTCCTGGCTGCTCTGACACCGGGTCTCCGCAATCTGCAGCAAGCCCGGCCGCCTGCCATTCCCTTTGCCTCGGCAATTATCATAAAAATGTTTATTACTTTTTCTTTTTGATCAGACACCTAGAGAAGCTTAACATATGTTGAGTGGAATATTAAACTGTTCATCCCAGGAACACAAAAGCAACAAATTAGGAGTACTTTAAGTCAATTACGCGCCAGACTTTCCCTGTCGCTACTTTATCCTCTCCAATCTGATAAGCAAACAGTGCAGGGCACAGTTGTAATTTTCTTTCTTGTGTGCATGCTCATTGTGATTATGTTTCTGTATTGCACAAATTTTTCGTCTTCCTTGTAGGCAATAGAAAATCTTAGTTCATTTGGGCTACATTAACAGACTATAACAGACTAAGGGTTTATAAACTATGGACATTTATTTCTCACAGTTTCCAGTCCAAGATCAGGGTACTGGTTCCATGTCTCCCCAGGGCTGCTTCTCATTCCCCCCTCACACATACTAATTTGTATTTACTTAATTCTAGGTTAATAAACTTTTTTTCTCATTAATATTTCCATTTTTGTGTACTGCCTTTTCATCTCATTGGCCTAGTTTTATCGGGGAGAAATATCCAACTTTTAACACTATTTAAAACTTTCTTTTCCAAACACCAACCATCTTTTATATAAGTTCTTAAATGCACTTGGTAATTCTTTGCCCACCAATCTGCCCATACCATCTCCTTCAAGAATTCTGACCAAGGGTTAGCTGAAACCTTGAGGCGGGAGTCTGCCCTCTCAGCTCAAATTCTGAGTTCTGGAGTATTAGCCGTAAGGCCTCAGACAAACAGCTTTACATATCTGAGGTTCAGCTTCCTGATAAGATTAAATGACCACATGAGAACAGGAAGAAGCAAAATGCTAGAGAGGCCCCCAGAAATCCACAATGATACCTCCACTGTAGACTGCTGGCAATGGTCAAGAGAAAGCCCGAACTGACCTAGTCTGGTGATCAGATGGCCAAACACCCTAACAGTCATGCTGGAACTCTCATCCAATAACTGATGGAAGTGGATGCAGAGATCCTCAGCCAGGCCCCAGGTGGAACTCCAGGAGTCCAATTGTCGAGAAAGAGGAGAGATTGTATGAGTGTGAATTGTTGAGACCAAGACTGGAAAAAGCACAGGGACAAATAGCCAAACTAATGGAAACACATGAATTATGAACCAAAAGCTGTGGAGCCCCCAACTGGATCAGGCCCTCTGGATAAGTGAGACAATTGAATAGCTTGAACTGTTTGGGAGGCACCCAGGCAGTGGGACCCAGACCTGTCCTTAGGGCATGAGCTGGCTGTTTGGAGCCTGGGGCTTATGCAGGGACACTTTGCTCAGCCTGGAAGGAGGGGTCTGGACCTGCCTGTACTGAATTTACTAGGTTGAGCTGAATCTCCAGGGGAGTCTTTGCCCTGGAGCAGATGGGAATGGGGGTGAGGGGCTGGGGGGAAGACAGGGGCGGGGTGGGAGGGGGGAGGACAGGGGAACCCATGGCTGATATGTAAAATTAAAACACAAATATCCGTATTAAAAAAATAAAATTTGAAATAAAAAAAGTCTAAAACAATAATAATAGAATCTATGTCATAGAGGTGTTAAAGGCTGAAATGAAAACACGTGTTGAATTCTCAGCATTAAACCTGCCAGTGGAACCTTGCTTGATAAATGGAAGCCATTGTCATCATTAACAGTAAATATTTCCACCCCGTGAGAGAAAGCCATCTGCAAAAGTTAAGCCATTGCTCAGGGTCACACAGCTTCTGGTCAAAGCTAAGGAGGGTTGTGCAGCCTCAGGAAAAGCATCCCTACAGGACACAGGAGGGAGATCTGAGCAGGGCAGGGAGTTGGGGATTTGGGGTCATTTTCCTTCACCTCTGTACCTCCCCACCAAGCAGGCTCTTGTGCCAATGCACGCCCCTTCTCCCTCATTGTTCACTGAAAGATTAGCAACATAGCCTCATTCATTTGAAGGTTTTCATTGGCTTTGTCACAATCTGATAACCTTCACGCTTAGTTCTAGCTTCCCTGTGGATGTTATGGTTACATTTAACCCTATGTCCTAATACTGCTGGTTTCTTTTGAGCCACCAGTGGCTGCCCCTTCTCTGGCTCCTGGGAAAGGAACCAGACTCAGACACAGAATCCTAGGTGTTAAGATTACACCAGAGCTGCCCGCACCTTGGTCTATGTCAGGATTCTTTCCAGATTCTTTATGGACAGCCTGTGGACTCCCTTCTCCCTTTCTCCACAGCACATACCTGGAGCCTGAGACAAAACCCTAGGCAGGAGAAACGACATCACCCAAAGAGAGGCAAAGGGCCCTTGAACTGGGCACTGAGCTTGTCCAGAGTCAGTTAGCAGTGGGGACATCTGACTAGCCATTCCTGTGTGAAGTTTAACAGAGGAACTCACAGAGGCCACATTTACACAAGGCTACTGCAGCTGGACAGCTGACTTCCTGGGGAGCCAAGAACAAACATGCATTTCACCTAATAGAACCCTAATAATAGGCCAAAAGCATGACTCCAACCAAGTCCAACTTGATGAACCAGTGAGTTTAACTGGACTTACTTACAGAAGCATGGTTTAGAGGTCAAATACAAGAGCATGAGCAACTTATTTCCTGCCTGGACAATCCTTCAGCTCAGCTAGAGCAAACATCAGGCCTATAGACAGCTGAGAGAGACAATGTTTTGCTTTTGTGTGGCTGGGGAAAGTAAGTTCTCTGTGGATCCATTCATTGCTGAGGCCAGAGTTAAGTAGGACTGCACCCTTCTTTGCCTGCGCTATGGCTGCAGACTCCTTTTATACCGTCCCTGAGGTTGCCCGATGCAGCTACCAAGACTCGATGCATGTGTCCTGCAGCAGGAGACTCCAAGTGTTCCCATCAGCGCTGCACCAAGCTCTGAGACCAGATGCTCAAACTGAACATTATCAGTAGGAGAGACTGGCCTGAAGAACAGAGCTATCCATGTCTCAGCCGGCAAACGGCGACCTCACAATTACCCTTTTGAAAATCATGGAAAGGCAGGGCATGCAGCTCAGTGGTTTTTGTGCTTGCTTGGCATGCATGAGGCCCTAGGTTCAATCCCCAGGAACACATAGACCGAGTATGATGATGTAATCCCAGCACATGGCGGGAGCTCTAGAAGTTCAAGATCATCCTTGGCTGCATAAGACCCAGTCTCAAAAAAATATTAAGAAAAATATAAAATTGTATAGACCTGGAGAGATGGCTTGGTGGTTAAGAGTGCCTGATGGTCTTTCAGAGGATCTAGGTTTGGTTCCCAAGACCCATGTCAGGCAATTAACAACTGCCTGTAATTCCAACTCCAGAAGAACCAATATCTTCTCATAGTTTCCAGTCACCCACATATACCACCACACATGCTCACATAATTTAAAATAAAAGTCTTTCAAAATAAAGTAAATATTAAATTATAGCAAAATACACATAATAGGGTCTGGAGGGGATGATTTAGTGGTAATCTCAGTGAAGACATGAGTTCAAACCCCTAGAAACCATGTGAAAAAACTGGGCATAGTCAAATATGCCTGTAACCCAGCACTGGGTGATAAGTAGCAAAAACAGGAGGATCATTGTGACTCTCTGGCCATCAGGCTAGGTGCAGATTCAGTGAGAGACCTTTCTCAAGGGAATAAGGTGGTGAATGATAGAGCAGGACATCCGATGTCTTCCTGTGGCCTCCAAATGTATGCACAGGTATGCATTCACAACATGCATGCATTCACCACACACACACACACACACACACACACACACACACACACACACACACACTACACATACCATAAAACTGATCATGTTAACTGTTTCAGAGTACAGAATTCAGCAGCATTAAATACAACTATAGTGCTGTGCAGCCAATCCCCAGAATTCTCTATCTTGTAAAAGTGAAAGTCTATACTCATGATTCCTTCCTTCCCTCAGTCCCTGGCAGCTACCACTGTACGTTCTGTTCCAGCTTTGTGACTTCACAGCTTTTCTCAAATAAAGGGAGCCACACAGCATTTGCCGTTTTGTGACTGACCTGTTTCACTTAGAGTGATGTCTTCCAAGTTGAAGCAGGTATCTGAGTTTCCTTACCCTTGAAGGCTGTATAATATTCCACTGTATGCACAGACCATTGCTGTGCTCATTCACCTACAGCCAATTCACTGGGTTGTACCCACCTTCTGGTTAATGTGAAGGATGTTTCTATGCATGTAGGTGGACACAACTAGTTTCCTAAGGAAAGTCTTTATCAAGAATCTACTCTGCACTGCCAATTCTTATGGGAAAATATTCTGAATTTTTTTTCCTGCGACTGCCAGCTCCTACTCTGTCCCTATGTAGAGTCCCTGAGGCACACAGGCTCCAGAATGTGTCCTTGAGCATCTCCACTAGAGCCTAACTGGACTTTTCTTTCTCAACCCCAGGGAAAGATGGGTCAAGGCAGGTTTCAGCTGGAGAATGGAGATTGTGCTCTACAGCAGGTTTTTCTCTGCTTGGTAAGAAAAACTAATGTTTACCCCCTAGAAACCCTGAAAAAGCCCAAAGAGGAGTATTTTGCTGGCACTCCTTGGTTGGTTTACTATGTCTGTCTGGCTCCCAGTGTACCATGACCCCAGCAATTGTTTGATGCCGGAGGATGAAGGTGACTGGGAAAACCTGTTCTCTAGTGGTGTGAGGAGTATCCATTTGAACCAGATGAAATGACTGACAGCTGATAATGCCTTTCACCATCAAAGATAGCAGCTGCATGCAGTTCAAGCACTAGGTGAGGGACCTGCAGGGAGACCTCCTCTCTCCCACTCTGGAATAGACCCTCTTTCCCCTGTCTGAGGAACAAAATGATGCACGAGGTGACAAGAAACAAAGCTCTTGCTCTGATGCAATCATCTGGACGAGGCAGGTGTGTGTGTGTGGTGGGGCATTGGTGCAGCTCTGGCTGCAAGAGTTGTTTTCCAGGGGGACACCAGGTCACCCTTGAATGAGCCTCAACTCTGGGATGTCAGGTGGGCACTTGAGTGATCCTCAGTCCAAGGCTTCTGTGGTTACCCAGTCACACAGTTCTCTTGCTGGATAGGAGAGATGGACTGTGGTTGCCAAATGATGGCCCAATAGAAACTCATAGGTAATGACTGAGCAAGCTCTATCCTAAATGGCATCATGCTCGCCGCGACTCTGCAGAAAGTGCTCAGAACCTGGGGCATGGGGTAGACAAATAGTGCTGTGTGTGCCTTTCCTTTTCCCTTATCTTTCCTCCCTCCCCCCTCCCTCCCCCCCCCCCCTCCCTCCCTCCGTGGCTCTGGGGGTTCAACCCTGGGCCCTGCCCATGAAAGGTAAGTATACCATCGGTGAGTTACATTCTAAGCCTGTGCCTTTTACTCTTGGTTGAGAATCCCACAGATCAGCCTTTTTCCTTCTTCAGCTCTAGAGAATGAACCCTGGCTTCTTACATGCCAGACAAGCACTCAACCACTAAGCTATGTCCCTAGGCACTGTTAATGTTTTTATTTGAGACCAAGTCTCATGAGGTTACCCAGGCTGATGTTGAATTCACTCTGTAGCACAGGCTGTGCTGTGCTTACGGTTTTCTGCCTTAGGCTCCAGAGTAGCTGAAATCGCAGGCCTACACCACCAGGCCTGGATTGATAAGCCTCTTTAGTTTACCCTTCTCCCACTTCTCATTTTAAAAATTAAAATTTAATTTATTTTGTGTGTATGGGTGTTTTACCTACATCTAAGTCTGTAAGCCACTTGTGTGCCATGTGCCCACGGAAGCCAGAAGAGGGTGTTGAATCCCCTGGAACTTGGGTTACAGACAGTTGTGAGCCATCATGTGGGTGCTAGGAATCAAACTTGGGTCCCCTGGAAGAGCAGCCAGTGCCCTTAACCTCTAGATAAACGTTTTAAAAAGGGATTCACATTAAGGAATACTTTATTTAACTTGATAAAGGATGTGTGTAAACTGAGATTGAAACATAGTGGCATCGCAGAGGGAAATATGAAAAACCCATTGCTAACAGTTGAAACTGTATTCACCCAGCAGACACCTTGCTGGCATTGGGTTCCAGGGACTGAAAAACACTGAGCCTCCTGCAAGTTGGTAATTGAGTTAGAAGAAATTGAATTGAGAAGAAAATGTTAACTTGATATCCAGAGGTCCAGACATTCTTTCTAATCATGCCCAAGTCTCCCTTTTGGAGACTGGAGGAGAGGGGTGAGATGTCACCTGGTGTGAAGATGTGCGTGGGCGTGCATATGTGACAGCAAGCGTGAACAAGTGTGAGTGCGCATGTGTGTGCATGTTTATGATTTGGTATTTGTGAATCAGAGTAGATGGTACATTTGCATTTGCATGTGCTAATGTGTGAACACAGAATGTAGGTAAGCGCTGGAATCAGGTGTGGGTATGGCTAAAGGCTTGAGTCTGGAGGTGCGGCACTTCAAGTGAAGCGGGAAAGGAGAACTGAGTAGGCACGCTCAGCTGGCCATGGGATAGACCTGGGAGGCAAATCTAGAGCACCACTGCTTCAGGGTTAATGGGTAACCCACGCCCCTTGCCCCTACCTGGCAGAGCTCAGGGCTGGCACTGCTTCCAGTCAGAGGCAGTTGTAGTTAGAGTTTTCCTTCCTGGCCCAGTCAGGACAAATCTCTCTTACCTGCCAGTCCCACAGTCACTCAGACCCAACCAAGAAAGCACACAGGAACTTATATTGCTTATAAACTGTATGGCCGTGGCAGGCTTCTTGTTATCTACTTCTTCTATCTTAAATTAACCCACTTCTGTTAGTCTATACTTTGCCACATGGCTTGTGGCTTACCAGTGTCTTTACATGTTGCTTTTCATGGCGGCGGCTGGCGGTGTCTCTCCCCAGCCTTCCTGTTCCCAGCCTCCTCTTCTTCCTTGTCCCGCCTACCCTATCCTTCCTGCCTGGCCACTGGCCAATCAGCACTTTATTTATACAGAGTGATATCCACAGCAGGCAGTATTGACAGCAATAAGTCTTTGTAACCTAGACTGTCGGGGTTTCTACTCTCTGGCCACCTCTTGAATAACCTCTTCCCGTTTCTTGGTGCTGTGAGACAGCCTCCTCTACTGCTGTCTCCATCTGCAGACCCTGCTGTTTTACAGAGAGGAAGGGAGGGTTCTCGGCTTCCAGGAAGCGTCCTGGAGTTGCTTCTGTAGAAATGAGTTGAGCCCATGAACCAGACAAGGTTGTCGCTTACACAGTCTCTCCAGTCACTGACATAGACAACAGTTTCTAGAAAGCCAGAATCAGAGACAAAGAGCCAGTAGGAGCCAGAACATAGGATTCTTTCCTTCAGAGAGCTAAATACAGGGGACATCTTACCTGAATGGGACTCAGGAAGCCTTACTCCAGACTGGGCTGTTTATCCTCCTGAGGCTGCAGGAAGATGCTTTTTCTCCTCTGGACCCTGTAGGAACAAGTGAGTGAAATGCAGGCTAAAGATAATTTAAGATACAAAAATCTCTAAATGTGTTTCTATTTCCAGCCTATGACAGTGCCCTGTGAACTTGTCTATCTCTGCTACCAGAACACAGGAGTTTACTTTTGAATTACCAGGGCCTGACAGAGTCTCTGGCATGTATAGGATCACACTGATAGTGTCTAACAGTATTGAACCTTTACTTGGACCTAATTTTGTGTTAGCCACTTCATGTGAATTATTTTTTACTATTGATGCAATGGTGCAGACCATGCTGACTTTCGTCTTTTTTCCGTGTTTTATTTATAGTTACGTGTATGTGTGTATGTGTGTGTGTGTGGGGGGGTGCATGTGAATACAGTGCCTGCAGAGGCCCAAAGAGGCTTGTCAGGTCCACTGCTGCACAAAAGGGTCATGAGCCACTTGGTGTGAGTGCTGAGAGTCAGACTCCAGTCCTCTGGAAGAGAGGTTCTCTTGCCAGCTGAGCCATCTTTGCAGCCCCCCTTTGAGATGTGTGTGTGTGTGTGTGTGTGTGTGCACCTGTAAGCATATTCAGAGGTCAGGTGTCTTCACCTATCAGTGAAGGGTCTGATTTGATTTGAGGCAGGGTCTCTCCCTGAACATAGGGTTCCTGTTATCTTAGACTGGAAGCCAGCAAGTTCCAGAGTCCTCTCGTCTCCACTTGCCCCTGAACTTGGGTTATAGGTGTGTGGGAAGGAAGCTCAGCTTCTTATATGGATCTTGGGATCTGAACACCACTCATGATTGCTAAGCAAGTTTTCTTGCTGGATGGATCTTTCCAGCCCCGACCTCCATCTTTTTTTTTAATCTTTTTTCTTTCTTTCTTTCTTTCTTTTCTTTCTTTCTTTCTTTCTTTCTTCTTTCTTTCTTTCTTTCTTTCTTTCTCTTTCTTTCTTCCTTCCTTTCTTTTTCTTTCTTTCTTTCTTTCTTTCTTTCTTTCTTTCTTTCTTTCTTTCTCTCTTTCTTCCTCCTCCTCCTCCTCCTCCTCCTCCTCCTCCTCCTCCTTCTTCTTTTACTTCTTTACTGTGGGCCACACATGCTGATAGAGAGCAGACCCCAAGTGCTCTGGTTCTGAAGACTTTCTCTTAGGGCTCATTCTTCCTTAGGAGGCATGCCCAGGTGCTCAAGAAGCAAGGATTATACTTCAGTTCAGTGAAAGAAGCCATTCCCTGCATTCAGATGTGCTGCGGGCCGCAGGAATATATTGTAAGAACTCAGCTGGTTATGGCAAAGTCACTACCTGGAGGGATCAAGGAATTCCTCCAGAGGAAGCCAAATTCCAAGAAGCTTTTGGTATTACTTGGCTTGTTATATATCAGCTGTCTTCTGTTATGAAAATCATGTGTGCCTTCATAGTTTTTCCAATTGATTTTTCCCTAAGAAGAGCTTAGTGGACTGATCACTCTCAGGACATACACATTCAAGGTATTTGGAGAACAGCCTCAGGAAAGGCTTTCTCTGGAATCAGATACCTCCCTTAGCCACTTTCAAGGACTAGCAGTAATAACAGTCCACATGCTAGTCTCCTGATTTAAGGTAAATTCCACAAGGAGACACCACCTAGGTCAGGTGGACTCAAGTAATAGTTTTACACAATTTAGCTTGGACCCTCCTTTCTTACAGCCTTACTAACTTTATAGACCTTTAACTCCTTACCTAACCACTTCTAGGAATATTTAGATAACCCTCTGCACTGACAGCTATGCTCAGCCCGAACCCCAGTTCAAGCCTCCCTGTAATTATCATCATTGGCAGCATCCAGTCAGGTCCATCCCCAGATGGAGGAAAGTACCTTATCAGAGATACCTCTGTTCTCTCTAAGAACAGACTTAAGCATCCAGACTACCTGTTTGAGAAGGCCTGGCGGATGTGCCAATTAAGCTTAACTTCCTCCTTTCCCAAATCTTACCTCTAGTTCCAGATCTCCCTTTAACTATCACCAGAGGCATCTAGCTGTACACAGGTTGCCTAGTGATTGAGTACACTTTCCCCCACCCTGCAGAAAAACAGCAGATAGCTTGGACAGATAGGAGCCACAGGAAAAAGGAAGGCAGTTTTATTTTCTCCCATTGATATAGCAACTTATGGATTTTTAATATTTTCTATCAGCCACATTTAAGACTATAGTGGAGCACATAAGATCCCTCTTCTTAGATATTACCCGAATTTAGCCTTTAGATAATTCATTAGTCACTTCCCTTTGGGTTGCAAATGGTAATTAACAATTACTGCCCCTCTATGTGATTCGTATCACCCCTCCATTTGACCCTGAAAGTGGACAATCACTGCTGAGGATATTCGGGCCAGGTGATTTGGGTGGAGGGGGAGATTGTGATTGTTTGGGTATAAACTGTAAAGCTAGAGATGGATGACGGATTAAAGTGAATGGACCAAAGAACTTTGAGTGTGTAGATTGATTCGCCGATCTTAAGAATAGATTCTCAGCTGGTTGTAGATTCTTCCCCGGGCCCTGGAAAAGAGACTATTAGGGGCTGGACCCCAATAGTCTTTAATACAGATGCTGCCTGCATCTGTGTCTGTGAACCCCATTTCAATGCTTGCTTTTCCTCACTCTCCAGGAAGACATTGCAGTGCCCGATGATACTCTTTTGAATGGTGCTTCTTTTTCATTCTTTTCTTAGTGATTCTTGCCTCCTGGGTTCCTTTTTTTGTCATTGTTGTTTCGAGACATTGGTTCTCTATGTAGCCCCAGCTGTCCTGGAACTCCTGTCTTTTGCTCTTTTGGGTGCCTGCCACCCAGTTCCCAAATAAATCACACACAGAGACCTTTCCTTACCTATAAATGCAGACCTTAGCTTGGCTTGCTGCTAGCCAGCTTTTCTTTACTTAAATTATCCCATCTACCTTTTGCCTCTGGGATTTTTCCTTTTCTTACTTCTGTATATCTTACTTTCCCTCTTACTCTGTGGCTGTGTGGCTGTGTGGCTGTGTGGCTGTGTGGCTGGCCTTAACATCCTCCTCTCCTTGTTCTCTTGTTCCTCCTTGATTTCCCTCTTTCTCTTTTTCTCCTTCTATTCCTTCTCTCCACCTGCCAGCCCCACCTATCCTTTCTGTTACCTTGCTATTGGCCATTCAGCTCTTTATTAGACCAATCAGGTATTTTAGACAGGTAAAGTAACACAGCTTCACAGAGTTAAACAAATGCAACATAAAAGAATGCAACACATCTTTGCATCATTAAACAAATGTTCCACAGCATAATCAAATGTAACACATCTTAAAATAGTATTCTACAACAACTTGCACTGTAGATCAGGCTGGCCTCAAATTCAGAAATCCACCTGACTTTGCCTCCTGAGTGCTGGGATTAAAGGCATGCGCCACTGCTGCCCATCAATTTCTGAGTCCTTTGTAGTATTTATGTATCCTAGATATACTGCCTCTTGGCATCACCAGGCATAGAGTAGGTGGTTAGTCAACACCAGCCAGCTTACTGAATAGAAAAAAAAAACCAAAAACATCTTCTTCAAAAAGACAAGTATTCCCTCCTGCCAGTGATACCTGGGAGTTACAGCCAGGGAGTTCTTTTCAGACCTCTGCTCAGATCAAGCCAGGATTCTTGCCCTTGGTATAGAAAAGCATTGCAAGATGTGTATGGGTGTTTTGCTTGCATACATGTCCATGCACCACTTTTGTACAATGCCTGTGGGACCAGAAAAAAGCATTGGATCCTTTGGAACAGGAGTTGTAGACAGTTGTGAGCTACCATGTGGGTGCTAGGAATTGAACCTAGGTACTCTGGAAAAGCAGCCAGTGCTCTTAACCACTGAGCCATCTCTCTAGACCCTTTAGAAGGAATTTTAAAATTGACTTAAGTGTGCCAAGAAAGAGAAGTGCCCAGGAAAAGATAGCGTACACCCAAGTGTGGGCTTCTTAAGACAGTTGTGCACAAGGGCCTTAACAATAACCAAGTACATGGTTTTAGTCATTTTCAAGTTATAGGGTTGGAAGGGTCTCTAAGGGACCCCTCTATTCTTTTTCAGTAAATGTGGTCCTAGTGTGGTTTCTGGGGTACACTGGATGGGATTACAATAAAGTAAACTTATAGGTCATAAGGGTTGCATATGGAGAAGGGCACATTTTTACTGCAATCAAAGTTAGTATTTTGGTTTTTGAAATTCCAAGAAAATTGCAAGTTTACACCTGGGAAAGGAGGAAGGCCATATACACTTGGGCCTCAAGCATAGCACAGCACATTGCTCTCTTAACATTTTTATTTGAAATATTGCTGTATAAGAGGAATATTGTCTCTACATATGGCAAGTATTGTTAACTGCCCTCAAATTCTTATGGAGATGCAAATCTTATGGAATGGTGACAGCCATTCTCTGGCCCCTACGTGGAGATGCTGTGAAGATGAACTAAGAGGAACCTGTGCAAATCTCACCTCTGATAAACCACCAAGTGCTGTGCACCTTGAGACACAGAGAGAAGTGGGGAAAACACAGCCTGGCTCTGAGCCATGAGGTCTCGGTGACTTTGGGCACAATTGGACACACAGTGACAATAGTTCTTTGTGAGCTGCCAGCTGGGTCTGGATGCCTATTTCCACTGTAGCCAGCAGGGCAAGGGGAGACTGTCAGGCTCCCTGTTCTACATCTGGAAGAATCACTCTCAATGCGACAATCACCTTCGACCTTCCAAGGATGTCACCACTCTGAGCTTTCACTAATCATCAGCATCATCATTTAATTGCTGCTGTCATCGTTGTTTTGAGATCGAGTTTCATGGAGCCAAGGCTGACCCCAAACTTACTACACAGTGGCTAGCCTTCAGCGCCCGATCCTCCTGCCTCTACTTTCCAAGTGCTAGGTGTGCAGAATGGTGCCGCCACACCCAGCTCTCAAATCCTCAGCCAACCCATTCTGGATTTTATTGTTGTTGGTGGTTTGTTTTCCAGACACAGCTTCTCTCTGTAGCCCTGGCTGTCCTGGAACTCAATCTGCAAGGTGGCCTTGAACTCAGAGAGCTACCTGGCTCTGCCTCTCAGGTTCTGGGATTCAAGACATATGTCACTGTGCCCTGCAACCAACCCATTCTTGGTCAACAACTGCAGTTAAGTGTTTTATGAACAAGCTACCTGGGACAGTTCTATCAAAAACTGCTACCTCTGAAACAGACAGGAAAGGAGGGTGCAGACAGCACCCACATAATGGCTCATTTTTATTGAGAGCATCTCTTTATTTTTTCAGATCTATTCTTACTACTTTTAATTGTGTGTTTGTGTACACATGTACACAAGTATTCGAGGAGACCAGAGCAGCATTGGAATCCCCTGGAGCTGGAATCACAGGCCGTTGTGAGCAGTCCAGTGTTGGTGATGGGAACCAAACTTGGGTCCTCTGGAAGAGCAGTACATGCTCTTAACCACTGGGCCATCTCTCCAGGCCAAGAGTTTATCTTTAAATGCTAATTATGAGTTGAACACTATTTTTAAGCTGATCTAATTTATGGCTATTTTCATATATGTTCTTAGTATATAAAAAAGGGGCTTATATAAATATACATATAAACTTGTGTGTGTGTGTGTGTGTGTGTGTGTGTGTGTGTGTGTGTGTGTGTAGAAACGGGGTAGCTTGTGTAGCCCAGGCTAGCTTTGAAATTGCAAAGTAGCCGAGGATATCCTTGAACTTTTGACTCTCCTGCCTTCGCTTCCTGAGTGTTGGGGCGATAGTGACATGCTACCATATGTGAGTCTACTGTTTAAAGCAGTTAAGAAACTATAGTGTCATTTACAGAAACATTATTTAGAGAATATTTATATTAAAAGACAAAAAATAGTATAAGTCCACTTAAAGTCTTGTGTTCTAAACATAGTGTACCCACACGCAGGCCTGCCCCTGGGGGAGAAAACATGGGCCTGCCTGGAAGGTGCCGGGCAGATGGGGCACTGTTATGGTGAGCAAATTGTACGGTGTGTTATAGGAGAGAGCCAGAACAGTCCATGTCCTGTAGACAGAGGCGTAGCTGAAGGGTGAAAGTGGTGAGGAGCAGGCTAAGGTGGTGGCGTGATCGCCACTCAGCCACATGGTGACGTCTGGGCCCTGATGCAGCCGAGGTCTGTGTCAATGTGAGCTTCTAAACACAAAAACCATGTTCTGGGTTGACATACTTCAGTTAACAAGAACAGTTAGCCAGAAGGGGAGCTACAGAAGCCGAAAAGCAAGGTGAGTTCATTTAGAGACTTTTCCGGAACTATATGGACTTTGATGGATTAGATTTCTGTTTCGTTTTGGCAGGCGGTGCTGTCTACGTGCTGAGTTGTACGTACGGCCTGAACGGCACTTCCATCAGGGAGTCAGTTGTGCTAAGGTCTGCGGCTTCTGTTGCCAGCTGGCTCACTCTTGACAGGTTAGCTTTTCCCAGACATCAAGGGGTTCCACGTGTAGAGGAGAATACCATGTCATTCCCGGGGCATGGCTCCTTTGCTGGGGTTTGAATCCTGCCTCTGCTTGCTGGTTGTGTGAACTGTGGTGAGCCACTGAAACCCTATTTTCTCCATTGTAAAATGGGTTTGATGACAGAACACACATTCCCTGGGACTGTTGTGGGATTTTGATATAAAGAAGCATGTAGAACAGTGGTAGGCGTAAAAAACAAACAAAATAAAAAAAAAAAAAGAAAAGAAAAAAAGAAAAACAACCCGCTGTACCTCTGTGTTGAGTGTCAGTCAGAAATGATTAAGAGGAAACAAAAAGCATGAAGTTTCCATTGCGTTCTAATCTTAAAGACCTAGACCCACAAAATAGGCTGTTTCGGTGCAGGAGTCTGGAGTGTAGCAATGTATAATCACTGAAGTTTATGTGTGTCAAATGCAGAAAGTTAAAGGCTTGAAACACTGGCAGCTCATTGCGTTTCAATTATAACTCACTATGTGTAAAAATACATAGAAACATCTAGCAATTTAAAGGTAGGCTACAGGTGGATGGGGACTTTGTGTAAGCTGTTGGGAGACACCAGTGTGCAGCCCTGAAGAGCTTTCTGCCTTTGCCTTCCCACAAAGATCCAAGCTCTTTTCAGGCCCATGCCTGTTTCCGCTACATTCAGCAGAGAGGGGGAGCTGTGTTTGATCATTGGGGAAGTTGTTCTATTACACAAGAGACTCTGAATTGCAGGATTCCCGGGGTCCCTACCCACATGTAGGGAGGGGTGTAAATCTGCAGGCCTCAAGACTGCAGTGGGGCGTGCTAGGAATTCCTGGAGGCCTCGAGGAACTAATACAAGCAAAGGTGGACCTCCTCACCTTAATCCTGATGTGGAGAGGATTCTAAATATGTGTATTCAGAAATATGTGAAATCACATTTATTCTATCTGAGCTGTGCTGTCCAGTTCAAATAACACGTTTTAAGTTTTCTAGGAGTCACTTTTTCTTTTCTTTTCTTTTTTTTTTTTTTTTGAGATGGTTTCTCTGTGTAGCTCGGGTGCCTGTCCTGGATCTCGCTCTGTAGACCAGGCTGGCCTTGAACTCACAGAGATCTGCCTGGCTCTGCCTCCCGAGTGCTGGGATTAAAGGCGTGCGCCACCACTGCCCGGCTTAGAAGTCACATTTAAAAACTAAGAGGAGGGGCCTGGGGAGATGGATCAGTGATTAAAATGCAAACATGGTGACCTCGGTTCAGCTCATCAACACCCCTGTAAAACACAAAAGCTGCATGTGTCGTCGTGTGCCTGTGACCTCAGTGCTGGGGTCAGAGACAGGTGGATTCTGGGGGTTCCGCAGCAGCCAGGAGCTTCCAGGTCCAATGAAAAACTCATCTCAAAAGGTAAGATGGAGAAATGACTGAGGGAGATATCCCCATGCCAGCCTCTGGCCCCCACATATGCCTGTGAGGGTGAAACACACACACACACACACACACACACACACAGTGAGGGGAGACAGGTGAAATTAATGTATTGTGTAACTAATGTAGCCAAAACACCATTAGTCATGTAATTGATATAAAATTATAGAGTAAGCTGTTACAGTTACTTTTAATAGGCCTTTAAAATACAACACATTTTACCTTTATGGCGTAGCTCAATTTGGGGCTAGCCACATTTAAGGTAACTGAGAGTCACATGCAACTCATGACTGACTGACTGCCTTACTAGGTAGTCAAGTGCCCGTCTGGTGAGAAGCCACATCGTTTTTTTTTTGTTGTTGTTTGTTTTGTTTTGTCTTGTCTTGTTTTGTTTTCTTAATGGGAATTGGCCACTAGGTGGAGCCAGTCAGTGCTCATTCTGAAGGACACTTGAGAAAGATCCCAGAAGGGAGGGGAAGGCAAGGTAATTTATTAGGCTGTCCTTGCCTCACCCCACAGTTCCCTGAGAGGACTCGTTGCAAAGAGCTGTAGTGTGGTCCTGCACAAACTTCCTGGAACAAAATATATAGTCTCTCAGACCTGCATGGGCGGCTGGGGCAATGGGGCAGTGTGAGCCAGACAGCTGGATGGGATACCAGCTGGAACTGGCTGCTTTTGAACTGTCAGGCTTCCAGGTGACACAGAGGCGCTTTCCCACGAGGGAAACTTCTGTGCAAAGCCGTCCTTAGGACGTCAGCTAGCCCAGCAGATACTGTCGGGCTTTACAAGAAGACAGCATGTACACTCGTGACTCACTCCTTAGAAGGAGATTTTGAAAGGAAACATGGAGCCTACTTGTTTCTTTGTAAAAATCCTATAAAAAAAGGCATTTTAGCTGCGAGTCTTTCTTGCCCAAACAAGCCTTGACAGCTAGGTGGAATTCTTCTCCTTACTTTCTCATGGAGAGGTATAGAAACTCGTCACAAACGTACTTCATACGTAAGAATACTTGGTTCCCCAAATGTGGCATGCTCAGTTGTACCCTGTGACAGAGCAGTCCATGGAGAGTCCACTGTTTTTACAATGTGGAATGGGTCAGCGTTCTGAATATTCCTATCCACTCCATAGGCCGCACAAAAAGTAAACTGAACGGAATAGTTAGAAGACATAGACCAGACACTGTACTTACCTTTCGACCTGTTGGAACAGTGGTTCTCAACCTTCTTAATACTGCAACCCTTTAATACAGTTCCTCATGCTATAGTGACCCCCAACCATAGAATTATTTTCATTGCTACTTCATAGCTAAACATTTGCTACTATTATGAATCACAATGTAAACATCGGCTACGCAGGGCATCTGCTGTGTGACCCCTGTGAAAAGATCGTTCTATGCCAAGAGTTGCGACCCACAGGTTGAGAACTACTTCCTTAAGCATCTTACTTTCTGGGCTCTGACCCAGTATGTGATCTGTATCTCTACTGGGAGACCAGAGTGTTGGGAGCAGGTACCTTGGGTCCCAATTTTCAGAAGCTGATGGGGACCACTTCCAATATGGGGACTGAGCTGAACACCTGTTACCGTACTTGAAAGAAGTCACTAGGTGAGTCCCTACAACTTGCCTGCTCTGATATTTTGAAGTGGCTGATGGCCTGCTATCAGCCTGTGTTCCACCCAGGAGGCAGCATGTCTCCTCAAGTCTAACCCTCCAGAAGTCTGCTCTGCAGGTGGCCCCAGTGCTGAGTCACAGCAGAGGAGGGAGGAGCATTGTTCTGCAATCTGAGGACCAGGCTTGTCAAGGACCCAGCAGCACCTGCTAGCAGAGGCTAGCTGCCAGCCAGCCCCAGTGTATCACCAGAAAATGGCCACCCGTCCCCAGCTGCTCTCTATTACATTTATTACCACATACATTGGCATTGCCCAGGGGTCAACACAAGCTGCCACAGCTGAGGTACAATGAGAGTGAAGGAGAGGTACCGAGAGGTGTGACTAGTTGACTAGTTGACTAGTTAGCTAGTTAGCTCTGACAGGGCCGAATGGGACAGCCCTGCTGGTAGGGCAGAAGCATCAGCTGGCTTTGGAAATGCCTTGGAGTCCAAATACGGCTTTTCTAGATGTTTAAAACCTCGGGTCCATGGATTTCTGGACGTCAGACAGCCACAGATATAAAGGAAATGTTATGTCCATGTGCACAGGAACATTTCTCTATAGTTTGAGTAAATTGATGGAAGAAAATAATAAACACCTCCGTATCCAATGTCTCTGTGAAAAGGAGACAAATAATCTCGGTGTTTAGAGGAACTGCTTTAATAAACCTCCACACAGAAGAGTGATATCCTACCAGTCCTGGAAAAATGAGCTTCACAACAAGGAGAGGAGGAAATATTTAGGATCTATTTTTTTTTTAAAGACAAGATCTTAATATGTAGCCCTAGGTGGCCTGGACTTTGATGTGTAGACCAAGCTGGGCTCAAACTCACAGAGATCTCCTGCCTCTGCCTCCAAGTACTGGGATTAAAGGCGTGTGCACCATGCCTGGCTCCAACAATATATTTTTTAAGATATTCTTATTCTTATGTGTATGAGTGTTTTGCTTATATGTGTATGTACACACCATATGTGTGCCTGGCCCATGAAAGCCAGAAGAGTGTGCGGGATCCCCTGGAACTGAAGTCACAGTCATGTGGGTGCCGGCTGTAAACCTGGATCCTTTATGTAAGCAGCAACGACTCCTGACTGCTGAGTCACTCTTCAGGTGTACCCCCCAAGAGCAATTCTCTAATAAGGAAACACTCTCTGTATCTGCACTTCTTACTTACTGGTAGTTTGAATGTAATCGGCCCCATAATCCCCTAGGGAGTGACATTATTAAGGAGAAAGTGTGGCTTTGTTGGAATGGGTATGGCCTTGTTGGAGGAAGCATGTCACTGTGGGGGTGGGTTTTGAGATTTCCTATGCTCAGGATACCACCCAGTCGACTTCTGTTGCCTGTAAGATGTAGCACTCTCAGCTACTTCTCCAGCACCATGTCCGCCTGCACTCCACCATGCTCCTTGCCATGATGATAATGGACTGAACCTCTGAACTGTAAGTGAGCTCTGTAGTTGAAAGTTTTTCTGGTCCTGCAGCTGCTCAGACCCAAGTAAACTCACAGAGGCTTATATTCTTTTCAAACTATGACCATAGCAGGCTTCTTGCTAGCTAGCTCTTATATCTTAAATTAACCCATTTCTATAAATCTAGACTTTGCCACGTGGCTTGTGGCTTACCGGTTCTTTACATCTTGCTTCTCCTGAAGGCGACTAGCAGCATCTGCCCCACTCTCCTTTCTTCTCTCTCTATCTCTCTTGGATTTTCCCGCCTGGCTCCATCCTGCCCTGCCATAGGCCAATGTAGCTTTATTTGTCAACCAATCAGAGCAACACATATTCACAGCATACAGAAAGACATCCCACAGCAGAGCTCCCTCAATGAAATGTTTTCTTTATAAAAGTTGCTATGGTCATAGTGTCTCTTCACAGCAGTAAAAACCCTAACTAAGAAACTGACCCTCTCAAAGATGATGTTCTGAAGGGCTAAATGGCTTATCTGGGTCACACAGCTTTGAGAGACCAGTCTCTGGGGCTAACCTTAAGTGCTTGCTCTGAGACCTGAGTTTTGCCTCTTGTCCTGGGCTGCAGCTGACTGTACCTGTTCCAGTTATGACACCAGCTATCTTGTCTTTCATATCAAGGGATAAAAACGTGACCAGCTTCAGCCAATGCTATGTTGCTTAGGGGTCCAGTGCACTCATGTGTGTGGAGATCATAGCTATGGAGATATGGATGAGAAATACTTGAGAGAGCTGCTATTTCAGCTTTCTTTGGGGATTCTGAGAGAGAATCCTGGAGAGGGGACAGGGGGAAGGGCCCCAGAGCCAGTGGCTTGGCCTGCTCACACAATAGTAATAATTTTTGCTTCCTGACAACAGAACAGGTTCCCTGACTCCCAGGTCACAGAATTTGCTCTCTGTCAAATTGGCCTCCAGAGCATCAACCGCTGTGGTGGTTTGAAGGACAATGGCCCCTGTAGGCTCATATTTTGAATGCTTGGTCACCAGGTAGTGGCACTCTGATAGCATTAGAGGGATTAGGAGATGTGGCCTTGTTGGAGGAAATGTGTTACTAAGGGTAGGCTTTGAGCTTTCAAAAGCCCATGCCAAGCCTCAAGTCTCTTCTGCCTACAGATCAGGAAGAGGTTCTCAGCTACTGCTCTGGTGTCTGCCTGCATGCCTGCCATGCTTCCCACCATGCTGACCGCCACGATAATGAACTAAACTTTTGACACTATAAGCAAGCTCCCAAGTCAATGCTTTCTCTTATAATAGTTGCCGTGGTCATGGTGTCTCTTCACAGTAACAGAGCACAGACTAAGATACACAGTACTCACCTGAGCAAGCCTACCAACAGAGGAAAACCTCTGTTCTTCTTTGAGGATTTAAGGAACATCTGAACAGCCTCTGATGTATAAGGGTATTATTCCTAGTAGGGAAAAAGAAAAGACTAAATGGTATTGTATATACTGAGCCTACTCCATTTTATAAGTGCCTTTCATGTCCCAAATAGCATTTTAGAGTAGACAAGATATATTCACATTCTTGAAGAATACTTACATGTTAGTTAGACATTGTCTCACTGTGACGGAATGCCTGACATGACTTGAAGAGAGAAATGGTTTATTTGCTCAGCATTTCAGAGGGTTCAGACAATCCGTGGTTGCTTGGCAACATGGGCTTGGGTAGCATACTGTGGCATTGGGGCTATGTGGTGGAGGGTGAAGGTGGGGGATGTGGCAATGCGAACAGGATAACGCTACCAAGAACATGTTCCTGGTGACCTGCATCCTCTAACTAGGCCCCACCTGGAGAAGCCATTCATATCCAAACTGCCAAACTGTACCAGTTACTTTTCTGATTGCTACAATACACCTGACAAGAGCGGTTTATTCCGGCTCACAGTTTGATGGCACAGTCCAACAGAGTGTGAGGCAGCTGGTCACATCATACCCAGTCAAGAAAGCAGAGAAAAATGAATGCTGACATTCCACCTACTTTCTCCTTTCTATACAGTCTGGAACCCCAGCCCATAGAATAGTGCTATGTATTGTTAGAGTAGCTCTCTGTAGGGTGAAAAGGGCTAAGGAAAAAACACCCTGACCCTGACTTGACCCCAGGACCAGGGCTTGAAATCTCACCAATCCCTGAGTTTGCCCCCGAGTCAGGTTGCAGAATTCTACCAACCACTGAGGTCCCTGAGCATGAAAACTCACCAGTCCCTGAGCTCCCTGAGCACAGAATCCCTCCCACCAGTCCCTGAGCTCCCTGAGCACAAATCCACCAAACCCAAGGCACCCTGGAAAGCTCTGCTTTCCAACAGACCTTGCCAGGGTCCAGCCTCGGCTTGCGTTCAGGTCCTAAATTGAGGAAGGGGCATCGGTACAAGGAAAACTTCTGACCACTGAGTGGATTGCACTCAAGTGGCCCTGGATAGCTCAGGCCATCTTTATTTATACTTAAACGGAGATTTTCTTACCAGGGTTACATGAGCAGCTTTATTATTGGCTTCTGTTTTTGACTTTAAGAAATACATTGTGATCATTATGACCATTGTTCCCCTTTATGCTTCCCCAAATACACTTTCCCAACCCCTGCATAAGCTTATTCTAGACACAGAGTTCAGCAGGTTTCAGTCTCTGCTAAATATCAAGAACATGCTGCTCTTGAAGCATTTATGTCAGCTGGCAGCCACTTGTGGTTACAAAGTTAAAAAGTAATAGACATGGGCACTGCTTTAAGGACAATATTCAAGCCCAGACAATTCTTTCTTGTCTGCAAGATATGCTTTTATACAGTTCTCTGTAGTTAGAGTTTTCCTGCCTGGCCCACAGTCAGGACAAATCTCTCTTACCCGCCAGTCCCACAGTCACTCAGACCCAACCAAGCAAGCGCATAGAGACTTATATTGTTTACAAACTGTTCTCTTTTCTACAAGAGGGTCCCATGCCTCAATCTCTCTGTAGAAGGCAGACCCTGGTAAAGCACTCTTTTCCCATCTCACTCTACCATACTTCTTCACCAATGTAAGCTCCCGTGTATGGTAAAGATGGATCTACCCATCCCACACTTTGCATTGCATTTTTTCCTCTTGGAGCATACCAGATCCTACCAATGATTCTATGCTTGGTGTTCAGGGAACTTACTCTCAACAGTTGGCACTATGAGTATTCCTGAGGCTTTCCCCCTATTTTATGTATGCATACCCTGCTCTCCTTTCCAGAACTGTGAGATACGGTTAGTGTTCCAAGTGTTGTTTTCTCATATGTACCTAACTGTTTCTATTGAGTCAGAAAAGTTCCCAGGATTGGGAGTTGTAGTTAGTAACTCCAGACAAGAGATTTGAGAAGTATTAGCCCCCTGTTGAATCTTAAGGGAAAATATTCGAGAAAGAGTAAAATATCCAGGGAAAATAAGAGCTATTGCATGTGTGGCTGATAAAGTAAAACTGAAAAACACCCAAAGAATCACCAATATAACGAGAGAGAAAAGAGCCTGCAAACTGCAAGAATTCTGCCAATTCCTGTGCTGGCCTGTCCTTGCCAAGTGAGAGTATGTTTCCACCGGTGCCTTGCCCCAAGGAAACCCGTTGGGCAGGTAGTCATATGCTAATCCAAGACTTGGCTGCATAGCTCCTAACAAAACCTTGTATAAGCTCTGTACCCTGCTCAGTTTGCTGCTGTTTCTCACCCAAGGCAGCTACCTTCCTAGATGTTTACTTGATTGAGGTTTGTTGTGCAGTGTGACATTTTTCCCTAAGGAGAGCTCAGCTGTAACAACTTTCGCTGGAGCCCAAGCTGGAGCAGAGCAGAACTATAACACTTTGGCTGGGGAAACATTCCCCTAGCAGAGCAGGGTTGTTACGTTACTCTCTGGGGGACCTGAGCAGGGCTGTAACACTTCTCTGGAGCAGAGCAGAGATGAGCAGAGCTGTGTAACAACTTCCCTGGGGAAACCCTCCCCTGCTGGAGCACCGAGGAAACCTTTCCCTGGAGCAGGGCTGTAAGCTGCTATGCTTATGGTGACTTTGTGGTGTTCCTTGGCTCTCGACTGCCAGGACACCTTTCCCTCTGAGCTGCAATGTTTACTCTCCCCATCCTGATTAACCCTCCACAGAAACTCCTTCACAGATACACCCAGAGGTTTGTCTCCAAGGTGATTCTAGGATGACAATATTATATCCATCACACAAACCCCGACTCTATGGAGTATGTTTATATGCCAAATTCAGTGCTAAGTACATAGAATTCAGCAGTGAGCAAGTCATGTTTGGTCCTCATTTCTATGGTTTCATAGGCAGAGGACAAATGGCTAGCTGAAGGTCACAAATTTAGTATTGAAGAAGGGGACCCCCTGCGAATGCATCATTCTTACATTTAAGACATTTTCATGGAATCTGGAGGGTCATGGATGGGAAATGTAACCACACTTGGTAAATAACACCATTGGGCACTAGAGTTGGGTGTTAGGGCCAGACTGGGGCCAATAATGCATGAAGTTCCTGACTCCCACAAGAATGATTGGATCCCCAGCCAGGCATTTTATTCTGACAAAGGAACAAACCTAAAAAGCCCTGGCAGATTTCAGCCGCTCACTAGGAAGCAGCATGGCTTTTCTAGATGGTGCAGCTTTGCTGCCCTGCCCAGTGGGCCTTGTCTAGGCCATGCAAGTGCTCCATGAGCAGCAGTACCCACATGGACACTCACGCCCAGATATTTCCAACTCAGCACCAACACCCCATTCCTGACCCCACAGTATTTAAACCTCTACATTTCTCTCTAGACCAGAGAATCTCAGCAAGGAGAATATGATCTAAAGCCCGCCACCCCTGGAGTTTAGCAGCCTAACACAGAGCCCAGCAGTGGTTAACTTTTTCTTGCCTTGTTCTGAGGAGTGGTGTGTATACTCCTACCCAGCCACATGAACATAAGGGCAAGGAGCCATTGGGACTCAATGGCACATTGAGATGTGCTGCATGGCTTGTACTGTACCAGATGGTGCAGGTACAAAAGCAGCCACACTGTTTTCTGTTCTGCCCTGCAGTGTCATGTAAAATCAGTTATACTGTAATGCACCAAGACAGGAGCAATGCATTGGAGTATTAAGAAATAGAGGACAAATCCAGCTTGGGAGGGAAAGGGAGGAATGGGGAGATGTTTCCTGATGTGATGGTGTTTCCTGATGTGATGGTGTCTCCATGTGTAAGCTGGACTTCAAGCATTTATCAGGCAATCCAGGGAGGAAAGCTCCCAGTTTTGCTAATTCTGAAAGCAACATTTCCTCTTCCTCTTCCTCCTCCCCTTTCTTCTTCTTCTTCTTCTTTGAAATGCCCCCCCCCCCCCCCCGTCTCAGTAACTTAGCCTAAGAAACGGCCTTGAGACAGATAATTGGGAAAGTAACCTTGAGTCAAAGCAGGAGATATCAAACACCCAGTCTTGGGAGGAACAAACCTTGAGTCAGAACAAGATATCTATAATTGGCTACCTGGCCTTGGAGAACAAACAGCTGCACATTTCTGAACATTAAAGATAGTCCCCAAGTTCACCCTGGCCTTATTTGAATTAACCAATGGGAACCCTGTAACTATGCTTCTCGCTTCTGTAACCGTGCTTCTGCCCCTAGGACTCTATAAGAAGTCCCCCTTCCCCTAGGAAGGCGCGCAAGTCCTCCCAGAGACTTGTCGCCCCAGGTACCTGTGTATTCAAATAAACCCTCTTGCTGTTTGCATCTGATCCGTGGTTTAGGCGTGTTCCTTGGGTTTGGGGTCTCTCCTGAGGGAAGATCTCCTGTTGGGGGTCTTTCATTGGAGGTCCCACCGAGATTGAGACCCCTCCCCAGGACCACCGACCCACCGTCAGGAGGTAAGCCGGCCGGCCTCACTATATGTTGTCCCATCTGATTGTTGTTTGTCAGTCCGCGTGCCTGATAATCTGTCTGTGCGGTGGGGCCAGAAGGAGCTGACGGGCTTGGACTTCGCCCACTGTGACCCTGGAAGACGTTCCACAGGTGTCTGAAGTCCCCTCAGGGGCACGGTTTTTCGGGGCCACTCACGAATCCGAGGGATATGTGATGTTGGTTGGAGAGGAGGGATCCGGACCCTCACAGCACTCTCCGTCTGAGTTTCTGCTCTCGGTTTGGAGCCGGAGCCGCGCAGCGCGTGTCAGTCTTGTTTGCGTTTGTCTGTCGTTTGTTATTTTCTGTCTGAGCGCTCTTCTCCTAGAAACAGCTATGGGACAGACTGTCACCACACCCTTGAGCCTCACACTTGACCACTGGTCAGACGTGAAAGCACGAGCCAACAACGAGGGACTTATGATCGAGAAAAAAAATAGATCACCCTTTGCGAGGCTGACTGGGTCACAATGAATGTAGGATGGCCTCGCAAGGGAACTTTTAACCTCAATTTTATTTTACAGGTGGAGGGAAAAGTCTTCGCTCCGGGTCCCCATGGCCACCCGGACCAGGTTCCATACATCGCTATATGGAAACTCCTAGCGACTGAATCCCCCACCCTGGGTTAAGCCGTTTCTCTCCCTTCCAGTGCCCCAGGCCTCCCCCCCACAGCACCGCCGCCCCCTCTCGCCCCTCCTACCTCCTCCCTTTACCCTATTCTCCCACGAAAGGATCCCCCTAAGACCCCTGTCCTTCCTGCGGACCCCAATTCACCCCTTATTGACCTTTTGACAGAGGACCCACCGCCGTATCCGGGGAATCGGGCGCCGGAAGCGGCGGTCCCCGGGCCGGCCACGGCGGTGGCGGCGGCGGCCCCCATGCCGCCGGCGGTGGTCCCGGTGCCGGAGGCGGTCCCGATGCCGGCGGCAGTCCCGATGCCCGTGGCGGCCCCCCGTGCCGGCGCCGGAGAGACCGGCGGCAGTGCCGCCGGTGGTCCCTGAACATCCTCTACAGGGACAGCGGGAGGAGGAGAGCCTGGCTCCCTCCCCAATTGCTGGTCGCCTACGAGGAAAGCGCGATGAACCAGCCAAAGTATCCAGGGCCTTCCCCCTCAGGGAGGGACCCAATCACCAGCTGCAGTACTGGCCGATTTTCGGCCTCTGATCTTTACAACTGGAAGCAGCATAATCCTCCTTTCTTTAAGGACCCTGTTGCCTTGACTAACTTGATTGAGTCCATTTTAATAACCCACCAGCCTACATGGGATGACTGTCAGCAGTTACTGCAAACACTCCTGACAGTGGAGGAGAAGCAGCGAGTCTTCTTAGAAGCTCGGAAGCAGGTTCCTGGAGACGATAGAAGACCCACCCAACTGCCTAATGTTATTGATGCAGCCTTTCCCCTCACCCGCCCGAACTGGGACTTCATGACCCCAGAAGGTAGGGAGCACCTACGTCTCTTTCGCCAGTTGCTCTTAGCAGGTCTCCGGGGGGCTGCTAGGCGCCCCACCAATTTGGCTCAGGTTAGAAATGTGGTCCAGGGAAAGGATGAGACGCCGGCAACATTCCTGGAAAGACTTAAAGAGGCCTATAGGATGTATACCCCATATGATCTGGAAGATCCAGGACAGGCGCTGAGCATCATCTTGTCTTTCATCTATCAGTCAAGTCCAGATATAAGGGCCAAGTTACAGAGACTAGAGGGATTGAATTCGTTCAGTTTGTCAGATTTGTTGAAGGAGGCAGAAAAAGCTTTTAATAAAAAAAAAAAAAAAAAAAAAACTCCCAAAGAGCGGGAGGAGAGAATATGACAGAGACAGGAAGAGAGAGATAAGAAACGTCATAGAAAAATAAATAAAATCCTGGCCGCTATAATGTCTCAGGGACAGGTCAGAGAGGGAGTTAGGAAGGGAGATCAAAGAAGGACACCCCTTGACAAAGACCAGTGCGCCTACTGCAAAGCGAGAGGACATTGGGCTCATGACTGCCCAAAGAAACCCCGAGGGCCTGGAAAAACTAAGACAAGAGCCACGGACCTCCTCAATCTGGAGGATTAGGGAGGTCAAGGCCAGGAGCCCCCCCCCCCAGCCTAGGATAACTCTCAAGATCGGGGGGCAGCCAATGACCTTCCTAATGGACACCGGAGCTCAACATTTAGTCCTGACCCATACCGGAGGCTCTCTCAGTGACTGCACAGCTTTGGTCCAGGGGGCCACGGATAACAGGAGATATCAATGGACCACCGAGAGAAAGGTTCAGCTGACATCTGGACAGGTAACCCACTCTTTTCTGCATATACCTGATTGCCCTCACCCATTATTGGGCCGAGACCTGTTGACTAAGCTCAAGGCTCTGGACTTAAAGGATGCCCTCGCCACTTAAGGGCTTTGTTCCTCCCACATCAGCTCAGCATTATACACTGTCCCGGGCACCAAAAGGATGACTCTGTAATAGCTCGGGGAAATCGGCTGGCTGATCTGACGGCCCAGACAGTGGCCTTACAACCCCCTAGGGGCGACCAGCTGCTGGTCTTGCAGGACGACCAACAGCCAAGCAGGGACCCCATGCCCTACAGCCCGGAGGACCAGGAACTAGCAAAGAAAATGGGGGCGGAATGGAGCCCCGAACGACAAGCTTACATCATAGATGACAAATTAGTTATGCCAACTTCCCACACTAAATACATGCTCAAGTTCCTCCACGCGCTAACCCACTTAAGCAAAAACAAGATGAAGGCCCTTCTGGCTGATGAGGCTTCGAACACTGTATTATTGAATCAGGAACAGGTCCTCCAACAGGTGACTTCCAGCTGCCCTGCTTGTGCCCAAGTCAATCCAGAAAAAACCCATCTGAACAGAGGAAGCCGCCTGTGAGGCCACCGCCCTGGAGTCCATTGGGAACTTGACTTCACTGAGGTAAAACCCGGGCTGTATGGATACAGATACCTTCTGGTTTTTATAGACACTCTTTCAGGATGGACAGAGGCCTTCCCTACCAAGAAAGAGACTGCTACCATGGTAACCAAGAAACTCCTGGATGACATCTTTCCCAGGTATGGAATGCCCCAGATATTGGGGTCAGACAATGGGCCCGCCTTCATCTCCCAGGTAAGTCAGAAGGTGGCCAGGCTATTGGGGATCGATTGGAAACTCCATTGTGCATACCACCCCCAGAGCTCAGGATAGGTAGAACACATAAATAGAACCATTAAGGAGACTTTAACCAAATTAACGCTCGCAACTGGCACTAGAGATTGGGTGCTCCTACTCCCACTAGCCCTTTACCAAGCCCAGAATACTCCTGGGCCTCATGGCCTAACCCCGTTTGAGATTATATATGGGACTCCCCCACCAATAATAAACTTCCTCCATCCTGATATCTCCTCTTTTGCCACTAGCCCTACCCTGGAGGCGCACCTTCAAGCCCTCCAACTGGTACAAAAGACGATGTAAAAACCCCTGGCCGATGCCTACCGGGAGCAACTGAACCACCCGGTGATGCCTCACCCATTCAAGATTGGGGACTCTGTCTGGGTCCACGCATCACATATGAAGGCCGCCAAAGAACCCGACAAAGCTGAGAACACCAAGACATCTACATGGAAAGTTCAACGTTCCCCAAACCCACTAAAGATAAGACTTACCTATGGGTTCCCCTAATCCCCAAATAGCCCTCCTAACGTTAGGAGGGGCATCACCAGAATCCTGCTCATTTTATTATTTGGGCCATGCATCTTCAACAGATTGATACAGTTCGTCAAGGATAGGATTTCTGTTGGTCCTAACCCAGCAATATCAGAGGCTCCGACAGTCAGAGATGGAGCTGACCCCTTATTCTCCATCCTAAAATGAAAGATTCCATTTAAAACAAAAGAAAATGGGGGAATGAAATGCCCCCCCCCCCGTCTCAGTAACTTAGCCTAAGAAACGGCCTTGAGACAGATAATTGGGAAAGTAACCTTGAGTCAAAGCAGGAGATATCAAACACCCAGTCTTGGGAGGAACAAACCTTGAGTCAGAACAAGATATCTATAATTGGCTACCTGGCCTTGGAGAACAAACAGCTGCACATTTCTGAACATTAAAGATAGTCCCCAAGTTCACCCTGGCCTTATTTGAATTAACCAATGGGAACCCTGTAACTATGCTTCTCACTTCTGTAACCGTGCTTCTGCCCCTAGGACTCTATAAGAAGTCCCCCTTCCCCTAGGAAGGCGCGCAAGTCCTCCCAGAGACTTGTCGCCCCAGGTACCTGTGTATTCAAATAAACCCTCTTGCTGTTTGCATCTGATCCGTGGTTTAGGCGTGTTCCTTGGGTTTGGGGTCTCTCCTGAGGGAAGATCTCCTGTTGGGGGTCTTTCATCTTCTTCTTCTTCTTCTTCTTCTTCTTCTTCTTCTTCTTCTTCTTCTTCCTCCTCCTCCTCCTCCTCCTCCTCCTCCTCCTCCTCCTTCCTCCTTCCTCCTCCTCCTCCTTCTTCTTCTTCCTCCTCCTCCTGTTCCCCCTCCTCCACTTCTCTTCTCCTCCTCCTTCTTTTTCTTCTTCCTTCTTCTCCTCCACCTCCCCTTTTAAAAGAGCCCCTTGTTCAAGGACAAATGAGGAAGATTCACATTGTCTGTTTCAACTGGGGTTCCTCTACCCCACCTCAGGTAAGGAAGAAGATGCACCCAGAGGTTTATTCCTTCCTCTCCTGCAGAGTGGACCCATGGTCCAGGAACTTCTCCTTTCCTTCTGGAGTTTCTACAGCTCCCTGGCCAGGGATAACTCTGAAGGTGGTACTCAAGATATTTAAGAGGTTAAAGGAAAGATATGCTAAAAAGGACTTATTACTAATTCTGAACACAAATTTCATCCACTGTCACACTCTTTGGTATATAAGGTGGTGGTAGTGAGGTAATCTAGCACAGTTTTCTTTAGATTATTAGGTTCCCATGAATCTTTACAGATGCAAAAGTCATCTTCAGTTACACTATGATAAAAACACTTGACTGAGCAGCAGAGTCATATTTATTGTCATTGTGTCATGGTGCTATATTGTGAGTTTGTTCAGACGGATGTCTCACAGCATTCATTTCCTTGAGATTCCAATGAGCACTGGTTTGATTCTTTCAGATTAGCCAAAGGGAATTCATTTTGTACCTCTTTGTTGCTGAAGATGTCATTTCTCTCTCACTTAAAGATCTAAAATGTGAAAAGGGGGAAGAACATCTACAATGTGTGTTTTACCTGAACATGTATATTTGCAAAAAAGTTGCATACATCTGCATAGTCAATTGGCCGCCTTTCTCATTGCTCTGACAAAATGCCTATCTAAAGCAATCTCAGGATGGAGGGCTCATTGTAGTGGGGAAGGTATAGTGGCTGAATCTGGATTGGGGACTGTAGGGAAAAGGGCTGGCTAGAGAAACTCACCCTGACCCTGGAGCCCAGAATTAGGGAAGGATGGCTCAGATAAAGCCAGTGAGAGAAACACAGTTTAGTTCAGATCAGAGCCATCTCTGCCCCTGTCCAACTGACTTATGAAATCAACCACTCACAGAGCAGGACAGTAGAATCCTGGCCCTAGGGCCCAGGACCAGGGAAGGAAACACAGCCTGTGTTTGGGACCTTGGCCAGAGAAATGAACCAAGGAAACATGCCTTGACTCTGAAACCAGTACCAAAGAAACACTCGGCCCCTATAATCAGAGTCAGTGAATGAAATGTGCCCTGGCCTTAGAGGTAGCGTCAGAAAGCTAAGTAAGGCCAGTGAGAGAAACACAGTTTAGCTCAGATCAGAGCCGTCTGTGCCCCTGTCCAACTGACTTGTGGAATCAACCAATCACAGAGCAGGACAGTAGAATCCTGGCCCTAGGGTCCAGGACCAGGGAAAGAAACACAGCCTGTGTTTGGGACCTGAGCCAGAGAAATGAACACTTCATCCACAAACCCAGAACCCGGGAAATATGCCCTGACTTTTAAACTAGTACCAAAATAACACTCTTGGCCCCTAGAATCAGAGTCAATGGATGAAATATGCCCTGGCCTTAGAGGTAGTGTCAAAAAGCTAAGAAAGGCCAGTGAAAGAAACACAATTTGGCCCTGAAATCAGGGCCATCTCTGCCCTTTGCTCATAAAAACTGACCAATCCCTGGGAAGAAAATAAACTAACCAATCACAGTTGACTCCGCCCCCTAGACATCCTATATAAACTGCCCTGCCCGGTCAGTTGTGAACTGTTCTCTCCACCCTGGTAGAGACAGCTACTCTCCTGGACTCCTCCTTCCCAAATAAACCTCTTTCTCAAAAGAGTATTGGATGAAGACCTTCATTGACTGGTGAGCAGAAGAGCCTTGCTGGGATGTCCCGTAGTGGACTGAGCAAGGGAGAGCTGAGCAGAAGAGCCTTGCTGGGATGTCCCGTAGTGGACTGAGCAAGGGAGAGCTGGTAACACTGAGCCAGAGATTGTGGCTCTCCAGGAGAGGAGCAGGATTGCTGTGTCCTGTGGGGAGACCATCCCCCATCACACCAGGTATATCCTGACTTTCCCGAAGAGTCAGGATACCCTTCCTTGCTGAAGCAATTCCAGGCCTGACTCTCCCGAGAAGTCAGGAAACCTTCCTTTTCCATGGTTGGGTTGTTTCTTTGCAGTCCCAGCCATCACAGCTGTGCTAAACAGTTTTAGGTGTCCTGGACACCTTCAGGGCAGAGCTCTTGTTCTGAGTAGCTCAAGGTGTCCAGAATACCTCACCCTCTAGGGCTGAACTGTCTCCTTGCAGTTTCAGCCATCAATCTACTAACATTTTGGTGATGAAACCAGGGCACCAAACCCAGAGTTTTTGCAGTTTGTTTACTTGCATTTGGTGCCGAAACCCGGGGCACCAAACCCAGAGTTTTTGCAGTTTACTTACAGGGACCACCTGTTCAAACACATGAGCCTGCAGGTGATACCAGATTCAAACTGTAAAAGGCGGTAACTTTTCTCACTGCTTGCCATGTTTCCTCTTCCTAACTGCTTTTCTTTCACTATTCTGTCTATTCCCTTCTGTCTTAGTTCCTAGGGTGTACTCAGCAAGGATTTAGGGATTGAAAATGTCTTGAGTTAGACTACAATGAGCCGTAGGTTCACACCCTAGTACAAGGACACAGGCAGTTTCAGGAAGGCTCAGCCTTGATGAGATCAGCACCGTGGACAGCTCCCAAGACCCTGGCTAGTCAGGGACCATTCAGGTCAAAGGAACCCTTTCAGCACAGGTGGAAGGCAAGGGAATGCCTTCCCCCTGCTTCCTTTGACATGAAGTGTATGCCTCGTGATGACAACACCGTAAATGTGTCCCCAAATTAGCCTTTACCACTCTGCTATATGGTCCCAACACACCAGATGGTAGCAGATCTGAGCTTCTTTTGTTGATTGTCACACAATGAAAAATATCGTGGATGTCAAGGGTGGATCTAGGATATTGGCTTTCTCTAGGCAAAGCTTAAAAACAGTAAATCGTCGGGTGGTGGTGGTGCACACCTGTAATCCCAGCACTCAGGAGGCAGAGGCAGGTGGATCTCTGTGAGTTTGAGGCCAGCCTGGTCTACAGAGCTAGTCCAGGACAGGCTCCAAAGCTACAGAGAAACCCTGTCTCGAAAAGCAAACAAACAAACAAACAAACAAAAAACAAGTAAATCCTCCAGGAAGAAGTTCTGGAAACAGTTTCCAATAGAATTGCCACACTCTCCTCTGCCCCTACTCCCTGCCATGATACCTCACATACATCCCATCACAGCTTCTACAACTTGCTGTGTTCTTCTGTGTTACTGTAGACCTCCTTCAGAGTGGGCCACCTGTCTCCTCTGAGTAAGATGTCACATTAGATGCTCAATAAATTCTGTTGAATAGATTCAGGGGAGCTACATGAATCAGTACTGGGGGCAAGTTTCCCATGATCAAACCCTGGCCAGGAAGATTAGCAAGAAAAGCTTTATAATTCCTGACAGTGTGCCCTTTTCTTGTCTTCTTGAAGGACACTTCAAGCATGATGACTGATGACCTAGCAAACAGGGAAAATGATTACTGACTGCCAATGTTTTTTTCCATGTTGCTTGCTGGCTATTAGAACAACATTGAAATGACACCATGGAAGCTTCTGGACAGTGTAGTGAATTCAGGCTGTCGAATGGTTCAGTGTTTCCAAGACTAAAGATGAAAATCTTCCAGAATAAAAAAACAAACGGTATAAAGCTGTGTGTGATGTCTCATGCCTATGATCCCAGCAGTTGGGAAAAGAAGCAGGAAAATTTCCATGATTCCAGGCGAGACTGGGCCACAGAGTGCATTCTAGTCTATCCTAAAGTAGAGAGTAAGACCCCTGTCTCAAAAACAAAAACCAAACAGAAAAACTAAAAAAGTAATAAAAAATACAAAGGGCAGATGAGACTCTGAGCATCTTTGTGAGGCATAAGGCGTACTCTAGAGAGAGTCTGTCTAGCCTTGGAAGCTGTTGTGTGCTGTCTAAGGCATGTCAAACTCCTGTTCTAGAAAGAAACCATCTCCTGGTTGACAAGAGAATTGTCCTTGTTTACACTATCTTTGACCCTTGTGGACTGCTGAGTTTAGGTATGCCATCAGCACAAAGCTGAGTCCATTCAAAGGAAGCAGTAATCCTTTTTAAAATTATCTATTATCTATTATCTCTGTGAGTTCGAGGCCAGCCTGGGCTACCAAGTGAGTTCCAGGAAAGGCGCAAAGCTACACAGAGAAACCCTGTCTCGAAAAAGCAAAGCCAAAAAAAAAAAAAAAAAAAAGCTTCCTTGAGTGATTTACTTGGAAGCTGGGTGGTACCCCCACTCCAAAAAAAGGTAAAAACCTCCAACAACAAGAGAGAATAAGATTGGGTGCAGATTAGGAAAAGAAAAGGACAATTAAACAACTGAGCAAGATTAGACTTGTTTTGCAAAAAACATTTAAGATTCATAATAATCACAAATTATCAGCTCTGCTTCCTAAAACCATAAAGATATTGTGGTTTGAGAGAAAATGGCCCCCAAAGGGAGTGGCACTATTGGGAGGTGTGGCCTTGTTTGAGGAAGTGTGTCACTGTGTGAGGTCTCCTATATGTTCAAGTCACGCCCAGTGAGACAGTACTTTCTTTCTTTCTTTTCTTTTCTTTTTTTCTTCCTTCCTTCCTTCCTTCCTTTCTCTCTCTCTCTCTCTCTCTCTCTCTCTCTCTCTCTCTCTCTTTCTCTCTTTGGTTTTTCGAGACAGAGTTTCTCTTTGTAGCTTTGGTTCCTGTCCTGGATCTCACTCTGCAGACCAGGCTGGCCAAGAACTCACAGAGATCCGCCTGGTTCTGCCTCCTGAGTGCTGAGATTAAAGACCTGGAGAGACAGTACTTTCTATTGTCTGCTCAAGATGTAGAACTCACAGCCTCCTCTCCAGCACCATGTCTGCCTGCATGCTGCCATGTCCCACCGTGATTATAATGAACTAAACCTCTGAGTTGTAAGTCAGCCCCAATTAAATGTTTTCCTGTATAAGAGCTGCTGTGGTCATGGTGTCTCTTCACTGCAATAGAACACTGGCTAAGACAGATATCAAACATTTGGATGGGGACTACACAGAACACATGCTTTTTAAAATGCACACACTTTGAACCCACTTCAATTTTTTTCCCATGGAAGTATTAATGTTTTTTATGTTGATTTTAAAAAACTTGTTATGCATGTATATATGCACAGAAACTAACTGCATATCATAAATAGTTATTGCTATGGTTTGGATATGAAACATCCCCCAAAGATTCAGGTATTGAAGCCATGGTTCCTACACTGTGATGTTAGTTTAGAAAGTTCTGGAGACTTTAAGAGATAGGGACCCCTGGAGGAGGTGGGACCCTGGCATGCTGGGATTCTGGGGGTAATACTTCAGGGATCCCCTTGGCCTATCTTTTCCTGTCTCTCTCTGCTTCCAAGCTTCCATGAGCTGAAGAATCCCTACCATTATACATGTGTGCTGCTGAAATATTCTGCCCAAGAGCATGGGACCAAAGGGCCATGGAATGAAACCTTGAAGCCATGAGCCAAAAGAAATCTTTCTTCCATGAAGTTGCTTTGTCAAGTATTTCTCCACAGTCATGAAAACAGAGCTAATATAGTTACATTGGTTTTGACTCTTTTTTTTTTCTTGAAAGGGTCTCATTCTGTAGTCCTGGCTGGCTTTGAAATCACTGTGTAGCCCAGGCTGGCCTTGAACTCCAGTCAATCCTCCTGCCTCTGCCTCTTAAATGCTGGGGTTATACACAAGCGTCACCGTTCTTAGCTGTCTTTTACATTTTCAAACTGTTTTTGGCATTCTAAATATTTTAATTTTGATGTATATTGTTCATAAGAAGCTCTATGAGATCAGTTGCTTTCTGTCATGCATGAAAAGGTTTCTTTATCCTAAGTTCAGATAAAAATTCACTTATATTGCTTGTAGGATTTTATTTCA